>NC_035108.1:273266641-273601209 GCF_002204515.2 Aedes aegypti
CTCTTACATGAAGTGTCATACTGATATTTTTAGTTTTGCATTCGTTTTGCTTAACTGATTAACAGAAATTATGATATTTGTTTAGTATATGGTGGGTTACGCACTATCAAAGTTACCCGCATTGTCAAAGATACCCCGTTTACGGTATGATGTAAAAGCTGTTTTCATTAGAATTGAAACATTTGGGGCTTTATATACGAATATAAAAAATTAATAAGTTTTTCAAAGTTTCAAAATTTATTAACAATCTGTTCAACGATCAGGGCCCAGCATGGTCTAGAAGGATAGAAAAAGAGAGGCTTTGCTTCTCTTGCACTCGTTCGAGATTGCGATAGAAATGACGTCACTATGGAGTGGAATTGAAAAACGAGACTGAAGGAATCTTTGAGATCATGCAAAGGAGCACCCAGGCTACACTGGCGCGGTCAGCAGCTTCTTACGCGAAGCATACATCAGCAACAATGACATGCGCTGCCTACGCTGCGTTACTAATGATCATCAAAACCATCAATGTGTACGCGGTCAATCAAATGGACATTTTCATAGACCGACGCATCCGTGCTCTATGTCACACTCTGGATTGCAAGCCAAGTCGATCTCGTGGAGGAAACTATTAAGCCTTTATTCAAGGAGAGGACCTTAGGAAGTTGAATAGGGAGTTGGATTCTTTCCCCGGTTGAAGAAGGCGCTATTTGTCCCAGTTTTGGACATGTACACGCCCGAGCTTCAACATATGAATCTCATATTCAGGAGACATCCATGACTAAATTTTCTCTTATCGCCGAATTCTGGTTGACAACTGACATCACCAGATTGCACGTAGCTCCCCTCGTTCTGGTAGAGCTTCCAAATGGCAGAAAGCAATGCATCAGTTGGTGTCTACGTATGGAACCTCTTGGAGATTTTACAAGTTGATAGACCCGAAGGGAACCTTGACTGCGCAGAGTAACTTCAGAACACTCGGATGTGCGGCCCTGTCCTGGAAGCGTTAAAGCACTGCCCAGACGGGTCAAGCCTCCTCGCACAGCTCCAAGGGTGAAGAAGAACCCAGAGTTTGAAAAACTAGCAGCCATGAAGCTGAAGCCTGAGTTCGTAGGAACAGATGCCAAGTCCTACCTAGACATTGATTTTTTTTTGACGTTGGATAACGTCTTACGGCAACATACTGGGGTACAATTTCGAAAAACGAAAAATCGCTCGCGTCACGAAAAGTGGTTAGATTTTGACTGTTAATAACTTACTGACGCCGGGATAGATTTCATGGTTCATGCACCAATCGATTGGAAATTTTTCTACGAATCGACTCCAACAATGGAAACTATTGATTTTCATGACTAAACTGTTGAAAAATTGGGAAATATCGAGTATGTCTTATTTTTCATAGAAAAGCACATTTTATTGCTGTTATAAGGTTTTGACGTTTTGTAGTTTCATGTACCGTAAAACGGGGTATCTTAGATAATGCGGGTAACTTTGATAGTGCGTAACCCACCACAAACTAACCGATATATCAAAATTTCTGTTAATCAGTTAAGCAAACGAATGCAAAAACTAAAGAATATTCACTTCATGTAAGAGCGTTTTCCTTTGAATCAAGAACATTGAGGCTTTTTATACGAATATTTAAAATTGACACAATTTAGCATTTTCGAAACGCTTACAAAACAATTGTTCTACGCTCACTATTTGATGTAGTTTTGAATAGTTGGCAACTTATCTTTGAAGCCTAGTTATCATAGAACTTGAATACGGCCTCAAATCGCTTAGCGAAAAGCATTTCACAAACTGGGACCATTTTTGTAATATAAGTCAGAAATTTCATATAACGTTAAACGCCTAGAGGTATGCAATGCCCTACAAATGTTCATTATTCATTCAATTTTGTTTGAATTATGCTCCATTATCAAAGTTACACCAAACAGAAAACCAACTTTCGATTATATGGAAAATTATGTATCCATTCAAAAAAATCCTCCGGTATCTATCGACTGCAATAGAGAGCTACTTATTAAAAAATCAGAGGGGGTTGTGTACAGAAACGACCGCATGACGTTAACTACGCCAAGTGATTTTTTGCATTTTGAATTTTAGTCGATTTTCATAGTTGCAGCCTTCTTTTATTCAAAACTCTAACATAATATCGTGACGGTCCCAACATTTTAGATTTTTAGTTGACACCCAATATATCGCCGTAAGACGTAGTTAACGTCAAAAGAAGAATGCGCGAAGAAGCAGAAATTGATCTGCTTTTATAGTGCACTAGCCAACCCAAAGGAATCGAGGAGACAATATGAATGACTTTGGTTGGGTAAGAAAGGGCTCCACATTTTCCCAATTTTCGACAGTCTATTCGTCAAAAATCGAAAGTTTCTCCATTTGAGTAAAATGTTGTAAAATTTCCGACCGGCTAGGTTATTACCATTCACGTTGACCTAACGTTCAGCCGGAATCTTTGTTTAGGGAGCAAGAGTTACCGCTCATGCTCCTTCTTCCATCGACCGATTCTATCGTGTTGAAGTGGTAACCGAATCAACCAAATAATAACACACAATGTCATAATACGTCAGAATTGACTGCAACAAATAGTATGAAATTTATTGGATATATAAGTAGAATCTTTTATAAGTTCGTAACGATCTCAAGCCCGGAAATAGAAGAAGCAAACTTTATCCAACGTCAACTTGGCGGTCGTATCTAGGAAACAACCTCTTACTTTTTTGCTGCCATTATTTGGGTGTCCGAAATTTAACGTGGACAGGCTTTAGAGTCAGGACACATCGAGGATGACGAGATGATGGATTCTTTCGACGTAGCGGCGCTTTTCCCCAGCGTTCCAGTAAAAGATTCCCTAAATCTCTCGAGGATGGTTATTACCCCAAATGACGGATGCAGCATGGAAAGGAAAGGTCAGGACATACATGAGGTTGGCAAGATTGTGCATGGACGAAAACTACTTTCAATTTCGAGGAAATTTCTACAAACAGACGAAAGGAGCCCCCATGGGAAACCCTCTCTCCCCGTTTTTTGTGCGAAACTATTCATGGCGAATTTTGAGGAAAATTTAAAGAAACAAGGAGTATTACCGGATAAATGGTGGAGATATGTCGATGACATTTTCAGCGTTATCAAGCGGAACGATCTGGCTAAAATTTTGGATACAATCAACAGCGTACACAAGGATATCAAGTTCACCACGAGGAGGAGAAGGATGGAAAACTATCATTTTGGATCTACTTGTCACCAGGGAAGAAAGTTCAACTTACAACTTCGATATCTACAGGAAGCCTACAAACACCCAGCGAGTTATCCCTTACACATCGAATCATTCGTTCCAGCATAAGATGGCAGCGTTTCACCACATGATCCACAGGATGCAGACTCTACCCTCAGCGAAGACGGAAAGACAAGGAACTGGAATATATCTACGAGACGGCAAGGATCAACGGATACAAGGAAAGGACGATAAAAGCCATCATCGACAAAAAAGAAAGACAGCGAATTCGGAATGCTTTGACGACACTAATCCCTATCACCGAACCCATGAAGAGAGTCTCCATCCCATACGACGTACACATCAGCAAACAGCTAAGGAATTTCGGAATCGATTTGGTATTTTCCAGCAGAGACAAACCAACTTAGAACTTCGTTAGGCTCTACAAGGATCCGGTAAACACACTAAACAAGGCTGGTGTTTACAAATCAGCTGTTCCCACTGCAGTAAGGTCTACGTTGGTCAAACAAAGCGATCTCTCGAGGTTAGATTCAAGGAGCACTTAGCGGAAATAGGAAAAGCTCAGAAGACGATCATGATTTGTTTGACCTGTCCGGAATTTGAATCAAAGTGTCCGGAATATGAGGCAAAAGCGAGGGAGCGTCCGGAATAAGAATCATGATGAGTCCACACGTTTCCATTTATTTAAAATTTTTCATGTTACGGAACGGAAATCTTCACTCACCATTCCAAAGTTAAGTGTTTTGAAGGTTCGGTAACGCAAAGGAATCATATGGAGTGGTTTATTTTACATGCTTTTTGAGGAGTTAAACTTCAATGAGGCCTTAAATGTCCGTAATATGAATCAAAACGGTAATTATCACGGTCGATATCTTTGTATGTAATATAAAAATAAATTAAATATTTTTCAGTGTATTTTTTTTATATTCCGAACTGCTCACTACAATTTCTTCTTAGAATATTTTTTTTCTAAAATCAACAGTTCAGGAGTTTTCAAATTTTTAAAATAAGTTGAATGCAAACATTTATAGGCCATTTTCAAAAGTTATTCTTGAGTCAAAAATGATAAATTTTTCTACGGAAAACACTTATTTTATCATATCATGCAAAATTTACTGCAAATCTAAGATGGTCTAGTTCTGTGACTGACCAATTTGACATGGAATTCGTCTTTACATAAGACGGATTTCACGCCAACTCGACACGCGATGGCAGCACCCCTTCAGAATTCAATGAAACTTTCTGGATGTCAAAAGTATGTAAAACTAAGATACTTTGCATATTTTGTTTTTTTTTCAAAATTGATCTAGACTAACATTTGGAAAGGGTCAAAGTTTTTTTTTACTTTTTTTATAAACCGTATAACTCGAAAACGGTAAGAACTACAAAAAAGTGTTGTATGGGGGACTGTCGTGAAATTTCCTGAAGTTTTTGGGAAAAATATTAAAAAATAAAAACACATTTTCTACACTGAAAAAAAAATATTCAAAACTTTAAAGTCGATTTAAAAAAAACGGCCACTTCAGATTTTGATCATCCTTAAGCAAAAACTTGGTAATTAAATTTACTAAAAGTCGTCCATACATTGCAAATTGGGCATATTTTAGAGAAAAAAAGTTTTTCTAACATCGAATTTTATAAGTCCCAAATTTTTTTTACTTTTTTTATAATCCTGTATAACTCGAAAACGGTAAAACCTACAAAAAAGTGTTGTATGGGGACTGTCGTGAAATTTCCTGAAGTTCTAGAAAAATATATTGAAAAAATAAAAACACATTTTCTACACTGAAAAAAATGA
Organism: Aedes aegypti; assembly: GCF_002204515.2. NCBI lineage: Eukaryota > Metazoa > Arthropoda > Insecta > Diptera > Culicidae > Aedes > Aedes aegypti. Next base: position 273,271,672 of record NC_035108.1, read on the forward strand.
TTCAAAACTTTAAAGTCGATTTAAAAAAACGGTCATTTGAGATTTTGATCATCCTTAAGCAAAAAGTTTCGTAATTAAATTTACTAAAAATCGTCCATACATTGCAAATTGGGCATATTTTAGGGAATCAAGTTTTCTAACATCGAATTTTTCAAGTCCCAAACTTGTTTTTTACTTTTTTTTATAAACCCGTATAACTCGAAAACGGTAAGACTGAAGTTTTAGAAAAAAATATTGAAAAAATAAAAACACGTTTTCTACACTAAAAAAAAATATTCAAAACATTAAAGCCGATTTAAGATCAATTAAATTTAATTAAAAAAAACTGTATAATTCCGTTTTATTTCTTTTCACTACTCCCAATAAAACGAATATAATCTATTTTGTGATTAAAACTCATTTATCACTTGAAAATATGATCATACTAGACTATTTAAAGCGAAACAAAAGTAAATAAAAAAAATCATTTTGGACTTAAAAATTCCGAAGTCAGAAAAACTTTTTTCCCTAAAATATGCCCAATTTGCAATGTATGTACGACTTTTAGTAAATTTAATTACGAAACTTTTTGCTTAAGGATGATCAAAATCTGGCCGTTTTTTTTAAATCGACTTTGAAGTTTTGAATATTTTTTTCAGTGTAGAAAATGTGTTTTATTTTTTCAATATTTTTTTCTAAAACGTCAGGAAATTTGACGACAGTCCCCCATACAACACTTTTTGTAGGTCTTACCGTTTCGAGTTATACGGGTTTATAAAAAAAAGTGAAAATAAACTTTGACCTTTCCAAATGTTAGTCTAGATCGATTTTGAAAACAACAAAGTATGTAAAGTATCTTAGTTTCACATAGTATTCACCCCAGAAAGTTTCATTGAATTTTGAAGGGGTGCTGCCAATCCTTTTGTCGAGTTGGCGTGAAATCCGTCATAAACAGCATTCGAACTCTCATAACATTTATTAAATTTATTTTGAGCTAGAAATAGAAAAGGAAACCTTACCCCACTCGAACTTCAACCTCGTTTTAATCTACGATAATTTTTTTTGTTAATTGAGAGTGCTCTGATATGGCCCAATCAAACGAGTTGGTTTCGTGCTTTTTTTTCGTGCTCTCGGTTTGCGCGCGTTTGCGGCAGTGCTTTGATATGACTCGAGCAAGCCGGATTATTTTTGTGTTCGCCGAATAAAAGCATTTTTTTTTCTTTTAGCGCGTTTCTTGGGCAGTGCTTTGTAGAAGCCCAAGCATTCGTGCTTTTGGTGTTGTGTCATCAGAGCGATTCTCTGACATGAGATTCACCACAAAATTTTCTGACCGTTTGCAACACAAATATATTTTTGTCAAAACTTTCTACAGCTTTCCTATGATAACACTCTACCCAATCTACACCAATATGCCAACAGTGGAACATTAAAGGCATTCGTGTCATGAAAAAATGTTGTATGTTTGAGCTTACCAGATAATTAAAAAAAATGAACGAAAAAGTTGTCGTGACATCTATTTAATAACAACAATTTGTTGTACTTTTGGAAAAATAAAATGGTTTGTTGCCACTAGTCTTTTCAACTATCGCGTGTTTTGTGATTTTGAATTAAAGATCTTCTGATTAGTGTTTTTTGCAACACATCAATTGCCTAGCAATTGCTGACGAAATTTTGTTCTATGCCTGATGAATCTCCAATATCTCAAAGATTTAGGTTTTATAAATCTCTCCCTCTTTATTAAGATACAGTCAAACATCCATGAGTCGATATTTGAAGGGACCATGGAAATATCGAGTAATGGTACAGAAATGACTTGGAAAACTGTTTGAAGGGCCTGCCATAGACACCATGTTATTTTGATTTTAATATGGTTCAATGAGTCGATATCGAGTCATGGAGGTTTGACTGTAATACAAAATAATAGTTTTTATATGAAAATTTCCAACACAGTTTGGAAGTTTTCCATTTTTTTACAAAACAATGTTGGTGTTAATTGTTTGAGTACATTTGGCAAAATTATTTTTAAGGCTTTTTTGTTCTATGTAAACAATAAGGAGCTCTATTTACACGTTTGACATATTTTTGATATAGTAAAGGAAGCACTTTGATGTGTTTTTGTAAGAATATTGGAAATAATGTCTTATCTACACTTGATTCGTCTAATTTTGTTCGAACGAGAAATTAAAAGAAAATCTATAAGGGCAGCATCGTTGGAAATCGCAGGATGAGTTTATTTCTATACAAATGAAATGCTTGTTATTATATTTTACAACTTTAAACAACTTGCCAAACTTTTAGTTATTATTATATAGGAATATAATTGGATGATCGGATATCTTGTAGCTAAGGCTTCAAGTTTCCAATTCGACACGAATGCATCCTTTGGTGTAAAGTGTCAGTATCAAGTAAACATCAAGTTTCCAAAAACTTAACAGAACTTAAGTGTAATAAGAATCTTCCATAATAGTTAGTTTCATTAAAAAAAAAAAGCAGATATCACGATTCTGTAGAAGCTCTAAACGCCACAATAAAACCGTAGCATCTGAAGCTACTCGAAAATTAGTATAATATAAATTAATCAACTCATTACGCGTGGTAAAGATGGACAAATTATGGGTGAAATTATGAAAAAAATCCACGTGCTCGCTCGAGTTTTTTCATAATTTCACCCATAATTTGTTCATCTTTACCACGCGTAATGAGTTAATCAATTTAATAACCATGCGGATTGGGAGTAGTGTTTGATCCTTTGCTCGCGTCACTTGCTCCTGCGGGGTGGGTGATGTGAACAGGATCAATCGTGTCGCGCGTCGCTCGCGTGGCATGATTTATTAGTTGCGCGGTTCGTGAAGCAGGTTAGTAGTGTTTGATCCTTAGCTCGCGTCAAATAATTTATCATGGTCTAAACGCTTATCAAAGTGAATCCTGTGACCCAACGATCCTCCCCATTAACAAACATCCCTCCCAGTAACCTTTGTGGAGATGCAGAGGTAAACACGGTCTCCATATAGCAAAGGTTACACACTAACATTCCTTCCTCCAATCCCACCTGATTGCAAGGACGTGGCCGGCGCCGTTATTGACCCTGTATAAATAGAAGCACTGAATTATGCACACTGAAGAAGATTATGGCCAATCCCAGCCGAACTTCTAGTTGATTCTTTGTGCATTTTCACTGACTTCGGTCAATCACGGAATAGCAACCATTGATATGTGTAGTCAGTCTAAGCTAAGCTAAGCTAAGCTTAATAACCATGCGGATTGGATTACCGAACAGCCCAATATAAGCGTCAATTTAGTATAATATGTTAAGCATGTACTACACGCGATCGGACAACAGTCCAAACATTTGGTTGATAACACAGCGTAACAAAAAATGACATTCTTGCATGTCTCAAGGATCAACTAATGTGTCTCGAGTTGATTTGGGGTTGCTGAATTTGATGCCGTTCTCAGAAATGATCTAGCACGTCACAATTTTAGCTACAGTTCGCCAAAATTGTTAAAAACACTGATTTCGTTGAAATTTTAGGTATGATTTATCAAACTTTTTTGTGATCTAATCCACCAAGCATGCAAAATAGGACTTCAAATTTCATTTCAGATATAATTTTGGTGAAATTATAGGGTTGAATTTGGATTAAATCGATTTTTTTCAACATGGCTTTCAGTCCCCATAGAAAATTCTTCGCTTCTCGTATATGGCAATATACAATAATCTTTAGAAATAGAAATTCTCACAAATGTGTAGGTGACTGTCGTATACCAGCCAAATTTTAGGCATTGTGTACTTAGAGCTTTGGGAATTAATTCTTGTGCGCGCAAAAAATTGCCTTATTTTAAAACTTTGTTGCTATGCAATGTTGTGAGCTAGACATTCACAGTAATAAAATCACTCGAGATTAATAATCCGTTGTGAATAGCACGCTGCCAAGTAGGAACATACTCTATGTGTGGCCGATGAGGCCAACAAACCTATTGGAAACGAGCCTAACACTTATTCTTTCACTTCTGTCATCCATCCGCTTTGATGTGTTGTGCATAATATCTTCAGTTTTGTTTTGGTTTATTTCTGTTTCGTTGAGATATATTATTTTGCATTTTATATGTTCTTATTGTAAATTTTGCATTTTATATGTCTTATTGTAAATTTCATATTTTACCTTTTTCCAGGCATACAAAGGATTGAATGATGTACATATATTGTCAAAGATCTTACCCTTAATCATGACAAGGAGGAATATTGCTAATAAACTTTTTATTTTGTAACACTTGAAGCTGTGAAAAATAAAGTCTATAAAAACATTAACAATGCTGCGAGGCTTCAATAGTTGTATTCAATAAAAATTTTGTGTACTTGGTGTATCAATGCTTTTCAAAAACTCAGACCAAATAACATAAATACACATAATACAAATTTATTACAATCTTATGGGGACAATATTGGCCAACTTCTAAAGATCTGTACATCCATTATTTCCCTGAAAATTTCTCTTGAAGTGTTTTTATTTATTTTGGTTAATCTCACCCTCGAATTTTGTTCATCAAAAAGTTTTGCTGGGTTCCGTAGTAATTAGAAGTGGCCAACAGATTTTAAAATGATTTATTCTGCTCTTTTCAATTATTGAATTCTCAAACATTGAAAAATTACGTATTTGTGGAGTTCTATAATAAAATCCATGCTATTCTTCTTCTTCTTTCTGGCGTTACGTCCCCACTGGGACAGAGCCTGCTTCTCAGATTAGTGTTCTTATGAGCACTTCCACAGTTATTAACTGAGAGCTTTCTTTGCCGATTGTCCATTTTTGCATGTGTATATCGTGTGGCAGGTACGAAGATACTCTATGCCCTGGGAATCGAGAAAATTTCCTTTACGAAAAGATCCTCGACCAGCGGGATTCGAACCCACGAACCTCAGCATGGTCTTGCTGAATAGCTGCGCGTTTACCGCTACGGCTATCTGGGCCCCATGCTATGATTGTCTTAAATTTAATCAAACATTGACTGGAGCTTGAAAAAAATCAAACAACGAAGAAAAGCAATTATCTCTTATTGAGTTGATTTTCTGAGAATATTCCTTGTCTATTTTATAGTTACATCGAACGATTAGTATTACAAAATCATGCGAATATATGGATATTAAAAAAAGATGACTTCATTACACATCTGGATTAGACTGGCTCAGCTCAGTATGGGAGAAAAATAAAGATGTATAATTCCATGGGGCACCCCCGGGAAGACTTCCTGAAAATTTCAAGCTCATTTGGTCGTTCCATAAGCTGGCGCATTTTAATTGAAGTTAATATAGGATTTCCAGCTCAAACATATAGGAAACAGTACATAATCCACTGTTTGGTTCAGGAAAATTTTTGATCGCGTTCAATTGAATCCAGAATGTCAAAAACACTACTTGATACCAGAGCGAACAATATTGTCAAAGGTTGTATCATGATTAAAATTGATTAAGTTGGTGTTTTAACTATCTGAAATAGATCTGCAATACAGCTCTGTATTTCTTCAACATAGCATGATGGTTACCACTATGCGCATCATAGCCACCTATGACGCAGGGCGAGCTGCTGCGCAAGGCACATGCATATATGTGACTGTACGGAGAGTTCTTATCTGAGCCTAACTTTCAACAACTGAAAGAGTAATGAAAAATGGCATAAATCCAGATACATCCTTCTGCAATTATGTTCATTAGGGTATCAACTAGTGTATTTGTCATTCTGGGTATAATTGAACACGATAAATTAGTATACAAAACAAAACCGTGCCAAAGGGTCAATTTTCAATACATTTGAAAACGAATATCCCATACAAACTTCAAATTGAATGCGCCAGCTAGTGGCTCTACCAAATGTGTTGAAATTTTGAGAGCCCTTTACCCTAAGGCATATATCTAGGGGGTGCTCCGTTGAGTTTTTTTTTAACTTATTTTGTTTTAGGGCCAGTCTAATCTGGATGGACAATGCGTAACATTTTTTCAAAACGCGTCCATTATGAACTAATGAAATGGCAATGCTGCGGGCTTTTGGACACTTCGGGTCGATTGACAAATGGTCGAAGGGTCATTTGGTCGAATAGCATTGGGGGCTTACCCATTAACCACGAGGTTATTTGTTTTGGGCCCCTCCCCACTCGTGGTCATTTGTCCATACAAAACATTTTAATTTTTTTTTTCGATCCCCTCCCTCCCCATATTAATGACCAAGTGGTTTATGGACGACACCTTAGAACATTGCGTCAAATGATATTTGTTTCAATGAAGTGGTATTGTGATGATTGGTTGCAGAATGACCCTTCAAAAAATTCAAAAGACAAATGTTTAACCGAACCGAATTTTTTGCACGATGGATGAACATCAGAACTTTTTTCTCGAAATTCTAGTTGTAAGTTGTTGTTGTATTTATTATTCTTTAAACATTCCATCTTTCTTTGGAAAAATGCCGTCCAATTTATTTTGTTATTATTCATTTAAAAGGATATCAAACTTCGTTGAATTTATTATGCTTTGAACAAATTCATCTGCTGCTGATCTTTACCCAGTGATAAACATTGTGAGTCCTTGGAACCTTAATTGATTTTCAAATCTCAAAGCGCAGGAACTTGTTTAAGATTCAGGAATGCGGGAACCAGACTTGAAATGAACAAAGAAGTATTTGGTCAACTCGAATTGTCTGCACAATATGCACTTTTGTTCGTTGAATCTAGGGACCAATTTTGATGGCTATTGCATTTACGAAACGCTTATGACGAAGTGCATCTGAAGTGCCGTCTGTATGAGGGATCATGCACAAATTACGTCACGCTCCAAGGGGGGGGGGAGGTGGTCGAGCCAAGCGTGACAAGCCTTACAAAATTTTCGGAGGAATACAAATAGTGTGACAAAGGGGGGGGGTCAAAAAGTTGAAATTTAGCGTGACGTAATTTGTGTACCATCCCTGATACGATTTTCTACTTTTCGTGAATCAGGTTATTGTGACTTCCTGCTAAAATATTTTCCTAGAGAAAAAATGATGATGGAGTGGACTACTCAAAGTTGTATGATAATAAGTTGACAAAATTGAAAAAAGTAAGAGGTTGTTTCCTAGATACGACCGCCAAGTTGACGTTGGATAAAGTTTGCTTCTTCTATTTCCGGGCTTGAGATCGTTACGAACTTATAAAAGATTCTACTTATATAAATCCAATAAATTTTCATACTATTTGTTGCATGTCAATTCTGACGTATTATGGACATTGTGTGTTATTATTTGGTTGATTCGGTTACCACTTCAACACCGATAGAATCGGTCGATGGAAGAAGGAGCATGAGCGGTAACTCTTGCTCCCTAAACAAAGATTCCGGCTGAACGTTAGGTCCAACGTGAATGGTAATAAACCTAGGCCGGTCGGAAATTTATACAACATTTTACTCAAATGGAGAAAACTTTCGATTTTTGACGATAGACTGTCGAAAATTGGGAAAATGTGAGCCCTTTCTTACCCAACCAAAGTCATTCATATTGTCTTCCTCGATTCCTTTGGGTTGGCTAGTGCACTATAAAAGCAGATCAATTTCTGCTTCTTTCGCGCATTCTTCTTTTGACGTTAACTACGTCTTACGGCGATATATTGGGTGTCAACTAAAAATCTAAAATGTTGGGACCGTCACGATATTATGTTAGAGTTTGAACTAAAAGAAGGCTGCAACTATGAAAATCGACTAAAATTCAAATGCAAAAAATCACTTGGCGTAGTTAACGTCATGCGGTCGTTTCTTGTACACAACCCCCTCTGATTTTTTTAATAAGTAGCTCTCTATTGCAGTCGATAGATTACCGGAGGATTTATTTTGAATGGATACATAATTTTCCATATAATCGAAAGTTGGTTTTCTGTTTTGGTGTAACTTTGATAATGGAGCATAATTCAAACAAAATTGAATGAATAATGAACATTTGTAGGGCATTGCATACCTCTAGGCGTTTAACGTTATATGGAAATTTCTGACTTATATTACAAAAATGGTCCCAGTTTGTGGAAAATGCTTTTCGCTAAGCGATTTGAGGCCGTATTCAAGTTCTATGATAACTAGGCTGTCAAAGATAAGTTGCCAAACTATTCAAAACTACATCAAATAGTGAGCGTAGAACAGATTGTTTGTAAGCGTTTCGAAAATGCTAAAATTGTGTCAATTTTAAATATTCGTATAAAAAGCCTCAAATGTTCTTGATTCAAAGGAAAACCGCTCTTACATGAAGTGAATATTCTTTAGTTTTGCATTCGTTTTGCCTTAACTGATTAACAGAAATTTTGATATATCGGTTAGTTTGTGGTGGGTTACGCACTATCAAAGTTACCCGCATTATCTAAGATACCCCGTTTTACGGTACATGAAACTACAAAACGTCAAAACCTTATAACAGCAATAAAAATGTGCTTTTCTATGAAAAATAAGACATACCTCGATATTTCCCAATTTTTCAACAGTTTAGTCATGAAAATCAATAGTTTCCATTGTTGGAGTCGATTCGTAGAAAAATTTCCAATCGATTGGTGCATGAACCATGAAAATCTATCCCGGCGTCAGTAAGTTATTAACAGTCAAAATCTAACCACTTTTCGTGACGCGAGCGATTTTTCGTTTTTCGAAATTGTACCCCAGTATGTTGCCGTAAGACGTTATCCAACGTCAAAAAAAAAGTAAGAGGTTGTTTCCGAGATACAACCGCCAAGTTGACGTTGGATAACGTTAGCTTCTTCCATTTCCTGGCTTGAGACTGTCGCGAACTTATGAAAGATTTCTAATGATAAAAATCCAATCAATTTTCATACTATTTGTTGCAAATCTATTCTGACCTATTATGGACATTGTGTGTTATTATTTGGTTGGTTTTGGTTAACACTTCAACACCGATAGAATAGGTCGATGGAAGAAGAAGCATGAGCGATAACTCTTGCTCTCCAAACAAATATTCAGGTTGAACGTTAGGTCCACGCATGACCCACTAAGATTGATGGCTTTAGTGGGTTCCGAAGCCAGTTTGAGGTTGAGGTACTTTTCCATGAAGTCCGCGAACTCCATGTTCTCCTCTTTGCTCAAATCGATGTTGAAGTTCCTGTCACGATGATTGACATGATCTCCTTTTGATACTCGAAGTTCCGCACCATGAAGAACTTCCTCTGCTTCGTCGTGTTATCCGGGGAAATGTAGAGGCAAAACTGCGATCCCAGAGCTCGGCCATCATGGCCCTGCAGGAAACGAGCGTGGCCTAACTGATCGGTTTGTTGAGGATACCAACCTGTGCGCGATCCACGCCAAGCGTGTCAGCATCATGCTGAAGGACATCCAACTGACTCGTCGTATCCGTGGAGAACGCTTAAATTGAATTGCAGCACAATTTCAAACAAAACGGCCCTTTTCAGGGTCACAACAATACATTCGACGTAGAAGAGTTACAATCAGAGACATTTCATCCATTACTATTAATTGATTAAATAATTTATTTATTTATCAATTATAACTTTGGTTGATTAGTTTTCAACGGGGATAAATGGCTAACAAAGTTTTACCTAGGTTCCCGTTCACTCGGGTCGGGCGGCGGTAGCATTTTTGCAGTCTTCTCTGTGTGCGTATTTCGATTCGATCGACAATATCTTACTAAATCAAAACATCAACAAAGCTGTTGCTGATTAGTTTTAGCATTTTATTTGACAAGTTGATATTCTGATCGCTCTAACATGCATTTACATGTAGGTTGCGACGACGACAACGGCGTTATTCAAAGTAAGTAAAGTTTGTGAGGATGCCCGAGCCCGATTTCATCTTCTAAACTCGTACCAATTAGCTCATACGGTTGAAATAATTAAATTTCTGTTAGATATCGATGATTTCCTTAGGAAATTGTCTTCATTTAAGGTAAAGATAAATCGAAGCCAATGCTCAAATTTTTAAGATTTTCACCACCGAGTGACCAATCGATTAAGTTTTCAGCTTTAACGAATGTCTGGTTCTCCAGATTTGTGCTCTTGAAAATTTCAGATTTGGCTTCGATTCATCTTTACCTTAAGCTTATTCATTGCAATTCTTTATTTTTTTTGATTTGATATTTAGCAAGCATATCCAGATTCAGGGAGCTCATATTCATTATGTAGAGTCGTTTCAAAAAATAACAATAATCGCATTGACAAGTGATCAATTTCACCCCGAAATGGGATTCCCCGATTTTTAATTTAAGGGATGATTTTTAGCACTAAAAACACATTTATAAGAAAATTTTGACACATGAGCCAAAGAGGCTGACCGTCGTCCTTGTTTTCCTGCTTTCAGTTGTTTGGCGTTTTCAACATTATTGAAACCAGACTAGAAAAACCATGAAAAATGATCAATTTCACCCGAATTTACGGTACGGTAAATGTAAACTTCAAAACCTTATAACAGCAAGAAAATGTGCTCTTCTATAGAAAATTAGACATGCCTCAATATTTTCCCATTTATCAATAGTTTAGTCATGAAAATCAATAGTTTTCATTATTGGAGTCGATTCGTAGAAAGATTTTCAATCGATTGATGCAAGAATCTCGAAAATCTAGCCGGGCGTTAGTATGTTATTAACAGTCAAAATCTAACCAGTTTTCGTGACGCGAGCGATTTTCGTTTTTCGAAATTGTACCCCAGTATGCTGCCGTAAGACGTTATCCAACGTCAAAATCAATGTCTAGGTAGGACTTGGCATCTGTTCCTACGAACTCAGGCTTCAGCTTCATGGCTGCTAGTTTTTCAAACTCTGGGTTCTTCTTCACCCCTTGGAGCTGTGCGAGGGAGGCTTGACCCGTCTGGGCAGTGCTTTAACGCTTCCAGGACAGGGCCGCACATCCGAGTGTTCTGAAGTTACTCTGCGCAGTCAAGGTTCCCTTCGGGTCTATCAACTTGTAAAATCTCCAAGAGGTTCCATACGTAGACACCAACTGATGCATTGCTTTCTGCCATTTGGGAAGCTCTACCAGAACGAGGGGAGCTACGTGCAATCTGGTGATGTCAGTTGTCAACCAGAATTCGGCGATAAGAGAAAATTTAGTCATGGATGTCTCCTGAAATATGAGATTCATATGTTGAAGCTCGGGCGTGTACATGTCCAAAACTGGGACAAATAGCGCCTTCTTCAACCGGGGAAAAGAATCCCAACTCCCTATTCAACTTCCTAAGGTCCTCTTCCTTGAATAAAGGCTTAATAGTTTCCTCCCACGAGATCGACTTGGCTTGCAATCCCAGAGTGTGACATAGAGCACGGATGCGTCGGTCTATGAAAATGTCCATTTGATTGACCGCGTACACATTGATGGTTTTGATGATCATTAGTAACGCAGCGTAGGCAGCGCATGTCATTGTTGCTGATGTATGCTTCGCGTAAGAAGCTGCTGACGCGCCAGTGTAGCCTGGGTGCTCCTTTGCCATGATCTCAAAGATTCCTTCAGTCTCGTTTTTCAATTCCACTCCAGTAGTGACGTCATTTCTATCGCAATCTCGAACGAGTGCAAGAGAAAGCAAAGCCTCTCTTTTTCTATCCTTCTAGACCCATGCTGGGCCCTGATCGTTGAACAGATTGTTAATAAACATTTTGAAACTTTGAAAAACTTATTAATTTTTTATATTCGTATATAAAGCCCCAAATGTTCTCAATTCTAATGAAAACAGCTTTTACATCATACCGTAAAACGGGGTATCTTTGATAATGCGGGTAACTTTGATAGTGCGTAACCCACCATATACTAAACAAAATATCATAATTTCTGTTAATCAGTTAAGCAAAACGAATGCAAAACTAAAGAATATCAGTATGACACTTCATGTAAGAGCGGTTTTCATTTGAATCAAGAACATTTGAGGCTATTTATACGAATATTAAAAATGCACAATTATAGCATTTTCGAAACGCTTACAAACAATCTGTTCTACGATCACTATTTCATGAAGTTTTGAATAGTTGGTCACTTTTCTTTGACAGCCTAGTTATCATAGAACTTGAATACGGTCTCAAATCTCTTAGCGAAAAGCATTTTCACAAACTGTGACCATTTTTGTAATCTAAGTCAGAAATTTCCATATAACGTTAAACGCCCAAATATACTGGGTGTCAATTAAAAATCTAAAATGTTGCAAACCGTCACGAAATTATGTAAGATTTTAAATACTAATAACTCAGCCATTTATCGGTAGATTTTCGATATTTTCCCACTAATCGGTCGGAAATTTATACAACATTTTACTCAAATGGAGAAAACTTTTGATTTTTGACGATAGGACTGTCGAAAATTGGGAAAATGTCGACCCCTTTCTTACCCAACCGAACTCATTCATATTGTCTTCCACGATTCCTTTGGGTTGGCTAGTGCACTATAAAAGCAGACCAATTTCTGCTTCTTCGCGCATTCTTCTTTTGATTTTAACTACATCTTACGGCAATATATTGGGTGTCAATTAAAAATGTAAAAATGTTGGGACCGTCACGATATTATGTTAGAGTTTGAACTAAAAGAAGGCTGCAACTATGAATATCGACTAAAATTCAAATGCAAAAAATCACATGGCGTAGTTAACGTCATGCGGTCGTGTCTTGTACAAAACCCCCTCTGATTTTTAAAATAAGTACTGGCATCCTAGCTCTCTATTGCAGTCGATAGATTACCGAAGGATTTATTTTGAATGGATACATAATTTTCCATATAATCGAAAGTAAACAGAAATGGGGTAACTTTGATAATGGAGCATAAATCAAACAAACTTGAATGAATAATGAACATTTGTAGGGCATTGCATACCTCTAGGCGTTTAACGTTATATGGAAATTTCTGACTTATAATGTCACCCCACAGTTATGGATCAACTAATGGTCATTTTTCAGAACAATATGTGATTAATAATCATGGTGAAGCTGTACAAAACAAATTACCTTCCTGGCACTGCAGAATATATTTGTTTTTGGAATACACCTTAAAATTCCCGATTATTTACGAAAAAGTATCAATTTTGCTAGAAATTTCAAACGATGTTCACCCCACAGATGTGGATCAGTGGGAGAGGAGGATCCTTATTATGGATCAAATCGACTCATATTATGGGTCAAAACACTATAACAGCAATTTATCTGCGAGGAAAACGAATGGTGTTAGGCGGCAACCACATATTACGTAACGCTCTAGGGGAGGGGGAAGCGTTACGGCTCATACAAAAATTTAAAAAAAATCGTACAAAAAGCGTTACGGAGGGGGGGAGGGGGTCAAAAATTTCCAATTTTAGCGTTACGTAATAAATGGACGCCGCATTAGTGAAAGCATACGTTTTGGCGTTTGTTTCGGAATCGTCTTATCGTTGATTCATAACTGTGGTATGGTTTTCATTGCCCCACAGTTATGAATCAATGCTTCTGGGAATACGGTTAACATTTTATTTCGTAGGGACGGAAAAAATATGCCAGAGCATATTATAATTGATTGCGATGCTATGTAGATTTATGGTTCACGTAGGTAAATGTGTTTTGGGTAATTCTAACTATATTTGAGAAGATATTCCAGTTTTAATGCAACTTTGATCCATATCTGTGTGCTATCTATAACTGTGGGGTGACTGTATTACAAAAATGGTCCCGGTTTGTGAAAATGCTTTTCGCTAAGAGATATGAGACCGTATTCAAGTTCTATGATAACTAGGCTGTCAAAGATAAGTTGCCAACTTTTCAAAACTACAGTCACCCCACAGTTAGGATAGCACACAGATATGGATCAAAGTTGGCTTAAATTGTGAATATCTCATCAAATAGAGTTGCAATTACGCAGAGCACATTTTATCTACGTGAACCATAAATCTGTACAGCATTGCAATCAATCATAATATCTTCGAGCATATTTTATTCGTCCGTATGAAATAAAATGTTTTCCGTATTCATAGAATCGTTGATTCATAACTGTGGGGCATTAAACCCGTACAGTCACCCCACAGTTATGGATCAACTAAGGGTCATTTTTCAGAACAAAGTAAGATTAAATATCATGGTGACGCTGTACGAATCAAAATTACGTTCCTGACACTGCAGTTTTTGGGAATATACATCAAAATTCGCGATTATTTACCAAAAAGTGTCGATTTCAATAGAAATTCCAAGTCATGTCCACCCCACAGATGTGGATCAGTGAGAGAGGAGGATTCCTATTATGGATCAAATCGACACATATTATGGATCAAAGCACTATAACAGCAATTTATATGCGAGGTAAACGAATGGTGTGTTAGTGAAAGCATACGTTTTGGCGTTTCTTTCGGAATCGTCTTATCTTTGATTCATAACTGTGGTATGGGTTTCAATGCCCCACAGTTATGAATCAACGCTTCTGAGAATACGATTGACATTTTATTTCCTACAGACGGAAAAAATTATACTTAAGCATATTATGATTGATTATGATGCTGTACAGATTTATGGTTTACGTAGGTAAAATGTGTTCTGCGAAATTGCCCCTGTATTTGGTGAAATATTCCCGTTTTAATCGAACTTTGATCCATATCTGTGTGCTATCCATAACTGTGGGGTGACTGTACCAAAGTTATGAATCAACGATAAGACGATTCTGAAAGAAACGCCGAAATGTATACTTTCACTAACACACCATTCGTTTAGTTCACAGATAAATTGCTTTTGTAGTGTTCTGATTTATAATACGAGTCGATTTGATCCATATTAGGGACCCTCCTGTTCCACTGATCCACATCCGTGGGATGGACAACGTTTTAAATTTCTATCGAAATCAAACACTTTTTCGTAAATAATCGCGATTTTTTAAATGAATTCTCGAAAACAATCATATTCGGCATTGCCAGGCGGGTAATTTTGTTTTGTAGAAGGTCACCATGATTTGTAGTCATATGTTCTTCTTAAAAATGACCCTTAGCTGATCCATAACTGTGGGGTGACTGTACATCAAATAGTGAGCGTAGAACAGATTATTTGTAAGCGTTTCGAAAATGCTAAAATTGTGTCAATTTTTAATATTCGTATAAATAGCTTCAAATGTTCTTGATTCAAATGAAAACCGCTCTTATATGTGTCATATTAATATTCTTTAATTTTGCATTCGTTTTGCTTAACTGTTTAACAGAAATTTGATATTTCGGTTAGTATGTGGTGGGTTACGCACTATCAAAGTTACCCGCATTATCTAAGATACCCCGTTTTACGGTACATGAAACTACAAAACGTCAAAACCTTATAGCAGCAATAAAAATGTGCTTTTCTATGAAAAATAAGACATGCCTCGATATTTCCCAATTTTTCAACAGTTTAGTCATGAAAATCAATAGTTTTCATTGTTGGAGTAGATTCGTAGAAACATTTCCAATCGATTGGTATGAGAATCTTGCAAATCTATCCTGGCGTTAGTAAGTTATTAACAGTCAAAATCTAACCACTTTTCGTGACGCGAGCGATTTTCGTTTTTCGAAATTGTACCCCAGTATGTTGCCGTAAGACGTTATCCAACGTCAAAACTTTTTCGACCAAATGTCACATGTTTCTCAAAGCAACTAAATTCGTTTCGACCACATGTCCATTCGACGAAATGTCCGTTCGACCAAACGTCATAGATTCATGCTGCTTTAACTAGATTCAGCCTACCAAATGTCATTGAGAAAGCATCCAAACTGCTCTCCCCCATTACCCCAAAAGCCATTACCCCGAATAGAATGAAATATTGTGCAGTATCTTGTTTTGCGGGTAAAAAAAAAAAAGTAAGAGGTTGTTTCCGAGATACGACCGTTAAGTTGACGTTGGATAACGTTAGCCTCTTCTATTTCCTGGTTTGAGACCGTCACAAACTTGTGAAACATTTCTACTGCTAAAAATCCAATTAATTTTCACACTATTTGTTGCATGTCAATTCTGATTTATTATAGACATTGTGTGTTATTATTTTGTGTTAATACAAAATAATCACTTTACATGTATTCAGAAGCTTAGGCGATTATATTGAAGAATTGATTTTTAAGTGTATACTTCATCATTGCTAATTTGGTGCGAATAATTCAAAATAACTCTTTTGCATTGATTTTGTGGCCCTGAAAAGGGCCGTTTGGTTTGTTTGTTGGTTGGTTAACACTTCAACACTGATAGAACCGGTCGATGGAAGAAGAAGCCAGAGCGGTAAATCTTGCTCTCCAAACAAATATTCCGGTGTGAACGTTAGATCCACGCATGATCCACTAAGATTGGTTGCTTTAGTGGGATCCGAAGCCAGTTTGAGGTTGAGGTACTTCTCCATGAAGTCCGCAAACTCCATGTTCTTCTCTTTGCTCATATCGATGTTGAAGTTGCCTGTCACGATGATTGGCATAGTCTCCTTGTGATACTTGAACAAGTTCCGCGCCATGAAGAACTTCTTCTGCTTCTTCGTTGTATCCGGGGAAATGTAGAGACAAACCAGTAGTGTCCGACAATTCATTGTAGTGATCTCGGCAGCGCAGATGTCACCATAATCATCTGACAAGCCCAGCTCTACATTATAACTGGTGCAGAGTTTGCGGATCGTGTGCGGCACAGCCATCGTTGTTGCTGAGTTGTTTTGATGTATAGCGACACCTGCAACTCTAACGTTATTACGCTTAGCAGTTGTGATACAGGTGAATCCATTCAATACCGTGTGGCTTTGAGCACCATCCCATGCCTCGGAAAAGGCCAGGATATCCACCATCATCAGCACAGGATCGGCAGAGATATCGGATGCGTGTTCCACGAGGTTTTGAACGTTTAAGCTCATCAATCTGCAAGCAGACTTGCAGCGTTCGATGGCTTCAACGATTTCCAGGATGTCAAAGACCTCAGAAGGGCACGGTTCCATCTCCCAAACTTCGGACATGATTGTTCACAAGTACAGAATGCAGTACACAAGCCACTTGATTTTAGATGTTGGTTCATTAATTGGCTGGATATATTGATTTGATGTCTGTGTTAGGGAAACCAATGGTATAAAGAGTGTAAAACTTGTCCAACCCTGTGTATGTTGACAATTCTCACAAGCCGAAATTTGACGATCTTTTCTTTAAATTGAGTGCATATATAGATTTACCCACAGGTACCTATTTTCAATTTTACCAAAACCATTCTCCACGTCGAAGTGGAGGATTAAAGTGATATTTGTGATACATATAATAGGAAATATCGTTTAAGCTAACTCTTTATCAAAATGTTGGTGGCCTTGAAAAAGGCCGTTTGTTGTGAAAGATGATGTTGACGGTGTGACCGAAGGAAGGTCGAGGCCCATCAGATGACTCGACAGGACGGATTCGTTGTTGACTCTGAAAGAGTGGGAGAAAAGAGTTATATATTTCATAAAGTTTTGCGTTAAATTATATTTACCAGATGGTTGAGCCTTATATCACGGGTTGCAAAACATCCATGATATTTTGAAGAATGCATCAACAAAAGAATCAAGCATAATATTGCGATAGGTTGGTAGCCATGATCTGATATCCAAAATTAATCGGTACTTCGTCACAGAAACAGACTGTGCACTGGGCAGAGCTCAACTGCAGTTTATGAAACCTTCGAATAGACGATGTTCCACTGTTGGTGCTGAACGATTTGGAAGAGAACGACATGAATCACATATTATGCAAAACTTACATCATCAAATTACATTTACCAGATTATCGAGCCTTGAATCGCGGGTTACGAAACGTCTTCTCTCACGATGCAAGGATTTGCCAAAGAAAGCATATCAATGGACGGGTTGGAGATTTCAAAACCAGGCACAGCAAAACGGGAGGAAAGCCGACACTCTACCGTCATGAATGCACTGGCTGCAGGAATAGTTATCGATGGGAACCATTTACTGGACAATGTTTCACTGTTAACGCTGAACGATGTAGAAGAGAACGAAAATAATTAGTTATTTTGTACATCTTAGCCTAAAAGACTATTTACCAGATAGTTGAGCCTTGTATCGCGGGTCACGAAACATCATGAAGAAAGCGTATTGATGGACGGAGTGAGAACGAAGTCAACGACGGGAGTAGAACTCAGAATAAGGCAGAGCTCAACTGGAGGCAGGCCGAGATTCTCAATTTGCAGACCGTTCAAATCTCAAGCACTGAGAGTATCGGTCGGTGGTATGAGAAATACGCACAGTATCTCTTGCACTGTATGCGAATGTTCCGGGTGAACGTCAGATCCAGACATGACCCTCCCATGGTAGTCGCTTGAGATCGATCTGAGGCCAAATCTAGGTGCAGGTATGTCCTCATGAAATCGATGAACTCAAGGTTTCCGGCTTCAACACGTCGATGTTGAAATCCCCCGTTACGATGATTGGCATGGACGTTTTGCTGTACAGGACCAGATTACGCGCCAAGAAAAATTTCTTTTGCTTGATCGTGGTGCCTGTAAAAGAAAAGAATTTATTATGAAAATGAGAAACACAAACTCCGTTTTAGTCATACCTGGTGAAATGTACAACGAAAACAGTAACGTGCGAGTACCCATAACCGAGATTTCGGCGGCGCAGATATCACCGTACTTGTCTGCTTCACCCAACATTGCATCGTAGCTAGCACTGAGCTTGTCGATGGCGTGAGAAACGGCCGCGGTGGATGCTGCTGTGTTCTGGTAAATGGCCACACCGCCAGCTCTTGTTTCGTCACGTTTCTCCTGGGTGATGCAGTCAAATTCAGCCAGGACCGCCTGTGTGCCATTGTCCATCCATGTTTCACTCAGTGCAAGCAAGTCCACGGCACTGAGAACACGGTCTGTTGTAATGTCTAATGAGTGTGCGTTCAGGCTTTGCACATTTATACTCATCAACATAACAGCAGACGTGTTTGATGCTATTGTTGCCATAACATCCTCGCCGATGGTACGCAGACGGTGGTTATTTAAACGTCCAAGCTCTGTTCGGAGATCTCTGATTCTTGGCGTTACAGCGGCTTTTCCGTGGTGAAACTTGAAATCGTTGCTCTGGTTCGTCAGGTACAGTCCTTCGATGGAAGTAACCCTTGAAAGGCCAACGTAAACCAGTTGCTGCTCCTGGCTTTTCTCGTAGTTGTACACAACTTCTGAGAATGTGCCTCCTTGCGATTTGTGTACCGTAAGGGCACAAGCGCTCACAACCGGAAATTGAACCCTCTTGCACTTAACTCCACCATTGAGGCTAATGTTCGCTGATCGCTTGGCGATTGGGGTCCACTCAGCTTTCAGAACACCAGGCTTGGAGTATACCAGTGGTCTGGCCTTCACTCTCAACATTCTTCCAATGGAGTCGTTCTCAAATTTTATCCACAACCTAGTAATCTGCTGCTGAGTATCGTCTTCGTCGCGTTCGACGAACATTAGTTCTCCGATCGCACCGTTAACGATTCCGTCTTCGACGTCGACATTGGTCGTCAACATGTACGGAGTACCCACAGCAAGCCGCAGTAGGTACGGCAGGCAACCAGTCTCTGCTACACTCATCTTATGCACCTTTGTGCGAGCACCAGCCAGCTGAGAGTTGTCCTTGAAACCGGAATAAATGTCATCCGCCGTACATTCAGCTGCCTCCCGATCCACTAATGCGATGGAATTGTATCGCTCCACGTCGACGTTTCTATGGAACAAGCGGATTGCACGCGGCACGTGTTGCTGACACCACTCCGCTGTACGGAATCTGCTCTCAATGATGACGACTTCGTCCGGAGACAACTGCTCTCCATTACCGATTTTGGTAAGGATGGTGGAGAATTGCTCATTGGTTTGTCGCATAACCTGGACCAACGGGTAGAACTCGAGAGACTGCCATAAGACGGCACCGTGCATTGAGTTGACACTCGGCTTGAAGACTGGGCGTGCGTTTACTGGAGGTAGCTGACGAAGATCACCGCAAAATACAATCTGCATTCCACCAAACGGATCATCATAATTCCCGGTGATTTCCTGGAGTCGAACGTGGACGGTGTTCAAAACATCAGCACCAAGCATGCTGGTTTCGTCGATGATGATAGCTTTCACGTTTGCGAAAGCGTTGCGGTACAACTGCAATGCCTCAAAGCTTAGCTTCGAACTTTGCCTCCGAGACATGGTGATCCGAAAGGCGGAATGCACTGTAGTTCCTCCGATAGCCACAGCTGCTTTCCCAGTTGATGCGCAAGCAACATACGCATTATTCTGGGAATTGTGTGCTTGGCTAAAGCGATTCACGGTCTCCATGAGTATTCGCAAAGTGAACGTCTTGCCACAACCTGCCGGGCCTGTGAAGAATATCTGCACGGGTTTGATACTGTCATCGAAGCTGTGCAAACTGTGAATGATGTGCAAAATCAAATCACGTTGCTCCGCATTTGTTGCACGTACCATCTCACAGTACTCCTGCTTGGACATGACGTTTGCACGCTGCTTGACGACTGCCGCCATGGGTCCATTGGGCAAGTTATTTATGTCGTCATCGTTCGGTTCCATGCTGATGGTGCGAACGTACTCATCGCGCTTCTTGTTAGCAACCTCTTGCTGTACGTCATCTTCATCAGACAGACGGATATACTCGGCTACGACCTGGTCCAAGTTCAGCTCGCAGTCGTACTCCTTGTGTTTGGCGAGTATAGCAGCCTCGTTGTCTTCATACAACATAAGGAACTTATTGCGATCGAGTACATCGCAGACTTCATTTCTGAATGGCAGAAAGAGCAGCACCATCTCCCGTTTGTACTCAACTAGTTCCGACATGTTGTATCCACACCAACGCAATATACGGGGAAATCTGCGTATCTTGTACGTATTCTTCGCCCTTCTTTCCTCCGTATAAAGTGCTGCAAAATCCGCCAAGCACACCTCGTCCATGCCTTCACGCGCCTCATAGCGTTGTATAATGTTGAGGGTCCAAACATCGGTGGAGTCTTCTTCGAGCTCTTCTTCGTCCATTTGCTTCGTCCGTTTCCGCGACTTGATCCGCTCGTGTGGCCACATCGTCGGAATGAATTCCACCTATAAGATAAAATAAGTGAGAATTATCATGACCTGCACCAATATGTAACAAACAAAATAGTACCTTACGGCTAGCTTCCGACATCGGTTGCCTGAGCAAATACCACGCAGCTTCCTGGGCGGACATTTCCACGCTGTTGAGCATTTTGATGCTAACTTTCTTCAGCAATCCATTATAGTCGTGATCGGATGCTCTTCCTGAAGCTTTATCAGCTCGCGGTGTAAACTGCTTATGCCCCTGTTTGTTTTGTTGACATACTCAACAACATAAGCAGCACACGAGAACTCCTCCAAGACAAACTGCAGGTCCATGTTGGAGCGCAGAATCTTACCAATCCAGGGATTGAAAGGGTTGGTCCAGAGTTCTGACATGGAGCGTTTCAGCATGACTGTCGGTCGCCGAATCGAGGAACGGATCACGTCAAGGTAATACTCGTACGTGCAGTTGCCGGTCAACAAGGAACGCTTCCATACTATCGTATGCCTTGGTTTCGAGAGCATCCCGCATGCTCACAGCAGCTCTGCGCAACTGATCAAGTCGGCCATCTCCTGTTGTGATCGGGAGTAGTACTCTGGTCTGATCCATCGGCCAATATGGTATATTGAACCGGCACCGCTTATCATTGCGTTTGAAGCAAGTAAACGTATGCTTATGGACCTAGAAAACATTATACTCATAAGTAATAACTCATCACACTATACATACTTTCAATTTACCTGATTGCCATAAGTTTCAGTTAGGTCATCTGCACGGACGGAGCAGAGCATGTCGATCAGTTGAACAGTGGCAGGCATATTCTCTGACATGTCTTCCCGAGGATCGTTAGCCAACCAGAGAAGAATGTGAGCGTGCGGACTGCCACGGTGCTGGAATTCTATGCGTTTGAAATAATCAACAACATAGTACTTCCCAAACGGACTGTATCGTGTGGACGAGAGCAGCTGCATGATCACATTCACCAGTTTGTTGAAATATACACAACAGGTCACGGGATCCTCGCTTACGAGGGTAGCACGCTGTAGCGCAGTCAGCTGCTGCATGATATCTGCTACACCGGCGTCACTGGATCCGTTTGATAGCTTATGCAGTACGGTGAGCAAATGCGGCCATCGAATTTCATTTGCGCTCAATGTGAGGAACATGGTTGGCTTCCCCAACTGGCGGATCATGGCAAAGACATCCCGCTTCCTTTGCTGCCAGTACTGGATCGAGTTAGGGATGGATTTAAGGAAGGACAGATTACGCTCGATACATGTCTCCAAAAACTCCCGGTCTTGCAGCTGAGCGCGAGTTATGTTGGCCGTACCCATGCATTTGAAAGTGTTCTTCAATCCCTCGGAAACTCGCAAGCGCATGATCTTCATCGCCATGAAGAGGATATGCTCCGGCTTTGCTCCTCGTCGATCACGGCGTCTTATTTCGCTAGTAGCCATCATGAATGGCGTTACGCGAACTTCAGGATTGAAGGATCTTGGATATCCCAGATATATGTCCGGGAAGGACAACTCTTCCGCAAATTCATCATAGATGATGGATAGTGGAGTTCTGTTCTGGCCTGGCGCAATTTCGAGACATTTGTCCTCATTCCACAACAGGGTATGCTGTTGACCAATGAGAAGCTCAACCTCGTTCGATGCGTCGATAACCTCCAAATCGAAAGATGTATTTGCCGTTTGGGGTATTCCAAGTTGCTGTACTGGCTCGATGGCCGCCAAATGTTCTTCACTAAACGTAATGCCGTTTCGCCTATACAGCGGTGTGGCGACAAGGTAGTTAAGCCAGGCCTTAACCGTACCTTTCTTGACGTACCCGGACAAATAGCTTGACTTGTGTATCATGTGCTTCTTGATGCACACATTGAATGCACAGTCGTCGTCAAGCTGCCGTGGAAGCTCCTTCACCATCGCAGACACATCCACCGGAACGTTGATAATTTGACCAATAATGGCCAAACTACCTATTTAACAAAATTATACAGGAAAATGAATAAAATATATCTATAAATAAAAATACCACTATAAACTACAAACCTGCTGCATGCCGCAGACGGCGCAGCTGCATAAAGCAGATTCTTGGTGAAACCAGTCTGGTGGTGATTGGATCAAGTGGAGGCAGATTTGACGGAAATTTTGGATATGTAAAGCCATTCGTCTGGGACAGTGTAGGGATCAGGCCACGTTTTAAGCTGCTTCGACAAGTAAGACACGCTGAGAATCCATCAACAGTTTCGAAATAGTTCGCTGCCATCAACACGGCACCATCGGCATTACTAAGTGGTTTGAGATCATTCTGAAACCAAATTCGTGCACACACGTCACAGGCATAGCCGAACTCGTTTTCGATGAAACGTTTCTCGAATTCTCGATCAGCACGATCCAAGTTGGGTTCTCCCTGAGTTAAATACAGCGAAGGATCCTCATCTTCATAGCGATCATCGCCATCGTCTTCTTCCGGGATAACAGGAACATCATTGGCTTCTTCTTCCATGGGATACGATGAGGAATCACGAAATGCGTCAAGCACCACTGGAATATCACCGACGTTTGATTGTTCTCGAACATAACGTGGTGATGGGGTGCGTACCGGAATCGTACGAGTGGTGTTGAATTCTCCTCGAGTAGAACGTGATAGGAGAATAACTTTTAGACACAGTTTTTGACAGTACAATAAAAATGATAAAATTTAAAGCAATTGTTAAGAAACGATGTTATACGATGCAGACAAAACAAGCCGCATCTTCTTGAATATTTTATTTCAAAATTACTCGAATAACTGATTAACTGAAAGTATTCAACGGCTAATGGGAGTAAGTGGTATAATCCGTGTTGTAAGCAATCACTGTATTCGCCACGTTTTCACTGATATTCGGCAGCGCTTTCCTTAAACATTCACGACACAAGCGATTAAACGGATGTCGGAAAGAAAATGTCAATTGAATGCACCGACCCCGACCATTTCGCTAGGAAATGTTAAGGTTTAGTTTGTTTCTGACATTTTTCGTAATAGGCTGTCGTGTGTTTCTCGATGTTCATTCTACCGCTCGTGCTGTGTGTAAGAGGTGACGGTAGCGGATGAAAGTAGCAAAATAAAATGACTGCTAATCATGGCAACGAAACGAACGTCGTGCAAAATGTCGAATGTTTGCAGCACTGGTAGGGTACAATTCAATTGATAAATTAAACAGATATAACTTTAAGAATTTATTCAGCTCTGACCCCAAATATTAATAAAATATAATTGGATTAATACAATATTTCTAAATCATTTATTCAGTATTTATATAATATTTATTCAATAAACTTATTATCCTTTACCTTTTATTACATCAGAGTGAAAACTGTGGATTGATTAGAAAGACGTGTAAATGTGAAAAGCTTTTTAATCGATTGCAGCAACTAAAACAACACCTTATCGGTTGTTCCAGTATATGGATTTCGTGATCAAGCCTCTCACTCTTCATTAACCACCCATAAGTATGTGTTCCGGAAATAGAAACGTCAAATCAATCAAAATCAAAATAAATATTTGAAAATAGAAAATATGATTGAAATTATCGCAAGTAAAGCACTTACAGACCGTTACCAGACACAGGAAAGAAAGTAACAAATAATATTGAATTACAGGGTCCTACAGTAAACAAAAAATTACTTAAAAGAAAATCCTTCAAAAATGTATATTCTTATATCATAATTTCAGCGATTAAACTTTTAACGCTTTGAATGAAACGCAAAAGCCGGAAACCCAGATTTACAGAATAACATTACACTGCTATTCAGTAAAACGAACATAAGATATATCCTTATTTATTTCTATATAATTATTAATTATACTTTTGAATACTATATGCTAGATAGAACTAGTCGGGAATTCTCAACTACCTTTTAGCGGTACGAATTATTAATAACAATTAATGATAAATAACACTGCGGAACACGATTTTGTCTCAAGCATCAACCCGCTATTAACTTAACTAAGAGTTGCTCAGTCTATTGCCGTTTTCAAAAATATCACAGCACGTCTAGTTTTTGAGACATTGTCTGTTGAAAATGCAAATTTTCCTATATCAGCCAACTTGCATGCAAGTTTGACAGCTTGTATGGAAATTTATTTGCTTAATTTGCCACAGAATTCAAACTTCATGTGTTAAACAATACTTATCATAAAAAATCATAGTATTGTCGGCGCTCAAAAATTATTTTTTGATGGTTCTGAAAATAATTGTATTGTGCCGTTTAAGAGAAACGAAGAATTTGTATGGTGACTGCAAACATGGCTTTACATGTTGAAAAATCAATTTAATCTAAAATTAATCGTGCAATTTCAACCAAATTATATCTTAAATGAAAGTGAAAGTCCTATTTTGCATGCTTGGTGGATAAGATCACAAAAAAGTTTGATAAATCATACTTTAAATTTTATGTAAACATCAATAAAACCAGTGTTTTATTCATCTTTGGCGACCTGTATCTAAAAATTGTGACGTGCTGGAAAATTTCTGAGAACGGCATCAGATTCACCAACCACAAATCAACAAGAGACACACAATTTGGTTCTCTTGACAAGCCTAAATGTCATTTTTGTTACGCTGTGTAATCAGAGTAACAAGCGAATTCCCTACCTTGTCGCGAAGTCCCTTCACCAGCATCCCAAGCAGCAGATGAAGCAGCGTCGTCCTTGGCCATTCTCATTCTGGCTCGATAACACCGAGCCCTTTCTGCATCAGTTTTGGTTTGTTTCTTCGGTGCTTCGTCCGGTTGCTGCTCCTTTATACGCTTCCGCGAACTGCGCATATACTTCGCAGCCAAATGATCAGACATAGTATTCTGAATTCACTACTCACAGTTTCACAAAACTACACTTGAAAAAATATCACGCAACTTTGAATGATACTATCACGAGAACATTCGCAACAAATTGTACGAAATAAGGTGAAATACAAATCCTTTATTGATATGGTATGTGAATTTGATGTCTGTGATAGGGAATATGCCTTTTGCGTGCAATAGATTATGGTAAAATAGTTCTACTTTTATGTTATTTATTGTTCAAGAGAGGCAGATTTGGGAGCTGTTAATAATCACATTGAACTTTTAGGCAAGCAGAGGAATGTATGACATTTTTATGGTTCGATCCACTACGAATTTTATGAATGATATCAATAGTTATTCAGTAATTTGATAAATGCACCATTTACACTGGCTCTGAGTGAAAAGCAGCCAAATTGGCGCTTCGCGCTAGGGGAAGATTCAAATTTGACGTCCATCGTTTTTCGGGGTTTCACCCTCCCTCCCCCAAATGATTGACATCATTTTTGAATTACCCCTAGTGAAATTATTGAATTTTATGGTCGCATAAACCAAATTGTATTTGTATTGTACGCCATGTAAAAAATCCATCAATGATCACTATTACCAAAATTTAAGCAATTTTCAATAGTGTACCTATAACAAGTAATCCATAGTTTTTTTGCATTGGCATTGACACGTAGATAAATATGCAATCAATTTGAAGGATTAGTTTTCTAATTAACAAGGTAACAAATGCATTTGATATTTTTTTCAAAATACAAATAAATCGCACTACCAAAAATTCAAACTGGAGCAGTGTTATGTAATCAGAATTCTCAGTTATGTCAATAGTAGAGAGAAATAGTTTTGGGAACTTGAAATCAGAAGACACAGTGTGTTTGTTTGACAAATTGAGACATGAATTTGCGAAAAAATACGCGTTCTAGTGAGACTCGAACTCACGACTCCGTGTACGCTAGACCGGCGCTTTAACCAACTAAGCTACAGAACACCTTGTCAAACAAACACACTGTGTCTTCTGATTTCAAGTTCCCAAAACTATGTTTCGGACATACTAGCAAATCTGGTATATGCCAGTAAAGGGCAAACATTCATTAATGTAAGTAGAGAGAAATTTGCAGTGAAATTGGCTTCCCCGTTTTTGCCCGTGTGCGTTAATGCTAGCGGATGAGTTAAATCTGCTTCTCCGGCAATTGATTGTCTGCTGGTTCGCGCCGGACCGCAATTTAGTCAGTTTCTCGTCGTCGCGATTGGCTCAAGATGCGAAGAGTGATGCTGGTTTTCTTGTCCACACACTAAGGGTGAGTCACGAATTTCGATAATAACTCAGCAGCGGAACGTACGGTAAACAAAATTTGTAGATATTGTTGGAATTTTACTGATTTTGGTAAAATGTTTACCGCAAATCACTAAAAATTTCACCAAAACTATTATTTTTGATTCACCGACAGTTCTGTTGCTGTGACTATTGCCAATAATGTTGCGTGAAATATTTTCGAAACTCTTTCCAAATTAAATTGTCGTCCTGAAAAGGACGGTTGGGTGAGGATATCGTCGATCGCCATTTCATGCTCAGGTTTTGTGAATTCAGTGGTAGTTTTGCTGTCGGTGATGGGGACGATTTAGCTTCCAAATCTGTACAGCGTATGGCCCTGCCACTTCAGAGCGTAGCCGACAGAATTCTGGATGACTTCAGCTCAGCACACCGCGGGTTTCCTCGTAGATGAGACCGGAGGTACGATTGACGTCGCCACGGCGAGCCAGACGGCGGATGGCGGGCTTGGTGATGATGCACTGGATGTTGTCACGCTTGGCGCTTCCTTTTCCGAGGCCGGTCTAACTTCGGCAACGATTGTAACAAAACTGATGCTCGGCCGCCGGCTCGGCTGCTTTTATGCGGTACGCGATGGATGAATTCTTCTTGCTCGCTCGCTGTTCACTGTTCGTCTCGCTCGCTCGCAAGAGAAGGTCATAAAAGGGACCGGCAGCCGCGCAAATTCAATCATTCGTTTGTTTCAATCCGTCCAGAGAACACTACTACGACGATGGCTGGAAAGCAGCCCCTCGCAAGCAGCCGGTCACGAAAGTCGCTCGCAAGAGCGCCCCAGCCACCGGAGGAGTCAAGAAGCCGTATCGCTATCGGCCAGGAACGGTCGCTCTGCGTGAGATCCGTCGCTACCAGAATTCTACGGAGCTGCTGATCGACAAGTTGTATTTCCAGCGCCTGGTCCGTGAAATCGCTCAGGACTTCAAGACCGATTTGCGATTACACAGCTTGGCGTCATGGCCCAGCAGGAAGCGAGCGAGGCCTATCTTTGAGGGTACTAACATGTGCGCGATCCACGCCAAGCGTGTCACCATCATGCCGAAGGCCTTCTAGCTGGCTCTCGTCGTATCCGTGGCGAACGAGTTTAAATTGAATTAGGACGCAATTTCAAGCAAAACGGCCCTTTTCAGAGCCACAACAATGTATTCCACGTAAAAGAGTTACGGCTTAAGATATTTCACCTATTATTAATTAATTAATTTATTTAATTGCCAATTTAAATGTCGGATGATTAGTTTTCCAACGGCAAACAAAGTTTTACCTAGGTTCCCGTCGTGCGGCGGTAGCATTATTGCAGTTTTCTCTGTGCGCTTATTTGGTTTCGATCGACAATTTATTACCAAATCAAATCATCAACAAAGCTGTTGCTGATAAGTTTTAGCTTTCAATTTGACAAGTTTATACTGATCGCTTTGGCATGCATGTGACAAATGACTGACCGAAATATGAATCCATTCACCAGTAATGTCGCTCTTCACGGTGTAAAATTCTCATAACTCTCTTTCAAAATTAAATTGTCGTCCTGATAAGGACGGTTGGTGGTAGTTACAATCCATCGAACTGGGTTTTCATTCCATTCTTAGACAGAAACACACCAAAAGATTACCGAAGACGATTGAATTAAAATGCGGTCGTGCGCGTGCGCGTGAAGTGGAATTTGATTGGCTTCGACTGAACACGAGATAATAAAGAGAAGTAAGAAGAAGATCGAAAGGGGCGTTTCCCTTTGAATGACGAAAGTGGTTAAGATATCGCGCAATGATGTCTGTGTCAGGAATACACAAGAAAAATGTGCTTTTCTAGGAAAAATAAGACATGCTTCGATATTTCTCAATTTTTCAATAGTTTAGCCATGAGAATCAATAGTTTTCATTGTTGGAGTAGATTCGAAGAAAGATTTTCAATCGATTGATGCAAGAATCTAGAAAATCTATCCGGGCGTTAGTAAGTCATAAACAGTCAAAATCTAACACTTTTCGCGACACGAGCGATTTTCGCCTTTCGGAATTGTACCCCAGTATGTTTCCGTGAGACGTCATCCTACGTCAAAAGATATAGCTTAAACAAAGTGTCCGCTTTAAAACGTGAACAGTCCTTAACTGATTGATAATATAATCACTGAAATCTGTCCAAAACAACTCTTTAATCGTAATTTTGGCCCTGAAAAGGGCCGTTTTTGAAAGCTCTTCTTAGACTCTTCCGTACGTGATAGTAACAAGGATGTTACTACCGCGTCGGAAGACTGTCCTGTCGATACTTACAAATTGCATTTGTAAGTATTTCTTCCTTTTCCGTTGGCGTGCCTTCCTTTTGATCGTAGAAAGATTTCTACGATCAAAAGTCACGCGCTTCTTACGGACGGGACCTCCAGGTTGCGTCATCTCGGACGCTTGAAACGAAACTGATGGCAAACAGATGATGTCTGTATCTTTTATACACCCAAAATTTGGACCTAGGCTCCTCCCCTTCTATAGCCAATCATAGACATCATTAAAGAAGATTAATTGGCGAGATGGACCGTGATCGGTCTTAGCCGTCTAACTAGACACCCCAATGAAAAAAAAAAAGTAAGAGGTTGTTTCTAAGATACGACCGCCAAGTTGACGTTGGATAACGTTAGCCTCTTCTATTTCCTGGCTTGGGACCGTCACGAACTTATGAAAGATTTCTACTGCTAAAAATCCAATTAATTTTCACACTATTTGTTGCATGTCGATTCTGATTTATTATAGACATTTGTGTTATTATTTTGTGTTTATACAAAATAATCACTTTCAGAAGCTTAGTCCGTTATATTGAAGAATTGATTTTTAAGTGTATACTTAATCATTGTTAATTTGGAGCAATTAATTCAAAATATTTGAATCATTCCTTAACAATAGAAAATATACTGCATTCCGACAGCACTGCAGCAGCGTCTTCGGAAACATTCTCAAATTGTCGTTTTGTCAATTATTCATAACTAATTAGAGATGAATTATAGCAAGAATGTGGTAAACACATTAGCAAATATAACACAAACAACTCTTTAGTACACATTTGTTAGCCCTGAAAAGGGCCGATTGAACTGTGAGAATCGAGTAACTATTATTTAGTTCACCGACAGTTCTGTTGCTGTGAGAATTGCCAATACTGTTGCGCTTCATGGTAGAAATATTTTCAAAACTCTTTCAAAATTGAATTATCGTCCTGAAAAGGACGGTTGGGTTTGGATATCGTCGATCGCCATTCCATGCACAGGTTTGATGGATTCAGTGCTAGTTTTGAATTCTGGTCTCGGTGATGGAGGTGATTTAACCTCAAAATCTGTACAGCGTATGGCCCTGCCACTTCAGAGCGTAGCCGACAGAATTCTGGATGACTTCAGCACACCGCGGGTTTTCTCGTAGATGAGACCGAAGGTACGCTTGACGTCACCACGGCGAGCCAGACGGCGGTGGTTTGGTGATGATGCAATTGATGTTGTCACGCAAAACCTTGCGATGACGCTTGGCGCTTCCTTTTCCGAGTCCGGTTTATCTTCGGCAACGATTGTAACAAAACTGATGCTTGGCCGCCGGCTCAGCTCCTTTTATGCGGTACGCAATGGATGAATTCTTCTTGCTCGCTCGCTGTTCACTGTTCGTCTCGCTCGCTCGCAAGAGAAGATCATAAAAGGGACCGGCAGCCGCGCACATTCAATCATTCATTTGTTTCAATCCGTCCAGAGAACACTACGACGATGGCTCTACCAAGCCGACTGCCCGTAAATCCACTGGTGGAAGCGGCCCCACGAAAGTCTCTCGCTAGAGCGCCTCAGCCACCGGAGGACTCAAGAAGCCGTATCGCTATCAGCCAGGAACGGTCTCTCTGCGTGAGATCCGTCGCTACCAGAATTCGACGGAGCTGCTGATCCACAAATTGTTTTTCCAGCGCCTGGTCCGTGAAATCGCTCAGGACTTCAAGACCGATCTGCGATTACAGCGCTTGGCCGTCATGGCCCTGCAGGAAGCGAGCTAGGCCTATCTTTGAGGCTACCAACATGTGCGCGATCCACGCCAAGCGTGTGACCATCATGCCGAAAGCCTTCTAGCTGGTTCGTCGTATCCGTGACGAACGAGTTTAAATTTAAATTGAATGACACAAGCAAAACGGCCCTTTTCAGAGCCACAACAATGCATTCCACGTAAAAGAGTTACGGCTAGAGATATTTCACATATTATTATTAATTTATTTATTTAATTGCCAATTGAAATTTCGGATGATTAGTTTTACAACGGAGTGAAATGGCAAACAAAGTTTTACATAGGTTCCCGTCGGGCGGCGGTAGCATTTTTGCAGTCTACTCTGTGCGATTATTTGGTTTCGACCGACAATTTCTTACCAAATCAAATCATCAACGAAGCTGTTGCTGATAAGTTTTAGCTTTCAAATCGACAAGTTTATACTGATCGTTTTGTCATGCATGTGGTTAGCGACGACGACGACAACGGCATTATCCAATCATCGCATAATGCGAGGCAAACCGGGATCCTCATTCTAGTGCCGTCCCCAATTTATCTCTCATGCACACAATGTCGAAGATTGCCCTGCAAGAGTGCGATGGGAAATTGATTTCTTGGCCCTGTGATTCTCGTAAAGCACTAATGTTGACGCTTATGAAAGATTGCATGCAAATGACTGACCGAAATATGAATCCATCACATCCATTCACCAGTAATGTCGCTCTTCACGGTGTAAAATTCTCATAAATCTCTTTCAAAATGAAATTGTCGTCCTGAAAAGGACGGTTGAGGGTAGTCACAATCGATCGAACTGGGTTTTCATTCCATTCTTAGACAGAAACACACCAAAAGATTACCGAAGACGATTTAATTAAAATGCGGTCGTGCGCGTGCGCGTGAAGTGGAATTTGATTGGCTTCGACTGAACACGAGATAATGGAGAGAAGTAAGAAGAAGACCGAAAGGGGCGTTTCCCTTTGAATGACGAAAGTGGCTAAGATATCGCGCAATGATGTCTGTGTCAGGAATACACAAGAAAAATGTGCTTTTCTATGAAAAATAAGACATGCTTCGATATTTCTCAATTTTTCAATAGTTTAGTCATGAGAATCAATAGTTTTCATTGTTGGAGTAGATTCGTAGAAAGATTTCCAATCGATTGGTGAAAGAATCTTGAAAATCTATCCGGGCATTAGAAAGTTATTAACAGTCAAAATCTAACCACTTCTCGTGACGCGAGCGATTTTTCGTTTTTCGAAATTGTACCCCAGTATGTTGCCGTAAGACGTTATCCAACGTCAAAAAGAAGATAACTTTTGCGTCTGCTAAGAAGAAATTGCATCTGGCGGTACTGAGGAAAATTTTATCTTGGCTTTGGCAATGACGGCGCATCACAACGGAGATTGGAAAACATGCGAACGCAGTGACGACATCAGGCCTTATCGTTCAAATATATCGTTCCGTCACAGGGGGAGGGAGAGGGTCTTCCATAGTGTTACAGCCCTTATACACAATTTAAATCTTCCATACAAAAGTTGTTACGTGGGGAAGGAGGGGGTCTAGAACTGGCACATTTTGGGTTATGTAATATTTGAATCATTCCTTAACAATAGAAAATATATTTATTGCATTCCGACAGCACGACTCGGAAACATTCTCGATTTGTCGTTTTGTCAATTATTCATAACTAATCAGATATTGTATGATGCTACGAGATGAATAAATGTAAGAATATGGTAAACACATTAGCAAATATTACACAAATAACTCTTTAGGACACATTTGTTGGCACTGAAAAGGGCCGATTGAACTGTGAGAATCGAGTAACGCGGACACATTTTGCCAGCGAACAGGTTGAAATCCTCCTCGCCCGATAAGATTTGCGGTGGCGATGATGATGGGCGCTTGAACAAGCGGCTTGAGCTGATTTTCTTCAGCCATCTCGTAGCCAGCGATTTCACAAACCGGACACTGGATTTGCAGCAGCTTAAGGTGAAGATGAATCGAAGCCAAACCTCAAATTTTCAAGAGCACGGATCTGGAGAACCAAACATACGTTTAAGCTGAAAACTTTTTCGATTGGTCACTCGCTGGTGGTGACCAATCGATTAAGTTTTCAGCTCAAACGGGTTTTCGGTTCTCCAGATCCGAGCTCTTGAAAATTTGAGGTTTGGCTTCGATTCTTCTTCACCTTAATGATTGTTAATTATTGATGCTGGTTTTCTTGTCCACACACTAAGGGTGAGTTACGAATTTTGATAATAACTCAGCAGCGGAACATTCGGTAAACAAAATTTGTAGATATTGTTGGAATTTTACTGATTTTGGTAAAATGTTACCGCAAATCACTAAAAATTTCACCAAAACTATTATTTTTGATTCACCGACAGTTCTGTTGCTGTGACTATTGCCAATAATGTTGCGTGAAATATTTTCGAAACTCTTTCAAAATTAAATTGTCGTCCTGAAAAGGACGGTTGGGTGAGGATATCGTCGATCGCCATTTCATGCTCAGGTTTTGTGAATTCAGTGGTAGTTTTGCTGTCGGTGATGGGGACGATTTAGCTTCCAAATCTGTACAGCGTATGGCCCTGCCACTTCAGAGCGTAGCCGACAGAATTCTGGATGACTTCAGCACACCGCGGGTTTCCTCGTAGATGAGACCGGAGGTACGATTGACGTCGCCACGGCGAGCCAGACGGCGGATGGCGGGCTTGGTGATGATGCAATGAATGTTGTCACGCTTGGCGCTTCCTTTTCCGAGGCCGGTCTAATTTCGGCAACGATTGTAACAAAACTGATGCTCGGCCGCCGGCTCGGCTGGTTTTATGCGGTACGCGATGGATGAATTCTTCTTGCTCGCTCGCTGTTCACTGTTCGTCTCGCTCGCTCGCAAGAGAAGGTCATAAAAGGGACCGGCAGCCGCGCAAATTCAATCATTCGTTTGTTTCAATCCGTCCAGAGAACACTACTACGACGATGGCTGGAGAGCAGCCCCTCGCAAGCAGCCGGTCACGAAAGTCGCTCGCAAGAGCGCCCCAGCCACCGGAGGAGTCAAGAAGCCGTATCGCTATCGGCCAGGAACGGTCGCTCTGCGTGAGATCCGTCGCTACCAGAATTCTACGGAGCTGCTGATCGACAAGTTGTATTTCCAGCGCCTGGTCCGTGAAATCGCTCAGGACTTCAAGACCGATTTGCGATTACACAGCTTGGCGTCATGGCCCAGCAGGAAGCGAGCGAGGCCTATCTTTGAGGGTACTAACATGTGCGCGATCCACGCCAAGCGTGTCACCATCATGCCGAAGGCCTTCTAGCTGGCTCGTCGTATCCGTGGCGAACGAGTTTAAATTGAATTAGGACGCAATTTCAAGCAAAACGGCCCTTTTCAGAGCCACAAAAATGTATTCCACGTAAAAGAGTTACGGCTTAAGATATATCACCTATTATTAATTAATTAATTTA
The DNA here is from genome assembly GCF_002204515.2 of Aedes aegypti. Classification (NCBI taxonomy): domain Eukaryota; kingdom Metazoa; phylum Arthropoda; class Insecta; order Diptera; family Culicidae; genus Aedes; species Aedes aegypti. The sequence continues at coordinate 273,306,216 of NC_035108.1, forward strand.
TTTAATTGCCAATTTAAATTTCGGATGATTAGTTTTTCAACGGCAAACAAAGTTTTAGCTAGGTTCCCGTCGGGCGGCGGTAGCATTTTTGCAGTTTTCTCTATGCGCTTATTTGGTTTCGATCGACAATTTCTTACCAAATCAAATCATCAACAAAGCTGTTGCTGATAAGTTTTAGCTTTCAATTCGACAAGTTTATACTGATCGCTTTGGCATGCATGTGGCAAATGACTGACCGAAATATGAATCCATCACATCCATTCACCAGTAATGTCGCTCTCCACGGTGCAAAATTCTCATAACTCTCTTTCAAAATTAAATTGTCGTCCTGATAAGGACGGTTGGTGGTAGTCACAATCCATCGAACTGGGTTTTCATTCCATTCTTAGACAGAAACACACCAAAAGATTACCGAAGACGATTGAATTAAAATGCGGTCGTGCGCGTGCGCGTGAAGTGGAATTTGATTGGCTTTGACTGAACACGAGATAATAAAGAGAAGTAAGAAGAAGACCGAAAGGGGCGTTTCCCTTCGAATGACGAAAGTGGCTAAGATATCTCTCAATGATGTCTGTGTCAGGAATACACAGGAAAAATGTGCTTTTCTTCGAAAAATAAGACATGCCTCGATATTTCTCAATTTTTCAATAGTTTAGCCATGAGAATCAATAGTTTTCATTGTTGGAGTAGATTCGTAGAAAGATTTCCAATCGATTGGTGCAAGAATCTAGAAAATCTATCCGGGCATTAGTAAGTTATTAACAGTCAAAATCTAACCACTTTTCGTGACGCGAGCGATTTTTCGTTTTTCGAAATTGTACCCCAGTATGTTGCCGTAAGACGTTATCCAACGTCAAAAAAGAAGATAACTTTTGCGTCTGCTAAGAAGAAATTGCATCTGGCGGTACTGAGGAAAATTTTATCTTGGCTTTGGCAATGACGGCGCATCACAACGGAGATTGGAAAACATGCGAACGCAGTGACGACATCAGGCCTTATCGTTCAAATATATCGTTCCGTCACAGGGGGAGGGAGAGGGTCTTCCATAGTGTTACAGCCCTTATACACAATTTAAATCTTCCATACAAAAGTTGTTACGTGGGGAAGGAGGGGGTCTAGAACTGGCACATTTTGGGTTATGTAATATTTGAATCATTCCTTAACAATAGAAAATATATTTATTGCATTCCGACAGCACGACTCGGAAACATTCTCGATTTGTCGTTTTGTCAATTATTCATAACTAATCAGATATTGTATGATGCTACGAGATGAATAAATGTAAGAATATGGTAAACACATTAGCAAATATTACACAAATAACTCTTTAGGACACATTTGTTGGCACTGAAAAGGGCCGATTGAACTGTGAGAATCGAGTAACGCGGACACATTTTGCCAGCGAACAGGTTGAAATCCTCCTCGCCCGATAAGATTTGCGGTGGCGATGATGATGGGCGCTTGAACAAGCGGCTTGAGCTGATTTCCTTCAGCCATCTCGTAGCCAGCGATTTCACAAACCGGACACTGGATTTGCAGCAGCTTAAGGTGAAGATGAATCGAAGCCAAACCTCAAATTTTCAATACATACGTTTAAGCTGAAAACTTAATCGATTGGTCACTCGCTGGTGGTGACCAATCGATTAAGTTTTCAGCTCAAACGGGTTTTCGGTTCTCCAGATCCGTGCTCTTGAAAATTTGAGGTTTGGCTTCGATTCTTCTTCACCTTAATGATTGTAAATTATTGATGCTGGTTTTCTTGTCCACACACTAAGGGTGAGTTACGAATTTTGATAATAACTCAGCAGCGGAACATTTGGTAAACAAAATTTGTAGATATTGTTGGAATTTTACTGATTTTGGTAAAATGTTTACCGCAAATCACTAAAAATTTCACCAAAACTATTATTTTTGATTCACTGACAGTTCTGTTGCTGTGACTATTGCCAATAATGTTGCGTGAAATATTTTCGAAACTCTTTCCAAATTAAATTGTCGTCCTGAAAAGGACGGTTGGGTGAGGATATCGTCGATCGCCATTTCATGCTCAGGTTTTGTGAATTCAGTGGTAGTTTTGCTGTCGGTGATGGGGACGATTTAGCTTCCAAATCTGTACAGCGTATGGCCCTGCCACTTCAGAGCGTAGCCGACAGAATTCTGGATGACTTCAGCTCAGCACACCGCGGGTTTCCTCGTAGATGAGACCGGAGGTACGATTGACGTCGCCACGGCGAGCCAGACGGCGGATGGCGGGCTTGGTGATGATGCACTGGATGTTGTCACGCTTGGCGCTTCCTTTTCCGAGGCCGGTCTAACTTCGGCAACGATTGTAACAAAACTGATGCTCGGCCGCCGACTCGGCTGCTTTTATGCGGTACGCGATGGATGAATTCTTCTTGCTCGCTCGCTGTTCACTGTTCGTCTCGCTCGCTCGCAAGAGAAGGTCATAAAAGGGACCGGCAGCCGCGCAAATTCAATCATTCGTTTGTTTCAATCCGTCCAGAGAACACTACTACGACGATGGCTGGAAAGCAGCCCCTCGCAAGCAGCCGGTCACGAAAGTCGCTCGCAAGAGCGCCCCAGCCACCGGAGGAGTCAAGAAGCCGTATCGCTATCGGCCAGGAACGGTCGCTCTGCGTGAGATCCGTCGCTACCAGAATTCTACGGAGCTGCTGATCGACAAGTTGTATTTCCAGCGCCTGGTCCGTGAAATCGCTCAGGACTTCAAGACCGATTTGCGATTACACAGCTTGGCGTCATGGCCCAGCAGGAAGCGAGCGAGGCCTATCTTTGAGGGTACTAACATGTGCGCGATCCACGCCAAGCGTGTCACCATCATGCCGAAGGCCTTCTAGCTGGCTCGTCGTATCCGTGGCGAACGAGTTTAAATTGAATTAGGACGCAATTTCAAGCAAAACGGCCCTTTTCAGAGCCACAACAATGTATTCCACGTAAAAGAGTTACGGCTTAAGATATTTCACCTATTATCAATTAATTAATTTATTTAATTACCAATTTAAATTTCGGATGATTAGTTTTTCAACGGCAAACAAAGTTTTAGCTAGGTTCCCGTCGGGCGGCGGTAGCATTTTTGCAGTTTTCTCTATGCGCTTATTTGGTTTCGATCGACAATTTCTTACCAAATCAAATCATCAACAAAGCTGTTGCTGATATGTTTTAGCTTTCAATTCGACAAGTTTATACTGATTGCTTTGGCATGCATGTGGCAAATGACTGATCGAAATATGAATCCATCACATCCATTCACCAGTAATGTCGCTCTTCACGGTGTAAAATTCTCATAACTCTCTTTCAAAATTAAATTGTCGTCCTGATAAGGACGGTTGGTGGTAGTCACAATCCATCGAACTGGGTTTTCATTCCATTCTTAGACAGAAACACACCAAAAGATTACCGAAGACGATTGAATTAAAATGCGGTCGTGCGCGTGCGCGTGAAGTGGAATTTGATTGGCTTCGACTGAACACGAGATAATAAAGAGAAGTAAGAAGAAGACCGAAAGGGGCGTTTCCCTTCGAAAGACGAAAGTGGCTAAGATATCTCTCAATGATGTCTGTGTCAGGAATACACAGGAAAAATGTGCTTTTCTTCGAAAAATAAGACATGCTTCGATATTTCTCAATTTTTCAATAGTTTAGCCATGAGAATCAATAGTTTTCATTGTTGGAGTAGATTCGTAGAAAGATTTCCAATCGATTGGTGCAAGAATCTAGAAAATCTATCCGGGCATTAGTAAGTTATTAACAGTCAAAATCTAACCACTTTTCGTGACGCGAGCGATTTTTCGTTTTTCGAAATTGTACCCCAGTATGTTGCCGTAAGACGTTATCCAACGTCAAAAAAAAACTTCGCACAGCACGAAGGTACGATGCGCACTGATCATGATGACGCTGATATCGCTAAGTTCCCGTGACAATGATAGTGGTGAATAATAAAATAATTTCTGTAGATATTCACATTCACCACTGATTACCACAACACATTGTATGATGTCACTCGTCATTTCAACGTTAGAATTTTTTTGCACGAATTTTCAAAAATAAATGTTCTAGCACGAATATCTGTTATCCGTGCTTGGAGTCTCGCCAGAACTGAATAGATAATATTTTGAAAAAAGTAAGAGGTTGTTTCTAAGATACGACCGCCAAGTTGACGTTGGATAACGTTAGCCTCTTCTATTTCCTGGCTTGGGACCGTCACGAACTTATGAAAGATTTCTACTGCTAAAAATCCAATTAATTTTCACACTATTTGTTGCATGTCGATTCTGATTTATTATAGACATTTGTGTTATTATTTTGTGTTTATACAAAATAATCACTTTCAGAAGCTTAGTCCGTTATATTGAAGAATTGATTTTTAAGTGTATACTTAATCATTGTTAATTTGGAGCAATTAATTCAAAATATTTGAATCATTCCTTAACAATAGAAAATATACTGCATTCCGACAGCACTGCAGCAGCGTCTTCGGAAACATTCTCAAATTGTCGTTTTGTCAATTATTCATAACTAATTAGAGATGAATTATAGCAAGAATGTGGTAAACACATTAGCAAATATAACACAAACAACTCTTTAGTACACATTTGTTAGCCCTGAAAAGGGCCGATTGAACTGTGAGAATCGAGTAACTATTATTTAGTTCACCGACAGTTCTGTTGCTGTGAGAATTGCCAATACTGTTGCGCTTCATGGTAGAAATATTTTCAAAACTCTTTCAAAATTGAATTATCGTCCTGAAAAGGACGGTTGGGTTTGGATATCGTCGATCGCCATTCCATGCACAGGTTTGATGGATTCAGTGCTAGTTTTGAATTCTGGTCTCGGTGATGGAGGTGATTTAACCTCAAAATCTGTACAGCGTATGGCCCTGCCACTTCAGAGCGTAGCCGACAGAATTCTGGATGACTTCAGCACACCGCGGGTTTTCTCGTAGATGAGACCGAAGGTACGCTTGACGTCACCACGGCGAGCCAGACGGCGGTGGTTTGGTGATGATGCAATTGATGTTGTCACGCAAAACCTTGCGATGACGCTTGGCGCTTCCTTTTCCGAGTCCGGTTTATCTTCGGCAACGATTGTAACAAAACTGATGCTTGGCCGCCGGCTCAGCTCCTTTTATGCGGTACGCAATGGATGAATTCTTCTTGCTCGCTCGCTGTTCACTGTTCGTCTCGCTCGCTCGCAAGAGAAGATCATAAAAGGGACCGGCAGCCGCGCACATTCAATCATTCATTTGTTTCAATCCGTCCAGAGAACACTACGACGATGGCTCTACCAAGCCGACTGCCCGTAAATCCACTGGTGGAAGCGGCCCCACGAAAGTCTCTCGCTAGAGCGCCTCAGCCACCGGAGGAGTCAAGAAGCCGTATCGCTATCAGCCAGGAACGGTCTCTCTGCGTGAGATCCGTCGCTACCAGAATTCGACGGAGCTGCTGATCCACAAATTGTTTTTCCAGCGCCTGGTCCGTGAAATCGCTCAGGACTTCAAGACCGATCTGCGATTACAGCGCTTGGCCGTCATGGCCCTGCAGGAAGCGAGCTAGGCCTATCTTTGAGGCTACCAACATGTGCGCGATCCACGCCAAGCGTGTGACCATCATGCCGAAAGCCTTCTAGCTGGTTCGTCGTATCCGTGACGAACGAGTTTAAATTTAAATTGAATGACACAAGCAAAACGGCCCTTTTCAGAGCCACAACAATGCATTCCACGTAAAAGAGTTACGGCTAGAGATATTTCACATATTATTATTAATTTATTTATTTAATTGCCAATTGAAATTTCGGATGATTAGTTTTACAACGGAGTGAAATGGCAAACAAAGTTTTACATAGGTTCCCGTCGGGCGGCGGTAGCATTTTTGCAGTCTACTCTGTGCGATTATTTGGTTTCGACCGACAATTTCTTACCAAATCAAATCATCAACGAAGCTGTTGCTGATAAGTTTTAGCTTTCAAATCGACAAGTTTATACTGATCGTTTTGTCATGCATGTGGTTAGCGACGACGACGACAACGGCATTATCCAATCATCGCATAATGCGAGGCAAACCGGGATCCTCATTCTAGTGCCGTCCCCAATTTATCTCTCATGCACACAATGTCGAAGATTGCCCTGCAAGAGTGCGATGGGAAATTGATTTCTTGGCCCTGTGATTCTCGTAAAGCACTAATGTTGACGCTTATGAAAGATTGCATGCAAATGACTGACCGAAATATGAATCCATCACATCCATTCACCAGTAATGTCGCTCTTCACGGTGTAAAATTCTCATAAATCTCTTTCAAAATGAAATTGTCGTCCTGAAAAGGACGGTTGAGGGTAGTCACAATCGATCGAACTGGGTTTTCATTCCATTCTTAGACAGAAACACACCAAAAGATTACCGAAGACGATTTAATTAAAATGCGGTCGTGCGCGTGCGCGTGAAGTGGAATTTGATTGGCTTCGACTGAACACGAGATAATGGAGAGAAGTAAGAAGAAGACCGAAAGGGGCGTTTCCCTTTGAATGACGAAAGTGGCTAAGATATCGCGCAATGATGTCTGTGTCAGGAATACACAAGAAAAATGTGCTTTTCTATGAAAAATAAGACATGCTTCGATATTTCTCAATTTTTCAATAGTTTAGTCATGAGAATCAATAGTTTTCATTGTTGGAGTAGATTCGTAGAAAGATTTCCAATCGATTGGTGAAAGAATCTTGAAAATCTATCCGGGCATTAGAAAGTTATTAACAGTCAAAATCTAACCACTTCTCGTGACGCGAGCGATTTTTCGTTTTTCGAAATTGTACCCCAGTATGTTGCCGTAAGACGTTATCCAACGTCAAAAAGAAGATAACTTTTGCGTCTGCTAAGAAGAAATTGCATCTGGCGGTACTGAGGAAAATTTTATCTTGGCTTTGGCAATGACGGCGCATCACAACGGAGATTGGAAAACATGCGAACGCAGTGACGACATCAGGCCTTATCGTTCAAATATATCGTTCCGTCACAGGGGGAGGGAGAGGGTCTTCCATAGTGTTACAGCCCTTATACACAATTTAAATCTTCCATACAAAAGTTGTTACGTGGGGAAGGAGGGGGTCTAGAACTGGCACATTTTGGGTTATGTAATATTTGAATCATTCCTTAACAATAGAAAATATATTTATTGCATTCCGACAGCACGACTCGGAAACATTCTCGATTTGTCGTTTTGTCAATTATTCATAACTAATCAGATATTGTATGATGCTACGAGATGAATAAATGTAAGAATATGGTAAACACATTAGCAAATATTACACAAATAACTCTTTAGGACACATTTGTTGGCACTGAAAAGGGCCGATTGAACTGTGAGAATCGAGTAACGCGGACACATTTTGCCAGCGAACAGGTTGAAATCCTCCTCGCCCGATAAGATTTGCGGTGGCGATGATGATGGGCGCTTGAACAAGCGGCTTGAGCTGATTTTCTTCAGCCATCTCGTAGCCAGCGATTTCACAAACCGGACACTGGATTTGCAGCAGCTTAAGGTGAAGATGAATCGAAGCCAAACCTCAAATTTTCAAGAGCACGGATCTGGAGAACCAAACATACGTTTAAGCTGAAAACTTTTTCGATTGGTCACTCGCTGGTGGTGACCAATCGATTAAGTTTTCAGCTCAAACGGGTTTTCGGTTCTCCAGATCCGAGCTCTTGAAAATTTGAGGTTTGGCTTCGATTCTTCTTCACCTTAATGATTGTTAATTATTGATGCTGGTTTTCTTGTCCACACACTAAGGGTGAGTTACGAATTTTGATAATAACTCAGCAGCGGAACATTCGGTAAACAAAATTTGTAGATATTGTTGGAATTTTACTGATTTTGGTAAAATGTTACCGCAAATCACTAAAAATTTCACCAAAACTATTATTTTTGATTCACCGACAGTTCTGTTGCTGTGACTATTGCCAATAATGTTGCGTGAAATATTTTCGAAACTCTTTCAAAATTAAATTGTCGTCCTGAAAAGGACGGTTGGGTGAGGATATCGTCGATCGCCATTTCATGCTCAGGTTTTGTGAATTCAGTGGTAGTTTTGCTGTCGGTGATGGGGACGATTTAGCTTCCAAATCTGTACAGCGTATGGCCCTGCCACTTCAGAGCGTAGCCGACAGAATTCTGGATGACTTCAGCACACCGCGGGTTTCCTCGTAGATGAGACCGGAGGTACGATTGACGTCGCCACGGCGAGCCAGACGGCGGATGGCGGGCTTGGTGATGATGCAATGAATGTTGTCACGCTTGGCGCTTCCTTTTCCGAGGCCGGTCTAATTTCGGCAACGATTGTAACAAAACTGATGCTCGGCCGCCGGCTCGGCTGGTTTTATGCGGTACGCGATGGATGAATTCTTCTTGCTCGCTCGCTGTTCACTGTTCGTCTCGCTCGCTCGCAAGAGAAGGTCATAAAAGGGACCGGCAGCCGCGCAAATTCAATCATTCGTTTGTTTCAATCCGTCCAGAGAACACTACTACGACGATGGCTGGAGAGCAGCCCCTCGCAAGCAGCCGGTCACGAAAGTCGCTCGCAAGAGCGCCCCAGCCACCGGAGGAGTCAAGAAGCCGTATCGCTATCGGCCACGAACGGTCGCTCTGCGTGAGATCCGTCGCTACCAGAATTCTACGGAGCTGCTGATCGACAAGTTGTATTTCCAGCGCCTGGTCCGTGAAATCGCTCAGGACTTCAAGACCGATTTGCGATTACACAGCTTGGCGTCATGGCCCAGCAGGAAGCGAGCGAGGCCTATCTTTGAGGGTACTAACATGTGCGCGATCCACGCCAAGCGTGTCACCATCATGCCGAAGGCCTTCTAGCTGGCTCGTCGTATCCGTGGCGAACGAGTTTAAATTGAATTAGGACGCAATTTCAAGCAAAACGGCCCTTTTCAGAGCCACAAAAATGTATTCCACGTAAAAGAGTTACGGCTTAAGATATATCACCTATTATTAATTAATTAATTTATTTAATTGCCAATTTAAATTTCGGATGATTAGTTTTTCAACGGCAAACAAAGTTTTAGCTAGGTTCCCGTCGGGCGGCGGTAGCATTTTTGCAGTTTTCTCTATGCGCTTATTTGGTTTCGATCGACAATTTCTTACCAAATCAAATCATCAACAAAGCTGTTGCTGATAAGTTTTAGCTTTCAATTCGACAAGTTTATACTGATCGCTTTGGCATGCATGTGGCAAATGACTGACCGAAATATGAATCCATCACATCCATTCACCAGTAATGTCGCTCTCCACGGTGCAAAATTCTCATAACTCTCTTTCAAAATTAAATTGTCGTCCTGATAAGGACGGTTGGTGGTAGTCACAATCCATCGAACTGGGTTTTCATTCCATTCTTAGACAGAAACACACCAAAAGATTACCGAAGACGATTGAATTAAAATGCGGTCGTGCGCGTGCGCGTGAAGTGGAATTTGATTGGCTTTGACTGAACACGAGATAATAAAGAGAAGTAAGAAGAAGACCGAAAGGGGCGTTTCCCTTCGAATGACGAAAGTGGCTAAGATATCTCTCAATGATGTCTGTGTCAGGAATACACAGGAAAAATGTGCTTTTCTTCGAAAAATAAGACATGCCTCGATATTTCTCAATTTTTCAATAGTTTAGCCATGAGAATCAATAGTTTTCATTGTTGGAGTAGATTCGTAGAAAGATTTCCAATCGATTGGTGCAAGAATCTAGAAAATCTATCCGGGCATTAGTAAGTTATTAACAGTCAAAATCTAACCACTTTTCGTGACGCGAGCGATTTTTCGTTTTTCGAAATTGTACCCCAGTATGTTGCCGTAAGACGTTATCCAACACTGAGGAAAGCAAACGTAAGACTGTCATAAGATTTGCTTATGGAATTACGACACAAGAAAAATCTTTGAAATTCATAAGACCATCGTATGGTTTTCGGCAGATGTTGTTTCCATAATACACCTCGAAGGAATTTCGTAAGATGATCTTATGAACCATCATTGACTTGATAACAAAATCCATAGATAGTCTTATGAATTACATTCTGAACCATTCTTGGTTCCATAAGACTGTCTTGTGTAATTTGAGCTTTAGATTATAAATTTCAATGAATGAATAATACTAATCCGCGTTGAAAAGTAGGTTAACCAACTTGGGAAAATCAAATTTTCATCCATTTTGTCACGCCGCAATTCGATCAAAGCACTTTACTGTAAGCATTAGAATCGATTTGCGATACGACAAAATGGATGAAAATTCGATTTTCTCTAGTTGGCTAATCTATTTTGAACGCAAAGAAGTATACCATAGCAGCGAAACATTATTGAGAAAAGTTGTGAAGAACGCCTGAATTGTTGCAGCTTTACGTTAGGGGCGGATTAATGGATGAGGGGGGGTTTGTGATTTCTTACGCGTCTTACAAATTGTTTTGAATTTTCATTCACAAATCTTATTGTTTGAATCCAATTCCTTAATCTGTTCGAAAGAAAGTGTTAGTTACAGCGGAATTGATGATAAATAGAAAATATTTACCATTAGAAACGGAGTCAGCCAGCGACAAATCAGCAAACACGTCCATTTCGGAAGCCATATTGAATTTCTGATAGTGAAATGAGAAAATTTGCCTCACGTGGTTCTTCGCAATGATGAGCAATGGGATTCATAAGCGTTCTTATGACATTGACAATTGATTGTTATGAAAAAAATACACTTGTCTTATGAATCTCAATCTCGTCGAATGAAATACACAAGTGTCTTATGAACCAACAAAAAAATAATCAAAAACGCGTTCATTAGTGTGATCTTATGAAAATCATGCGAGATTTTTGCCTCAGTGAACGTCAAAAATGGTGAAAGTTTGATATGCATTGCGTTCAAATAGAGAACAATAACGGTCAATTTTTCGGAGCCGTTGTTTGCAAATGGTCATTTTTCTGACGGATTTCAATAGATTTTGCTCAAATTTTGGCATCCATCTTTATATTAGTTCTAGTTTATAGGAAAAATATCACCAGTTAAAAAAGTAAGAGGTTGTTTCCGAGATACAACCGCCAAGTTGACGTTGGATAACGTTAGCTTCATCTATTTCCTGGCTCGAGACCGGCACAAACTTATGAGAGATTTCTATTGATAAAAATCCAATCAATTTTCATATTATTTGTTGCATGTCAATTCCGTCCTATTGTGGACATTGTGTGTTAGCACAGAAAATCTGTCGTGTAAGTTTGGTTCGGATAACACTTCAACACCGATAGACCGTTATACTCGAAGAAGTTCCGCACCATGAAGAACTTTTTCTGCTTCGTAGTGGTATCCGGAGAAATGTAGAGACAAATCTGCGATTCCAGAGCTCGGCCGTCATGGTCCTGCAGGAATGGCCTATCTGATCGGTTTGTTTAGGATTACCAACCTGTGCGCGATCCAAGCCAAGCGTATCAGCATCATACCGAAGGACATCCAACTGACTCGTCGTATCCGTGGAGAACGCGCTTAAATTGAATTGCAGCACAATTTCAAACAAAACGGGTCATTCGATGTAAAAGAGTTACAACCAGAGACACTTCATCTATAACTATTAATTGATTTATTAATTTATTTATCAATTATAATGTTGGTTGATTAGTTTTCTAGTTAGCTGTTGCTGATTAGTTTTAGCTCTTTGTTTGACAAATTGATACTCTGATCGCTCTAGCATGCATTTGCATGTAGGTAGCGACGATGACAACGGAATTTTTCAAAGTACAGTCACCCCACAATTATGGATAGCACACAGGTATGGATCAGAGTTGGAATAAAACGGGAATATCTCATCAAATACAGGTGCAATTTAGCAGAACACATTTTACCTACGTTAACCATAAATCTGTACAGCATCGTAATCAATCATAATATGCTTAAGTATATTTTTTCCGTCCGTATGAAATAAAATGTCAACCGTATTCCCAGAAGCGTTGATTCATATCTTTGGGGCATTGAAACCCATACCACAGTTATGAATCAAAGATAAGACGATTCCGAAAGAAACGCCAAAACGTATGCTTTCACTAACACACCATTCGTTTACTTAGCAGATAAATTGCTGTTATAGTGTTTTGATCCATAATATGAGTCGATTTGATCCATAATAGAATCCTCCTCTCCCACTGATCCACATCTGTGGGGTGGACATCGTTTGGAATTTCTATTGAAATCGACACTTTTTGGTAAATAACCAAGAATTTTGAGCTGTATTCTCGAAAACAACTATTTTCTGCATGGTCAGGAAGGTAATTTTAATTTGTACAGTATCACCATGTGTTTTAATCATATTTTGTTCTGAAAAATGACCCTTAGTTGATCCATAACTGTGGGGTCACTGTATGTAAAGTTTGTAAGGATGCTTAAAATATATCCCCGAGCCTGATTTCATCTTCTAAACTGGTACCAATTAGCTCATACGGTTGAAATAATTAAATTTCTGTTGGATATCAGGTTTTTCCTTAAGAAATTGCCTACATCTAAGCGTTTTTATCACAATTCTTGAAATTAACTATTCATTATTTCTTTACATATTGCATTATTAAGCATTTTGCAAGAATATTCGAATTCAGGGAGCTCATATTCATTATGTAGAGTCGTTTCAAAAAATAACAATAATCGCATTGACAAGTGATCAATTTCACCCCGAAATGGGATTCCCCGATTTTCTATTTAAGGGATGATTTTTAGCACTAAAACCACATTTGTTATAACATTTTGGCACATGAGCCAAAGAGGTTAACCGTCGTACTTGTATTCAGTTGTTTGGCATTTTCAACATGATTGAAAACAGACACGAAAAACCATGAAAAATGATCAATTTCACCCGAAATTACGGCACATGTAAACTTCAAAACGTCAAAACCTTATAACAGCAAGAAAAATGTGCTTTTCTATGAAAAATAAGACATGCCTCGATATTTACCTATTTTTCAATAGTTTAGTCATGAAAATCGATAGTTTTCATTATTTGAGTAGATTCGTAGAAAGATTTGCAATCGATTGGTGCAAGAATCTTGAAAATTTATGCGGGCGTTAGTAAGTTATTAACAGTCAAAATCTAACCACTTTTCGTGACGCGAGCGATTTTTCGTTTTTCGAAATTGTACCCCAGTATGTTGCCGTAAGACGTTATCCAACGTCAAAATATAAGCGACGAAAAAAATGAGCTTTAGACATTCCCTAAGACAGCACGTTACATATCCGGTGGCAAATAGGCACCATGTCCAATCAGGCCATCTCTCTGGCAGGTAACCAGGATGAAAATCTTCATGCACCAGCAGGGATTGAAGCGTGAAAGGGTTTCACGTTCATGTTGTCTGAAACATTATAACAGCATCATTTGTTTTTTTCTACCCTTAGGGTTAATTGCCAATTATTGCTCATCGTCTGTATTTCTTATGGGTGTGCAATAATAGGCAATTTGCCATATTTGTTGTTTATTGGCCATCCCTTCTTCAGGTCACCGTGCTGTTCGATGTTATTCGCATGTGATCGTGAGCACGTTCAATATGAAAACACGATCAACAAAACACTTTTGAACATTATTGTATCGCGAATGATACTTTCAGCAATATTACTCCGATACACAACGCAACAAACGATCAAGCGCTTCTCGATGTGATCCCGTCAATTCGCGTTTTTTGCTCATCAAACACCATTCAAGAGAGAATTCGCGCTACTCACACAGAGAGTTACTTCGCGAAAATCATTCCACTTCATATGTGATTCTGCAGATACTTATGACGACCAATGGACAAAACGAAACAACAAACATATCATACCTACGTGTGGTGAGAAGCAAACATAGAATATTGCAAAAATCTTCTGTTGAGCAAGCAAGTAGCATGTCTATTTTTAGAACACCGGTTGTAGTCCGTAACGGGTCACCATCGTCATCGAGCTCGATTCCTTCCAACAATAAGCTGCTAAAAAGATTCTGCCAGAGAGAGCGCACGCTTGCGGGTGGGGTGGAAGGCCAAAACGTCGATAACCTTGAACATGCGGGGAGCGTCTTGGCCTAATACAGTATCGGGCAATACATTTGGAGCTTTTTCGATTTTTCATACAAAATGATGAACTCTGGAAGGGTATATCTTAGTTGTTTATGGACCGATTTGAATTATTTTTTCACAGAAAGTCAGAAATAACTTCGATATTAAGAAATTTCTGAGTTTTTTTTTGACGAGAAATTATAAACGGTTTTTCTGAAAATGTGAAAGTCCTACACAAAAACTGTCTCTGGCTAACTTGTTCCTACTTTTATCTTGATGGCAACAGCGTAACGTCGAGCATTTTCGCAGTTCTTTCTTCCGACATTCGCTCTAAGTGACCAGCACACTGAAGTCTGCCGTATATTGTCAGCTCGAAAATACCAAAAGGCTTTCTAGCCTGCCTTTTTCAACGTCCTCACTTCGTGTCCGTTAAATGCTAACGGTAGAATCAATATTTTATACACGTGAATTTTGTTTCCGTTTGCAAGTTGCTGGACCTAAGCCCTATTCGCAGCCGCAATTTGTCTCTTCACTTCGCTGGAAACGTCATTGCTACATGTCACAAGTGTTCCAAGGTAAACAAGCTCTTCAACTACTTCAAACACATCCCCATCAAACACTACCTCAGCGCCAACACCACTAGGACCAGCTCTATATCTACCTGCAACCATGTACTTTGTTTGGTAGAATTAAAGGTCAGACCAGAGGTCAGAGGCACGAAATCCTTCTCCACTGTCCTGCGATCGATTACAATAAGGCCAATATCGTCCGCAAAGCCAAACAGCATGTGCCATCATGTGATGATAGTGTCTTTTTCACCTCATCTAAATATCCTTTATGTGAATTTCATTCAACTCGGTCAATATATAACTCCGATCTAACCCTCTAAAGTTGTCCATTCTGCAAAGAAAAACGATAAAGTAGAAAATGTATTGTCCAATACTGTATGAACAGGCCAGCGTCTGGTATAGAGAAGCTGAAGAGCCGTGATTAGTTCTGCTAGTGGAAAGACAGTAGCGCAGCCAATGGTTTGGGCTGCGAGCTCTGGCATCCATTATTGTTTCCATTTGTTTGGCCCGCGAATTCACTTTCATTCACGTTCATATCGATTTGTTTGAAAACAAATTTATACGGGTGAAATCATAGACTGGACGAGGTCGGAATTAATTAGCGAGGTGTGCGGGTTAAGTGGTTAATGGGTGCGGGATGGGCTGCGGGTGTGTTCCAAAAATAGCCAAGCGATATGCGGTGCGATGTCTAGATGATTATTTTAAATTAATATTATTGATGATAGCTTCATTTACATTAATTTAATGTTGTCAATATAAGATTGGAAGACAAGAAGAGTTCATAGAAAGAGCGCCGTCGCTGTGAAATGGAAACGATGCTGTCATCCAATCATTTTTTTTACCAATAAAAAGACAAAAAAGTATTTCAAATAGATTTCCTACACATATTTAATTGTTTTAATTTATTGAACAATTGGATTATTGTTAGAAACTACGTGCACATGCAAAGTATTCATATTTAAGGGCTGTAAGGAACTTTTCATTGTTTTTTCTTATTGGTTTGTAATGCAATTTGATTGTAGACTCCAATCAACAAAGAATATATGGCTCTGCGATAAATCGTTAATAGTTTCAGATTTTTTGCACAGAATATCAATATATGTAATATAGAATATGAGAATAATCACAAAAATGTACTAAGCACTATGAGTTGGTAATAATTGTAAAAATCATAAAAGCGAAAGTGGGTCAATTTGATCATTGTTTTTTTTTATTCGAGAAGAAACAACTTCATCTTTTCTTCCTCCTCACCCTACTTCCTCTCCTTCTTGATGGCGTTATATCCTGCTTCTCAGTATAGTATTCTGATAGAAACTTTTACATTTATCTACTGAGAGCTTTCTTTGCCAATTTTAGTTTCTCTGAACTTCTTTTCCCTTTTAAGCAGAATAGTTGTTTGATATACTCTGTGAATTGTTCGAACAAAAAGGGATAGAAGATATAAAACTGTTTACTCCAAAATAAGACGGGGTCGATAGTCTTATCGAAGCAAAATCAAATGGATCATTTTTCGTATCGTTGCCTTAACATTGAAGGCACGTAACATACTTAACCCTCCAATACCCAACCACAGAAGAAGAGCCTGATGATGTTAAAACAATGTCAAGACCGTTTTCCGCTAGTTATACGGAAAATAAAATATACCCCAGAAAAAAATTAACAATTTATTATTTTCAAGAGTACCGTGAGAACTTCAATTTTGATTATTGCCAAAAATCAGAAAATCAAGAGAGGCTTCAAGAAAAAAAAATCAAAAGATAGGGATGTTCAAAAATAAAAATTATAAAAATCAAAAACCAAAATTCACAAATTTGCAAATAAAAATAAATCATTGCCAAAACGTGCTTAGAACGATTTTAGATAACAAACAATTATATTTAGATCGAAAATAAAAATTTAAGTATTAGAGGGTTAAGCAAAAGCTAGGGTGCCGAGAAAAATGTTCTGTAATCTGTCTACCGGGTAACGAAGCTAGTACGAGAACCATTTGAGCTTCACTACAACACTTTTGTTTCGTCTTTGGGTCGAAAGGATACTGCACAATATATTGTGAAGTTACTGCTGAGAGAAATTCATGTAATCTTTGAACTGCAATGAAACTGTAACTGAATCTATGAGTCAATTTGAGCACTAGAATCCGAGCAAGCACGTACTCAACTAATCACACTCTACAGTTGTTGCTAGGTCGTGGCCAGGGCTACTGCCGATTTTTGAATTGTCAATCTTCTTTAATAAACCAAGTTTACTTTGAAAACTCTGATTTGATAGCAGACGGGAAGGAGGCAACCCTTATAGAGAGTTTTGGCTCACTAGCGCCATCTTGGGAGTGTTTTCCGAATTTATAAGGTTCTATGTGAATAGGTATTATTTAATGTTGAACTTTGTCGAAGACACCATTTTTGTATCTCATAGCTGGACTAAGATATAAGCAAATATAGTTTTGGCTCACTAGCGCCATCTTGGGAGTGTTACTCGAATTTATAAGGTTCTTTGCGAATAGGTATTATTTAGTTGTTCAACTTTGTCGAAGACACCAATTTCGTATCTCATCGCTGGACTGAGATATAAACGAAGCAAATATTTGTACGCTGGAAAGTTGTTTCATATGTTGCTTATATATGCGACATTTTTGGCGTCTGTGCGCCACCTGGTGAGTTAATTCTGAATTAAAATAGTTACCAAGTGGAAGTCAGCAGTCCTGTGATCAACTTTGCAGAAGACAGTTTTCTCCTAAACCTCTTTATTTTAAAGATATTTGCACTACAATTACTGTCCTATTTTTAGGACGCTGGGCGGATATGCGTTAAAAAAATATTTTTTTTCAGAGATAAAATGTGAAAATCGTGAAAAGGGTACGTTTGTTGACAATAAATGAAAGTTCCTCGACAGCCTGGAAAGAAAATCGTCCAGCCAGTTAGGGATGCCAAGTCATTTTTTTTTAAATCTGGAATATTTTGAAAATTGTCTGGAAAAGTCTGGATTTCCTATGTCGTTATTTATAAAACCTTACTAATTCATTACAAAATTTTATCTGGATCTTCCAGATTTTTCTAAAATGAGTTTCAAAAATCTGAATATTCCAGACAAACCTGGGAGGTTGGCAACGCTGCAGCCAGCACAGATGCTTCCTTGAAACCGAACAGAGCTGCTCCTCATGATGGTGCCACAAAACATATTTCAAAGCATTGCGTCTTTGAAAGCTATGCACAAGATTTCTTTTCTTAACAGGTAGAAGGCATGATGGTGTTTCGAGCATTTATTCAAGTTAAATAATGTAAAATTAATCCAAAATGTTGTAAAATTTCCAGAAAAGCAAAATTATGAACACTAGACACGCAGAAGAGCTAAATCAATTAGGACAAAAACGAGTGATCATGTTAGATTACACTAACAGAATTTAAAACAAATTGAATATTTATACCGAACAGTTTTTCATTGTACCTAAAAGGCTACAACAAATGGTCAAAACGTTTGCATATTAAGACTGAGATAGCTGACCACCAAGAATTTCTGCCCATCTAACTTTGGGCGACACTTCCGGTTTTGTCATCCGAAGGCTTCAACATCAACTAGGACCGCTTACTGAAAAAGTAGCTGTTCAAACACTGATCTTGCTATAACAATCTGAATGACTGTGCACTCACTTACTCGATACCTCGATAAATATTATAACAAATTCTGCAAGTAGATTGGTACCTGCCGTAAATTTAGGTTAATTAATCAGTTATTCATTATTATTGTAAAAACTATTTCACGGGCATTATCAAGCTCCACAATTGTCACATGTGTCCAAACCTCAAAGGTGAGTTGGTCGAATTACTGAAATGAACCATCGATGTGAGACAAATAACAGCAATCACAAATGACAATGCTTCCAATATGGTAACACTTGTGAAGCTACTGTCCAACAAAATTGTGATTCGGAAAATGATGACACTTGAAGCTGATGTTTTCATGCACTTGATAACGATGTTCCTGAAAAACCGGCGTTTCTAGAATGAGTGCATGTATAGGAGGATTTTGCCACAAGATGAGTTTGTAACCGTTGTGAGCTGTTGAGTTAGTGGTCCACGATGTCTGCATTAAGGAAGCTCTAAGAGGTATTAGGAAGAAGGTGAAGAAGTTTCGATCAACTGAATACAAAGCAAGCGAAGGCAGCAAATTCACCTGTTCTGAGATAAAAAAAATGCAGCCTGGAAGAGTTGGAGTGTGCAGAAATGGAGAAACGCGTACCTAAGTTTCAAACGATTCTCAACGCATCTCGTAAAACTTTGTATCGCGAGCTGAAATAAGGAATAAGTAGGACATCAAATGGCGAAGAGGAGGAACACTACAACAGCACGATGAATGGTTTCATCGACACTGTATGGACATTGTCGGAAGAACATTCCAAGGTAATTAATAAGCTGTATTCCATGCTGAAACGTGAAGCAGAAAAGGTTGGGTAAATTAGTCGAAGACGGAGTATCTGTTGGCTGGAACAATCCAGTGCTACTTAGTATGTACTCCACAAGACTACTATGTACTTTAGAAGACCTTACGGTCTGGTAAACGTCAACCCCGTGCTAAGTGTAACGTGGTGCGTTACGAGATAAGATCTACCAAATTGAACCCTAGTCTCATCTTGTTTGTCGGGCTAGGGAATATGTTCTGGTAATTTAAGGAATCACGATACGAAGTCCTTGTTACTGGCAACAGCTTCTGAAATTTCACCTAGCAGATGGTTAAAGACTCGGAGTTTGCCAGTCCCGAGACTACACTTGAAGCCAGGATAACAACTATGAGTGTTAACTCAACAAGGACTGTTAAGTACTGGTAATTCAAGGGCTCACGTGAATGCTGATTACTAAACAAATTTTCTAGCTTGATACGGTTTTGCTGCTAGTACAAAGCCCCTTTTTTCTAGTATTTTTCTGGAATTAAACTAAAAGCAATACAAGGATGGGACTAGAGTTCCGTTGCATGGTCAAACATCAGTAGTACCGATTTGATTCCTCAGAAACTAAATCGATTATGTTTGATAAGGGGCGCGCCTTCGCTGAGATGTAAGTCTCTATGAAGGATGTAAATAGCGGGACCTTTTCATCACATTCGATTTTATCAATCTCTGAGGAATTAAAACAAGAACTGTACATAAATCGATGCTTTATTACCTATCAATGGAAATGGAGTAATGCGACATGCACTATACACTAAGGATACGGGTAATGCCACAATGATTCTACCCAGGTAACATTGATAGCTGAATAACAGCTTATTCAGCTGAAAAGAGGCTATACAAACAACATTTTAGCTGAACAAGCTGTTGATCAGCTACCAATGTTACTTGGGTACCCCATTATCCCGAATCCCATTAAGCCGAACGCTATTACCCCGAACGACCCATCACCCCGAATTACATGACCCCGAATTCCAATATCATGGAGAAATGTCAATTATATCATCATGTCAATATAATTGTAAATTCGGGGAAATAGCATTCGGAGTGATGGAGTTTGAGGTAATGGGGTAGAATCTGCCACAACAGATCTAAATAATGGTCGCAGTGGCGCACAATACAAACCACACTCAGGACACACACGGCCTGCAAGATCATTGGCAATCGATTGACAGTATATGACGTGAGACATTTTCTACATGCCTTGTGGGATCGGAACCGAAATTTGCATTGCTAGAGGTTGGAAAAGTGGTAGTAATTGATCATTATTCTTAACATCGAATGGCGCGGGAACGAGAAGACCGGTCGGTGTTTACCTTTTTCGACAAGGTGGTGGAAGAAACCAAGGCTGGTTCATTGTACTCTGTAGCCAGAATAAGGTTATCTGACTTGGCGAAAGTGGCTAGGAGGCCATCTATAATTTGCTGGCCGTTTTGTTTACAAACATTACTTCCTGGCCTGGATAACGCTCAAACTGAAACTAACCGTGCTGCCAATAGTGCGAACGAAATAGTTAAAAAGAGAGATAAAAGTAGAGTACGCTACGCGCTGATACGGCTGCATTAGAATAATTTCTGACATCATTTTTTCTCCAACCAATCAGAAGTCATAACTGCCTGGCCCGCAGGATGCTGAAACTAAAACTAACCGTGCTGCCACAAGTGTGGACGAAATTGTAGAAAAGAAAGAAAGAAGTATAGAACACACATGGAGCAGGTGCGACCGTATTAGAATAATTTTTGGTAACACTGTTTCTCCAACCAACCATAAGTCAATTGTCCAATTACCTATCTCAGATGTTTGTAAACAAAACGGCCAGCCCTTCCTGATTTTCTCCACAGAGTAAGAATAATGTATCACCTTAGGAGGAGCTGAACCCGCCTCTCTGGCAGAATGCTAAACACGTTACTGCGTACTGCTTTACAGCACGATTGGTTTCTACACTTTACAACTTGTAAAGCGTATTGTGATTCACGCACGTGAGCGCTGTACCACACAGGATCAGGAAGTTGTGGTAGATCAGGATGGTTCCTTGGAGGTCTGAATTCAGCTTCGACAGCATGTCCATCTACAGTGACCGGCACAAAAAAAAGATCCACTCTCAGTTTATAAGAAAATTGCTTCAAACTTGTGATTTTTTTGAAACTTGTTTTTATTTCAGTTTATGTAACAGAGAAGTAAACTTCCAAACTTCATTTTGTCATAGAAACATCATTGATTTTTATTAAAAAGAAAATTTAAAAAATCATATCGCTTTATACTTAGGTTTTTGAGTATGACAGAAAAAAAGATCCACTTTATGTTTTTTCACAAAACAATAACAAAAAAATCAAAACAAATCATTAGTACTCAATATGACCTCCTTGCTTTCGACGAGGTTCCGGAGGTGCTGTTGGTCTAAATCGTCCCAAGCATTTTGCAGGGCTGCAAAATACGCCTGTTTATTTGCAACACCAGTTTTATCCACCTTGTTGTCAAGTATTGCCCAGAGATTTTCAATGGGATTCAAATCGGGGCTCTGGGGTGGCCATTCCATGAATTTGATGCGGGTTGACCGGAAGAATGCTCGTGTTTTTTTCGCCGTGTGTTTGGGGTCGTTGTCTTGCTGGAATGTGTTATTATTCTCCAGTCCCATTTTAAGCATCGATTCCTCCAGATTCTCACACAATATGTCGGTACCCTTCTGCCGTTAATTGGGGCCAAGTTTCCCACGCCAAACCACGAGAAACAGCCCCAAACCATAATGTTTCCACCGCCATGCTTCATTGTTGGTTGGAGATGTCTATCCTGGAGCCCTTCATCGCTCTTCCGCCAAGCTCTTAATCGCCGTTTCTTGTTGAAGAGCTCAAACTTTGACTCGTCTGACCAGATGACATGCTTCCAGAACTCCAGGGGCTTGTTGATGTGGTTTCTGGCGAAGAGGAGTCGTTTATGTTTGTTGACCTTGCTGATCATTGGTCGCTTTTTAGCAAAATAGCTCTTCAATTCCCATTCTTCTCGTTCGATCAGCAACACTTCCGAACTTTTGGTGCTTCAGTATTATCTTTTGCACTGCGCCACGGCTCACTCCAAACTTCTCCGCTATTTTTCGTTGTGATAGGTTGCGCTTAGCATCACGCAAAATAAGGTTTCGGATCTGTATTGAAATTTTGCCTCCGCCCATTTTTCCACAGCTTCAAAACCAATTCTTTTGAACACTTGCAGTTGACTTAAG
The DNA here is from genome assembly GCF_002204515.2 of Aedes aegypti. Taxonomy (NCBI): domain Eukaryota; kingdom Metazoa; phylum Arthropoda; class Insecta; order Diptera; family Culicidae; genus Aedes; species Aedes aegypti. The sequence goes on from NC_035108.1 coordinate 273,328,475, forward strand.
AGCTCTACAATTTATGTTGTCGACAAACAAAAACAATGAAGTGTCATAACCGGGGGCTCACCAACGTAAATTACACGAAAAATTAATTTCACGGTAGTGGATCTTTTTTTCTGTCATACTAAAAGAACTAAGTAAAGAGTAAACTTATTATTTTGACGTAGAAGTACGTCTCTCTTCTCTATACAGGAGTGAAATTGGAATTTCAAAACCAAGAGCGTTACGTTGGCATGAAATATTTTAAACGTTTATAACTTTTCGCTGGCTTAACGAAATTTCTTGATTAGCATCTCAATCGAAAGCCAAGACATCAAAGCTTCATGTCGTTTACTTACTGAATCCCACATACCTGTCCAAATAGTTTAATAACTGTTTTAAAAGAGAACGTTGATTTCAAGCAAATCTATAAATAGGGGTGACTAGAGAAAATTTGACGTCATTTGCTTTTCACTCTCCGATTGGCTCGCATCTCAGCAGGCGACAGATCGGCTTGTTCTGACCGGGCGTGCTTCTCAGGCACAGACATCGATAGTGAAGGACGCCCCCGTTTGTCTTGCTTCGCTCAAATCAAACTGTCGAGCGAGCGAGAGAAGATGCCGTCCGAAGCTAAAGCCATCACCGCTGCCACCGCCTAGAAGAAGAAGAGAAGCAGTCCACAGGAGAAATTGCGGTCGAACTGTGAACACGGTCGGGCGAGTCTTTCTCGCTTTGTGGTTCACCGCTTGTTTGCGTTCACCCAGCCATCGTCATCGCCGCCGCAAATTTCATCGGCCGAGGAGCTGTTGACCCGCGCTTCAAAATTTCGACTCGTGATGAAATCATCATTGGTGGTCAAGAAGCAATCCCGTTAGGAGCAAATACCAGAAGCCCCCTGAGTTTTGCTGGTCCGAGCAGTGTTATTTATCCGTAACAACATCGAAGCTAACAAAGCCATCGGTTCTTTTCAGAGCCATCAAATTTGTGGAAAAGAGTTAAAAGAGAAATATTTCCGACTTTATTTATAACTTCTAGTATTCCTAAATCAATTTCACGGCCTCATACAAAATTACATTTGTCGAATAATTTATGACTCAACCATTTGGGATTGTACTCGCGGACGCTGCTGCAGTGCCGTCGGGTGAGTGCTCAACATTTCACAACGATTGCAAAATAGAGTGGCTTTTCCAACAGCGCCTTTTATGTTCCATATTTAATGGGAACACTTTGATTAGGAAAATTATCCCATGTGACAAAATTGCGACATATTTAGAATGCTTTTGAAAAGACATTCTCATTGAACAATTGTAATAATTTTGGCACCCATGGATCAGGAATTTACCGTCATAATAAAGAAAACTATTAATTATCAATAGCTCGTATTGAATATTTAGGGAATGCCAATCATTCCAACAAATCATGTTCGACCAATTTCTCACGCATTAGTATTCTCCGCAATTTTCAAGTAATTCCAAGCAAAACACATTATTGGCACATACCCATCTCCCAGATTGGTCGATCAGAAAGCGAAGAGCACAAAAGGGAGGAGCATCATCTGCTATTCCAATGTTATAAAACATGCTGCCTTCGTTGGATTCAGTTTCATTCCATTTCCGCTTTCGAGCTAGTAAGAGCTCGTCCGAACTTGCTTAGCGAGAAGTACCTCGCTGCTAGGAGCCTGCTGAGCTGTTAATCCAGAATCTGGTTTGTGAAATCGCTCAAGATTTCAAGATTGAGCTACGTTTCCAGATTTCAACTAAATCCCTGTGTACGCTACTCTGTTGCTGTTGTGTACCCATGAAATATTTAGCTGGTTTGTCGAATAAACTGAGAACTTATTCACATCTTCTTATTCTTCTTCTTCTTGGCATTAACGTCCTCACTGGGACAGAGCCTGCTTCTCAGCTTAGTGTTCTTATGACACTTCCACAGTTATTAACTGAGAGCTTTCGTTGCCAAAGTTTCCATTTTTGCATTCGTATATCGTGTGGCAGGTACGATTATACTCTATGCCCAGGGAAGTCAAGAAAATTTCCATTACGAAAAGATCCTGGACCGACCGGGAATCGAACCCAGACACCTTCAGCATGGCTTTGCTTTGTAGCCGCGGACTCTAACCACTCGGCTAAGGAAGGCCCCAACTTATTCGCATGCATTTGCAACTTTTTCGATATTCCATACAAAATGACCAACTTTGGTAAGTTAGATCTCAGTTATTTATGGAAATATTTTCGAATGAAACATTCACAGAACATCAGATGTAACTCGAATTTTAACATATATTTTTGAAAATTTTTCCAATCACAAGTTTATAAGTAATAACGGTTTGACTAAACTGTAATTTTCGACGAAAAATTCAAAACTTTTTATCTTAAAATCTGATAGCCTTACACAATAACTGTCTTCAGCAAACTTATTCATCTCGTCAAAATCTACAACTTTTCTGAAGATACCATGAAGCTATTCCTTCAATATGTTTAGTTATGTCAATCATAAAAAATCTTCAAAAAAATCACTTTAGTCAAACCGTTACTGCTTTTCAACGTGTGATTGGAAAAATCACTCAAAAACATATGTTAAAATTTAAGTTATGTTTGATATTCTGTTAAAATTTCATTCAAATCTGTCCATAAATAACTGAGATATAGTTTATCAAAGTTGGTCATTTTGCATGAAAAATCAAAAGAGTTTCAGTTTTTATTTCTCAGCGAAGAATCACACCATCAACGAAAATAGCGCGAAAGCAATAACCAATCGCGTGCGAGTAGCGAACGGAGTGACGAAACAACCAAGCGAGAACCCCACCACTCGCCATCGGTGAACGGAGCTCGAGCAAATAAAACCACTGGTTGTTCTGCTCCCAGCTCATTCACAAATCGAACGGCATAACGAACGGATCAAGCAGCGGAGCAGCAAAGAAGAGCGCGTGAAAGCCACAGCAGTGTGCGAGTAGCGAACGGATCCAGAGAGCGAAAGCAACAACTGAAAATCATTCAGTGGACGGATTAGTAGTCAGCGCCAACCGGCGACCTGTTGGAAAGTAACGCCAGCAAAATATACACCATCTGCCCCTCCTTACCATTCATATTCTTGTACTTGATGAATTCAATGAAATGGTTTGGTTTGGCGATGGAGCAAAGAGTTATTAAGGATGATTTTACTTAACAAAGAGTTGTTGATAAATATTCCAATCAATAAGAGTTGTTTTGAAAAAGTTCACTTTTATCAGAAATTTCTGCTTTACCAAAGAGTTGTTAATGAAATTCCTGCAGCAAAGGGTCGAGTTTCTCCCCACGAATATTTCCAGCCAGGACCAGCCATGGAGGACAATCCATCCCGAGCATCACGGCCCCCGCTTCCAAAATTCTCGAGTACGGAAATTGGAAAATTAATACATAATGCTCATCTTGTACATCCCTTGCCAAGACATCAATTTCATATAGCCTATTTCTCAGATTAACGCAATAGACTAACATGTAGAAAAATTTCAGATCAATAGTTGCTTATTACAATTGGTCAGGAAACAGTTTATTGAACAGTATTTAAAATCTGTCGCAATTTTAATACATTTTCCAATTTAATACTCGAGAATTTAGGAAGTGTTCCCCCATTATATGATAAATCAACGATGCTGTTAGAAATACCATACAATGCTGAGTAGCATGATGTTATTACGGTCCGACGGCGATGCAGTTCTCAAATTCATGTAATTATGTGGGGTAAATTATGTGAACCAAATTGTAGTATACCGCGATATTTAGATCATTATAGATAAATCAGTAAATATCATCCAATAAACCCTTTTATGAACGTATGTTGGCCCTGAAAAGGGCCGATTGAGCTTGGATGCTGTGACCACGAGTTTACCACGAGGCGAAATCTAGAAGCGCGGATCGGTCAACCTAGCAATCTTGAGCGATTTCACAGACCAGATGCTGGATTGGCAGCTTGAAGAATAACAGCTCAGCAGATTTCTAGCAGCGAGGTTCTTCTCGCTGAGCAAGTTCAGAGGAGCTCTTACCAGCTCGAAAGCGGAATTAGAATGAAACTGAATCCGACGAAGGAAGCATGTTTTATAACCCCAGAATAGCAGATGATGCTCCTCCCTTTTGTGCTCTTCGCTGATCAACCAATCTGGGAAATGGGTATGTGCCAATAATGTGTTGGGCTTAGAATTACTTGAAAATTGCGGAGAATGCTAATGCGTGAGAAATTGGTCGAACATGAATTGCTGGAAGGGTTGACATTAACTAAATATTCAATACGAGATAATGATAATCAATAGTTTTCTTTATTATGACGGAAAATTTCTGATCCATGGGCGCCAAAATTATTATAATTGTTCAATGAGAATGTCTTTTCAAAAGCATTCTTAATATGTCGCAATTTTGTTACATGTGATAATTTTGCTAATCAAAGTGTTCCCACAAAATATGGAACATCAAAGACGCTGTTGGAAATGCCACTCTATTTTACAATTGTTGTGAAATGTTGAGCACTCACCCCGACGGCACTGCAGCAGCGCCCGCGAATACAGTCACAAATTGTTGAGTCATAAATTATTTATGACAAATGAAATTTTGTATGAAGCCGTGAAATTGATTTAGGAATATTAGAAGTTATGAATAAAGTCGGACATATTTCTCTTTTAACTCTTTTCCACTAATTTGATGGCCTTGAAAAGGGCCGATGGCTTTGTTAGCTTTGATGCTCTTACAGATAAATAACACTGCGGGATGTTATCAGTTGATTGCCATGGTCAAACGGGGAATCCTCAACTCAAATGTATAAATTTGAGCAAGTTATTTGCTTAAACGACGAACCGAAAGTATCGTGACGTGGATGGCGCACAACAGTAACAGGTAGTGGATCACCGGGCTTAAGTCAAAATCTGATGATGGCGGCGATGACGATGGCTGGGTGAACGCAAACAAGCGGTGAACCACAAAGCGAGAATGACTTGCCCGACCGTGTTCACAGTTCGATCGCAAATTCTCCTGTGGACTGCTTCATCTTCTTCTTCTTCTTCTTCTTCTTGGCGGCGGCAGCGGTGATGACTTTGGCTTCGGACGGCATCTTCTCTCGCTCGCTCGACAGTTTGATTTGAGCGAAGCAAGACAAACGGGGAGGTCCCTCGCTATCGATGTCTGTGCCTGAGAAGCACGCCCGGTCAGAGCAAGACGATCTGTCGCCTGCTGAGATGCGATCGAAGCGGAGAATTGAAAGCAACAAAAGTCTGGATCAGCAATTGGTATATGTTGGTTTGTCGCGGGTTACTTCACTGCAAGGACTATTTTTGACAAACTCTACCAATTCTTCCCAGTTCCATCACGCCAAAGGCAGCAATTCCAAGGGTTGACTTGAGGAATGAGCTGCAGCGCTTAGGCAATCATCGATTAGTGACGCTTTGAGACGTGAAGTACTGGATCATAGTGGCCCAACCTGCATATTGATGAGTATCAATGTACAGAGCCTAAATGCTGATGCAATGGATATTGCTACAGACCAAAGCACTGGACCGATTCAATCGATTATCACAATCGAAGCACCCGAGACATCAAACATCTAATCTACTGGAGGAGTTTGGCGAGCTACAGCTGGAGCCAGAAACCGATCACCCAACCAAGCAACACAAGGAAGCAACGACCAAACAAACAAATTCAATCATCTGGCATTATTCCTGGAACACCATACACTGGTTCTCGAAACCACAGAACGACAAATGGTTCTTTTCAGGACTACCAAAATGAGTCCAAAAAGAGTTAACTTCTGAAAACTTCATCCGATCAATAACAACACAAAACTAGTACACTTACAAATTCATACACATGACAAATCAAATTATTAATCATCGTAGTTCTACGTCAACCCCGCGGTAATGTAATAGACATTACCCACCCCAAATTTTTTATTTTTCGAAAACAAAATCAATTATGTTATTATTCTGAAATGAAGTTTGGAGGTATATGTGACTTTTACATTAATTGAAATTATGATAAGTTTAAAAAAAAAAGTAAGAGGTTGTTTCCGAGATACAACCGCCAAGTTGACGTTGGATAACGTTAGCTTCTTCTATTTCCTGGCTTGAGACTGTCACAAACTTATGAAAGATTTCTACTGATAAAATCCAATCAATTTTTATACTATTTGTTGCACGTCAATTCTGACCTATCATGGACATTGTGTGTTATTATTTGGTTGGTTCGGTTAACACTTCAACACCCGATAGAATCGTTCGATGGAAGAAGAAGCATGAGCGGTAACTCTAGCTCCCCAAACAAATATTCCGGTTGAACGTTAGGTCCACGCATGATCCACTAAGATTGATTGCTTCAATGGGTTTCGAAGCCAGTTTGAGGTTGAGGTACTTCTCCATGAAGTTTGCGGACTCCATGTTCTCCTCTTTGCTCAAATCGATGTTAAAGTTGCCAGGCACGATGATTGGCATGATTTTATTTGATACTCGAAGAAGTTCTGCACCATGAAGAACTTCTTCTGCTTCGTCGTGGTATCCGGGGAAATGTAGAGGCAAATCTGCGATTCCAAAGCTCGGCCGTCATGGTCCTGCAAGAAGCGAGGGGTCTAACTGATCGGTTTCGGACATCCAGCTGACTCGTTGTATCCGTGGAGAACGCACCTAAATTGAATTTCAGCACAATTTCAAACAAAACGACCCTTCGGACGCCACGTGCAAATGATTTGTGGGAACATATTTTTCAAAGTGATAGATAGATTTTTTATCGGAGATTGAAACCGAAGATGTTTTGTGAAGTTTTGCTCGAGAGTGCTCTGTGATGGCACCATCAATTGAATTTGTTTCGCGTGACTCGTTTTTATCCCCGAGCGTGTTGATTCAAAAATTGAAAGTGATTTGTGGATGCTCGGTTCGGGATAGATTAAGAATTGCAGTGCGTGCATTTCGATGGGCAGTGTTAAGTTACGGCTCAAGCTATTGTTCATTATTAGAGGAGCGATAGACTGCGGAGGATTTTCGAAAATGGAATTTGGTGAGTTTGTTCTGATCAGCAGCGCATAATAACAATGCGTAAATACTAACCATTTGTCGGCCAGAACGTCTACCGAACGTATCCTTTGGCACTACCCTTTCCATCAACATTCCACAACATCCCGTAACATCTATGAGAGGTCGTAGAGTTCTCTGCATCTTTCTTAAGTAGGTGTTCAATCAATCATTCTATCCCATTCCTTAGCTTTCGCAAGGACGTGGCCAGGACAGCTCTCGATTATCGGAGGATGCGTCAATCTTGTCTAAGAGTTAGAGGTTAGTCCCAAATCACTGACTTTGGTAACGGACAGGAAGGAAGCTACCCTCATACAATTGTCTGTACCACCTACGAATTTGTGCGAAATGCTTAATGCTAATGCTAATGCTAATTTCAAACAAAACGACCCTTTTCAGGGTCACAACAATGAATTCGACGTAAAAGAGTTACAACCAGAGACATTTCATCTATTACTATTAATTGATTGATTATTATTATTTTTTTTTCAAGGCACTCTGTGCTCGTGGCCACTACTGTGCCGGAATCAGTTGGTCTGTAGCTTCTTTATCGATACAGATCTATTTTCAACTTATCTATATTTACATCTACTTTCACTCTCTCCTACTCTTTTTTTTTCATGGACGTTTTATCGATCTCATCGGACCAACCCTGACCACCCTCTATTCTTCTTCATCCTCTCCGTCTGGTCTTAGTGTCAATAAGCCTGCAGTTGCATCTTTGTACAACATTTCCCCGATCGTACCCGGACGACATCCAGGATGATTAAGCCAGTGCATATAGGACTGCCGCTTGATTCCTGCCGGGATGACACCATTATTTTGCTGCAGCCATCCGAGCCACGCGTCTGGATCCTTTGTGCCAGGCATACCAGCTTCTTCAAACTCATCCTCAGCTTCGATCGCGGGGGCCTCAACCGGCCTTCCATCGTGGGAGAATTCTTTCTGAAAAGTGTTGTACCTCCCGTACACATAAGCCACTACCATGGCATTTGAGATGATGGCATTCTTCAGCGGCGTGCCTACTTGTCTAGCCCTAACCGACCTTTCAGAATCTTCCGTTACACCCAGAGTATGAAGGAACAGATGTAAGTCTGAATTGGAGGGCGCCGAGTATAGAGATTTATCAAAAAGACCTAAGTCTCTGAAGTAGAGGGCATAAGACCGGGGCTGATCCATTTCTTCTCCATTCACAGTTACTTGGTCGTACTGGGTGGCCACGGGCTTAGTCCAGATCCATAGTGCGAATTCCCCGATAGACTTCCCGAACATTTTCAATATAGAAAACGTCGCTACCAGCGCAGAGCAATCCCTCATCCTGCACACTGTGGATCCCATACATGTCGACAAATGCCAGACACTTCGGGTATTGGGCGTATGTAGCCCAGGTCTGGTAATGGATGTACACTTGATCCAAATTAATTTCTGTTCCAGGGGCCTGGGTTATGAGGGCATTCATATGGGTAATAACTTGCTCCCTATACTCTTCTCTGTCGATCCCGATAATACGCAGCACACAGGCTACCGACGCAACTCTTTAACCTCCAATAAAGCGTTCTCTGCGACCAAATCGAGATTACTATTCAGTTCGACCACATTTGCAAAATTGGTGATGCAAATGTTCGATCCCTTCGCACCAATTGCTAGGTTAAAGGAAGTCCATTCCCGTGACAATGTATACTTCTCCCGGGATAACTCGTGCCATATAAACGCAGTTGCGACAGCAGGGGTTAAAGTGCCGGCTGTAAATTGCAGACGAATGGTCGAATGCAAGTTACCTCTGCGATTTTCTGGGATGATGTGTAATTCCATGGGCGGCTTTTCCCCCGGATTATTGCGGAACCACTCCGATGGATAGGTCGGCGGCTTGTCCGTTGCAAGATCGAAATGCGTCATTTCCCGCCGTTTGGCAGGATCTGCCGAAACGCGGTAAACTACTGGATTTAGAGCCATGGTAAAGAACAGGAAAAATATCGACAATATACAAACTGAATACACAAAAACACCGAGCAGGTAGGAGAGAGCTCTGCTGTTAGTGAGGCTAGCTGCCTGCGAAGAGGGTCAGTTTGTCTCAGTCACCATCTGATACTGACGGAGGATGGATGTGCTCCCCAAAGCACGGTCCTCCGTGAAGCGTCTTCTGGTGGCTGGACGGGTTTTTTTGGGGAGGGGCTGGGAATCGAACCCATGACCTTCCGCTTATGAAGCGAAAGCGTAACCTCAAGGCTACAGACCCCCCTAATTTATTTATTTATCAAGTATAATTTTGGTTGATTAGTTTTCAACGGAGATAAATGGCAAACAACGTTTTACCTAGATTCCCGTCGCTCGGGTCGGGCGGCGGTAGCATTTTTGCAGTCTTCTCTGTGTGCGTATTTCGATTCGATCGACAATTTCTTATCAAATCAAAACATCAACAAAGCTGTTGCTGATTAGTTTTAGCTCTTTGTTTGACAAGTTGATACTATGATCGCTCTAGCATGCATTTATATGTAGGTAGCGACGACGACAACGGCATTATTCAAAGTAAGTAAAGTTTGTAAGGATGCTTAAAATATATCCCCGAGCACGATTTCCTTTTCTAAACTCGTACCAACTCATATGGTTGAAATAATTACCGTAAATTCGGGTGAAATTGATCGGTAGGGTGAAATTGATCACCGTGTCACAAAATTTTATTCTTACTAATAGAGCACCAAAATCAATGAATATTGTAGTGAATGAACGTTTGTTTGTCTTAATTATTGTCGAATTGTGTATTGTGAAGTTTTTGCTGTTAAAAGTGTTTGTTTCTATGGAAATAATGTAAAAATGCAGAATCATGTTCGGGCGTGTATTGGAAGACATCAATAAACTTCTAGTTCTAAACAAGGAGTTGAACATGGTGTCATTCTGAAAGCTTGTGAGTTTGCTTGAAATATATCCCCAAAACAGATTTTATCATCAAAATAGGTACCACATTGCTAATTTTGTTGAAATAATTAAATTTTTGTAAGATGTTTTAAAAATCCTTAGGAAATTGCCTACATTTAGGCGTTTTCGGCGGTACTATTGGAATTTAATTATCTAATATTTCCATAAATATTGATTTGTTAAGTATTTAGAAATTATATTCGGATTCAGGGAGCTCAATGTAAGTAAATAGAGAAGGTTTCGAAACTAACAATAATCGTATTGACAAGTGATCAATTTCACCCCGAAATGGGATTACCCAATTTTTGACGTTGGATAACGTCTTACGGCAACATACTGGGGTACAATTTCGAAAAACGAAAAATCGCTCGCGTCACGAAAAGTGGTTAGATTTTGACTGTTAATAACTTACTAACGCCCGCATAAATTTTCAAGATTCTTGCACCAATCGATTGCAAATCTTTCTACGAATCTACTCAAATAATGAAAACTATTGATTTTCATGACTAAACTATTGAAAAATAGGTAAATATCGAGGCATGTCTTATTTTTCATAGAAAAGCACATTTCTCTTGCTGTTATAAGGTTTTGACGTTTTGAAGTTTACATGTGCCGTAATTTCGAGTGAAATTGATCATTTTTCATGGTTTTTCGTGTCTGTTTTCAATCATGTTGAAAATGCCAAACAACTGAATACAAGTACGACGGTCAACCTCTTTGGCTCATGTGCCAAAATGTTATAACAAATGTGGTTTTAATGCTAAAAATCATCCTTAAATAGAAAATCGGGAAATCCCATTTCGGGGTGAAATTGATCACTTGTCAATGCGATTATTGTTATTTTTTGAAACGACTCTACATAATGAATATGAGCTCCCTGAATTCGAATATTCTTGCAAAATGCTTAATAATGCAATATGTAAAGAAATAATGAATAGTTAATTTCTATAATTGTGATAAAAACGCCTAGATGTAGGCAATTTCTTAAGGAAAATCTGATATCCAACAGAAATTTAATTATTTCAACCGTATGAGCTAATTGGTACCAGTTTAGAAGATGGAATCGGGCTCGGGGATATATTTTAAGCATCCTTACAAACTTTACTTACAGTGACCCCACAGTTATGGATCAACTAAGGGTCATTTTTCAGAACAAAATATGATTAAAACACATGGTGATACTGTACAAATTAAAATTACCTTCCTGACCATGCAGAAAATAGTTGTTTTCGAGAATACAGCTCAAAATTCTCGGTTATTTACCAAAAAGTGTCGATTTCAATAGAAATTCCAAACGATGTCCACCCCACAGATGTGGATCAGTGGGAGAGGAGGATTCTATTAGGGGTCGTCCATAAATGACGTAGCATTTTAGGGGGGAGGGGGGGCTTCTCGAATTTGTGAACGATGTGTGACGAGGGGGAGGGAGGTGTTTCAACTTGTGGACGTAGCATTTTGAATAATTTCCTTAAAAAGTGTAGAAAAAATTGACAGATTTTTTTTATCAAACTTCTTTGTCTGAATTTTTAAACTAAGATAAAAATTCAAACATTTAAAAGATCAATATGATAAGATTCAAAAATTTTTAATTTTCCTGACAATCAAATAGATTTAAATAGTTATGTGGATTTTATATTGTATTTGTGTCCAAAATATTTTATTTATAAATAAATAATTTAAAAAGTTAAGTAAATCAATGCTTTATTGACTTGGAAAATATTGTTTTTTAATTTTTTAACGAGACTTAGAATCAACAGTTTTACATCAAATAACATTTTTTATTAGAGCTTTATTTCCTCAAAATAATATACTATGCTCATTTAGGTAAATTTTAACGTTTTTATAGTAAAACAAAATATTTAAGTGTTACAGGAGATCTCCACTCAGTCAACTCATCAATTCGTTTTTAAATATCAATGATCTTGATGGAACAGCCTGGATAATAATAATCTGGATAATCTTCTTAGGACTACCAGAATCCTCTTTTTCATTATGTTCAGGATTTTCATGCATTTCTTTTAGGATGTTAATTACAAATTTATTCCAGTATTTCTTTACAAATTCTCCCAATAAAGATGGTGCACTTGAATTTATTTGTCTTAAATTTGTGTATGAATATTTCTATGATGAAGTTTGGTTGAAATACCAATAAAGTTGATTGTATTGAAATCGCTAATTTTTAATATTCTTCTTTTTCTTCTTTTTGGCATTAACGTCCTCACTGGGACAGAGCCTGCTTCTCAGCTTTGTATTCTTATGAGCACTTCCACTGTAATTAACTAAGAGCTTTCTTTGCCAATCTTGCCATTTTGCATTCGTATATCGTGTGGCAGGTACGATTATACTCTATGCCAAGGGAAGTCAAGGAAATTTCCATTACGAAAAGATCCTGGACCGACCGGGAATCGAACCCAGACACCTTCAGCATGGCTTTGCTTTGTAGCTGCGGACTCTAACCACTCGGCTAAGGAAGGCCCCAATTTTAAATATTACAATTGTTATTTTTTCTCTATCTAGTTTGCTGAATGGATTTGAATTTAGCGAATAATTACGGAAATCCTTAACACATTGAGGTATTTTGTTGATCATATTCACTGAAATCTGTTTCTGAACCACGAAAAATTTAAAGAAAATCCTCTAATATAGCAAAATTTCTTTTTAATATATTTTGAACTATTACTCATTGCTGTTAAATTTATCAATCTGAACTTGTTTAAGGTTTAAACAATATCAAAAGTACTACAAATCAAATTTAACCTTAATTTAAACAAATTATGTAAATTAAACAGAAAATAAGTTAGTTTAATCTGTTTTCCAAATGATTTTTAAGCGCAACGGTAAATCAAACTATCATTCGTCAGATTATCCTGACATTTCAGTCAGTAATTAATATCAAAATTTAAAATTCTGGATATTAATGTTTCGTTTTACCACAACCACTGAGGAAAACAAATTAAAAACTGAAGGGGGGGGTGTGCATGATATGCTACGTATTTTCCTAGGAGGGGTTTCAGCGTTTGTGACGAAATGCTACGAGGGAGGAGGGGGGGGGGGGTGTAAAAAATCAGTAAAAAAATGCTACGTCATTTGTGGACGGCCCCTTATGGATCAAATCGACTCATATTATGGATCAAAACACTATAACAGCAATTTATCTGCGAAGTAAACGAATGGTGTGTTAGTGAAAGCATACGTTTTGGCGTTTCTTTCGGAATCGTCTTATCTTTGATTCATATCTGTGGTATGGGTTTCAATGCCCCAAAGATATGAATCAACGCTTCTGGGAATACGGTTGACATTTTATTTCATACGGACGGAAAAAATATACTTAAGCATATTATGATTGATTACGATGCTGTACAGATTTATGGTTAACGTAGGTAAAATGTGTTCTGCTAAATTGCACCTGTATTTGATGAGATATTCCCGTTTTATTCCAACTCTGATCCATACCTGTGTGCTATCCATAATTGTGGGGTGACTGTACTTTGAAAAATTCCGTTGTCATCGTCGCTACCTACATGCAAATGCATGCTAGAGCGATCAGAGTATCAATTTGTCAAACAAAGAGCTAAAACTAATCAGCAACAGCTAACTAGAAAACTAATCAACCAACATTATAATTGATAAATAAATTAATAAATCAATTAATAGTTATAGATGAAGTGTCTCTGGTTGTAACTCTTTTACATCGAATGACCCGTTTTGTTGGAAATTGTGCTGCAATTCAATTTAAGCGCGTTCTCCACGGATACGACGAGTCAGTTGGATGTCCTTCGGTATGATGCTGACACGCTTGGCTTGGATCGCGCACAGGTTGGTAATCCTAAACAAACCGATCAGATAGGCCATTCGCTTCCTGCAGGACCATGACGGCCGAGCTCTGGAATCGCAGATTTGTCTCTACATTTCTCCGGATACCACTACGAATCAGAAAAAGTTCTTCATGGTGCGGAACTTCTTCGAGTATAACGGTCTATCGGTGTTGAAGTGTTATCCGAACCAAACTTACACGACAGATTTTCTGTGCTAACACACAATGTCCACAATAGGACGGAATTGACATGCAACAAATAATATGAAAATTGATTGGATTTTTATCAGTAGAAATCTCTCATAAGTTTGTGCCGGTCTCGAGCCAGGAAATAGATGAAGCTAACGTTATCCAACGTCAACTTGGCGGTTGTATCTCGGAAACAACCTCTTACTTTTTGTTTTTGATGAAATTTTTAGCACTAAAATCACATTTGTTAGAATATTTCGGCACATGAGTCAATGAGACTCACCGTCGTACTTGTTTTCCTGTATAAAGTTGTTTAGCATTGGCAACAGTATAGAACACATATCAGAAAAACCGTCAAAAGTGATCAATTTCACCCGAAATTACGGTAAGTTTCTGTTGGATATCAGGTATTTCCTTAGGAAATTGCCTACATTTAGGAGTTTTGATCGCAATTCTTAAAATTAACTATTCATTATTTCTTTAATTATTGCATTATTAAGAATTTAGCAAGCATATTCGGATGCAGGGAGCTCATATTCATTATGCAGAGTCGTTTCAAAAAATAATAATCGCCTTGAAAAATGATCAATTTTACCCCGAAATGGGATTCCCCCATGTTTTATTTAAGGGATGATTTTTAGCACTAAAAACACATTTGTTAGAAAATGTTGGCACATGAGCCAAAGAGGCTGGCTGTCGTACTTGTTTTCCTGCAATCAGTTGTTTGGCATTTTCATCATTTTTGAAAACAGACAAGAAAAACCATGAAAAATGTTCAATTTTACCCGAAATTACGGTTATATGTAAACTTCAAAACGTCAAAGCCTTATAACAGCAAGAAAAATGTGCGTTTCTATGAAAAATAAGACATGTCTCGATATTTACCATTTTTTCAATAGTTTAGTCATGAAAATCAATAGTTTTCATTATTGGAGTAGATTCGTAGAAAGATTTCCAAACGATTGGTGGAAGAATCTTGAAAATCTATGGGGGCGTTTGAAAGTTATTAACAGTCAAAATCTAACCACTTTTCGTGACGCGCCCGATTTTTCGTTTTTCGAAATTGTACCCCAGTATGTTACCGTAAGACGTTATCCAACGTCAAAATCACAAGTTTGTGCAAATTTCGATACATGCTTGGGTGGATCTCTTTTAGTGCCGGTCACTGTATAATCAAACCACAATGAACGTTCGCAAGAACTTCTCCTGTCGCTGTGGTTTCTCAACTCAAGATCCGGATCAATTATTCTTCTTTGCCCAACCAAATGAGTTCTGTACGTTTCAGCCGGTAGAATGACTGTAGCAAGCTGTGCGCTCTGTGGTGCCATCTGCGTTCTATTCTATAAAACGCACTGCGGTCTGGAGCAGACGTCACCACAAAAACGGTAGAGGACCCATCAAAAGCCGTTTAGGATTGACATTTCTTCTCAAGTTAACAAGATTATTGGGTATCCGGTGGAATTACCGTTGTTGGATTGCAACACAGGTTTCAAAATTAAATAATGAAGGGATTTGAAAAGCATATGACGTTCTTTACAGATTGAGGGGAAAAGATTCATGGTATTTAAATAAACTTGAAAGGATGAAAGTAATCACACCTTTCGATAGAAGTACATGGGATTTTTTAATCATTATAATAATGAAAAATATTTGTGAAATAGTTAATAATTGCGAGGTTTTACAGAAAAAAAACGAAGCTTCTGCAGCAAATACAGAAATCCATAGACTGGTGTGCTCAATCATCTGCAGTGCCGTAATCCGTGGTATCATTGATCAGTCGAGTAACATTGATCGTAATGACTCATCTCGTCAAAAGTACGTATCATAATTTATTGATGGAACATTTCCAAAGCATGAGTTGCGCTTCTCCTTCTTATATTCATGACCCAATGAAAATCAAGGTTCTTGGCAAAATACAGGAGGCTTGTGCTCTTATACTGACGGCAATCAACCGAACGGTTCTATCGATCGATGACTGATATTGGGAATTGACACGCAGTCAGAGAATTTGTCTCTTTCATGTGTGCTCTTCCCGCCAGCCACCACATGATCCAGTTAGAACTGCATTTTTCTTATTAGCCAAATTTCATATATATATATATATGACTTTAAAATGACTTGCTCAATTTTCACCACCTAATTAAATTTCAATCTTGTCGCTCCCTTGCGACGCCTATGCACCTATTCGTTTCCATCATTTGCTTCTATAGACTCCCTTTACCTTTGAGTCGCATGACCGATATAGCCATAAAACAATAATAATTTAAAAACAATCACGGTCGAAACCTTCTCCTATAGTTAACAAAAGGTTAATAAAATCTTAGATTTGTATTACCAAATTAGGATGATAGTGTTGTCTAATAACACAGAACACCTAGATATAAGAAATAATGAATGTAATGTTTGGAATTATACTAACAAAGAAATTAAAAAAAATCGTTTCTTCACTTTCACACTCGCGGCACGATATGACTAAAGAGGGTGCCATTTTAGACGCACTTCGCAACTAAGATGCTCTCGCCTTGGGTTTTTAAATGAAACGATGCTTGAAAATCGAAATAATATGCACAAAATCGTTGTGCAAACACAAAAATTACTGGATTGCGGATGATTTTTAATCTAAAAACTTGGATTTTCCCGAGAGTCCAGCTCATTCAAATTTATAGTAAGATTAAATATTTTTTTACAAAAACATTCCCCAAGATCGTAGCAACATAGTGATTTCATTTTTGATATCTCTATTTTAAACTATAAAACAATCAAAACGTGCGTCAAAGTCGTGTTTTTCCCGTTTTTTCGGCTCGGCGATGAATCTCCCCACTAAGACTATAATTATTTCAGATTGGAACATTACAACAACATAAAAACCACATGCTCAACGAGATAAGACCAGAGCATAAATTTAGGCAATTTTAATAAAATTATAACCGATGTCCTCTACTTCTGAAATTCTATCTCTACTAGGACGGAGTCTGATACTTAAAATTCCTCCATCAATGTTGTCATTTTGCAGTTAAGCATAGACATTATCAATCTTTGCAAGATTATACATAACTTTCCGCTTTAAAGTTTCGTTGGAACATAGCTAGCCACGTGTCATGACCACATTATTTCATCTCCACAGTTGTAAAACTCATTCATATGAAGAGGCATATCTCTGTTGTTCGTATGGCATTATTCTGATCGTTAGAGTAGTTCGATCCCTATGAACGTATGCTTACGTCTCGCGAAATTTTTCCTTCATGTGTGTGGTTCTTTAAACGAACACTAGCGTGTAATATAATCATTTATAGGATTATTTTGATTGTTATTGCAATGTACAATAGCGGAATTGTACTGGAATTCGAATTTCACAACATTCAATCAGTTTTAAACATGTAATCGTGAACGCGCAGATTTAGATACACGTAAAGCATCTATTTTTCAGCTTTTCAACTTCATTTCTCAGGAATTTCCTTGGAGCAGTCTTCAAATGTTTATCCTGTAAAACAGATCTCTGTTTGCCTCGAACATGAGCAGCCAATTGTGTAGGATGTACTAAACTAGCTTCCAACACAATTTTAAAGCGAAAAGCTATGTATTATCTTTCAAAGCGCATGATGCTCATGACCGCAAAATTGACCAAATTTATGCTCTGACCATACTCGTTGTTGTTGTTTGAGAGGGACTTTAACCCGAAGGTCATTCGTGCCTACCATACCTGTCGAATGCGTTTTTGAACCTAGGTTGGAACAGGCGAATCCCGTTTTGAATCACAGTTTCAACCCCAACAAGATTCAGGCTCGACTGAACTACAATTCGCTTGCCGTTGGTTTGTTTATATGTTTTACCGACGCAGTTCCCAAAAACGAAAACGACATCTATTGAGTACGTAACCGTAATGCTGTTGTAATGTTCTAATAAAATAAGGCTGCTCCTTATATACTGTTGTAGCGTTTCTCCTGTTAAGAATTTCAAGAGTTTCAGGAGATTCTGTGAATTAACGTTCATCGCAATCATCGTCATCAAAGAAACTTCAAACTTATACAAAATTGTTCATCTAATCTAAATAAAGATACTATCAATTTAACCCTTCAATTTTTCGAATCATCTAAATATAACAATATGACAAAAAAATCACTTTAGTTATACATTTATTGCTTACTCGATAATGGAAGAATTTCACAATAATATCTGTTGAAATTCTAGTTACCGTAATTTCGGGTGAAATTGATCATTTTTCACGGTTTTTCTAGTCTGTTTTCTGTAATGTTAACAATGCCAAACAACTAAATGGAGGAAAACAAGTACGAAGGTGAGCCTCATCGACTCATGTACCGAAATTTTCTAACAAATGTAATTTTAGTGTTAACAAATATCTTTAAAATAAAAAATCAGGGAATCTCATTTCGGGGTGAAATTGATCACTTGTCAATGCCATTATTGTTAGTTTTCAAAACAACTCTACATGATAAATTTTAGCTCCCTGAATCCGAATATGCTTGTAAAATTCTTAGCAATGCAATATTTATATAAATAATGAATAGTTAAATTTCATGAATTACGCGGAAAACGCCTAAATGTATGCAATTTCCTAAGGAATTCAATGATATCTAACAGAAATTCAATTATTTCAACCATTTGAGCTAATTGGAACGAGTTTCGGTGATGAAATCTGGTTTGGGGATATATCTCAAACATCCTTACAAACTTTCAGGTTTATACTATGTTCAAATCCTTGCTTAGAAATAGAAGTTTATAGGTGTTTGTCAATACTGCACCGTACATGATTTTGAAATTTTACATTATTTTCATTGTAATTAACATTCTTCAACGCAAAAAACTTCACAACACACAATTCGACAATAGTTACGACAAGCAAAGTTCATTTACTGCAACTTACATTGATATTTGTGCTCCATTACGAATAAATAAAATCGTGTGATACGATGATCAATTTCACCCTTCTGATCAATTACACCCGATTTTACGGTATGTCCAAATACTACCACAAAAAATGTTAAGCTGCAAAGGTTTAAACAAAAGCCAAGGAGAAACGAGATTCGACGAAACAATGAGATGCAATTACACTTGGTAGAAGTGTGACCACTATTGCAGTAGTCCAACTGAGAGTATAATCAGAAATACAAATTTGAGAATATTTGAACGAATGAATACACTTACAGAATCGATTTTTTTTTTCATTATATTTCTTTTGTCTGTACCCGGCTATGCTACCCTCATATGGGCAGTATCATCTGTGCTTGGTTGTTCGAATATCAGTAGTTCAAGACAAATACAAGCTGATCAACTAGCGGGATAAGGTACGCAATATACCAACACGCTTTTAGTTTTTTAACAAGTATGTTTATTTCTCAAATTATTGTGATGTGTTTATTAGATATCCGTTATTTATTTTTATTTGTTTCTTCAAATGTAGTTCAAATTTTAGATTTCTTATTCTTCATCAATCATTGCAATGATCTGGGGAAGAAGGTCAGGATTCAGTTTCAGCAGCAACGAATTTTCGACGGAATCAGCATTCAAATTCATTCGTTGGTCTCTTAGTATCAATTTCAATGCACTAAAAGCTCGCTCCACCGACACTTGCGTAGCTGAAGCCGACAAGACGATCATCGCCACTCTATAAAGGTCAGGATTTGTAAATTTTTGTGCCTCCCAATATTTGATCAGATCAAATTTGATTGGTTTCTTCTCTGTTGCCGACGAGGCATTACCGGGGGCAATGATGGATACTTTCTCTCTCATCTCAAGTTGTTTGAGTTTTTGAGCAAAGGTCGAATCACTAGTGAGCGAAGTGTTGGCTTCCGAATCTTCGTCGAAAAATCCTGCCAAAATAGATTCCAACTCGTCTTCATTTGGATCTAGTTCGGGAACACTGGCAACATCACCAGCTCTTCCATTGGTTCGATCATGAAGCTTCATGAGAAATTCCTGCAATTTAAAATAATAATAGTAAGTGAATAATAATAAACATTAGAGATCAAAGCATACTTGTACGAGCTCTTTGTCCTTCGATGAAATTCTTTTTGATCCCAGAAAGTTGATTCGTGGGTCCAGATATGCACAGGCCTTGAAATGAATGGAATCAGTGAGTTTTTGTAGACGCTGCTGACACGCTGCCAATAATCGTTGGGCCAAACAATTGTCTTTCAACCGCATCAATTTAGCTTGGCATATTAGCCAGCATTCGTAGAACTCACTCAGCACGACGTGACGCTTTTGAAGTTGCATCGTCAGAATGAAGGGCGCTTCAAATGCTTCACAGAACTTGTCAATGAACTTCATATGTGGTGTGAAATCTGGAACGAAGGTATTTAATAATTATCAGGATTAATATTATTTTTTTAGTGAGCTTAACTGTCCATAAAAGCATAACTGTCCCATATAGGAAATGCATGCATTGAAAAAATCGCGTTTGAAGTTTAAAGTTTTTCTTTTCATACATGTGTTTATAATTTCCTAGCATATTTCTACATGCGATATTCATTTAGCACCACCGCAGCACAGATTACCCGTTTTTTCTACTGATCACCAAAAAGTATAAACTTGAACATAATTCACATTTTGCAGTAGCTATTATTTGGGTTGAAAGCTTATATAGAGGCTGTTATGCCTTTATTTTTCAATATGCAATTTAATAAGCACAATAAAATCTGCTTTGATTCAAAGCACTATTACAAAACAACTTCAAACTTACCAATTTCCGGGAATGCTTTTCTGAGCAAGCTAAAATATGATTTTTGTTTCAATAGAGACTTCAGCATCAGGTAAGTACTGTTCCATCTGGTTCGGTTGCTGATGGGTGGTTGATGAGCTTCGTGTTGTTTTAGGAATTTATAATATTCTCGTTTGCGCAACTTGACAACCTGCTTCTGGATTTTTCGTATACGTTTATCGTATGGTTTAAGTACGACCCCAAACCGCTAATTGTGCAGTGTGTGCTGCACATCGGACGCTTCCTAAAACCTGCTGCATTGAATCATCAAACGGATCTGTTTCTGGAACAATCGCTGTCGGTACATCTTTTCCATCTTTCCCATGGTTGAAATCATCGATTTCATCTTCTGATTCAGAGTCAGAATCCTCAGGATCAATTTGATCAACCTGTTGATCATCAACATCATCATCCATGCCAGAGAGATCGTTTTCAGTTCCGCAATTGTCTTCAAAACAACTGGTATCCACCAGTGCACCTAACTCGATATTAGACGATTCCAGGGATTTCTTCATTTCGGAAACAGAGGCTACCATATTCGCTCCGTTATCGTGAGTGACGGAGTACACCTGACTAAGCTTAACATCGAACTTATCAAGTACTTCCTCAATGAGCGATTTCAAGTGTTCTTTCGTTTGTTTTTCAAGGGTTTCTCGGATTGCTAAAATAAGTAATACATTATAAATAGGATACACGTTAGTTATAGGAGGCAGGTTTGCTGTTGAAAAGTAATTGCTTACCCTATTTTGATGCGTGAGAAATTTCGGCAAAGAATCCCTTAAAAAAGAGAATATTTTCAGATCGCAGTATGCAGTTGAAAATAAACGTCAGTTTAACCTGAAAATTTATGTAAGGAATCGATGAGAGATTTCTTCTTCCTTTTCAGCAGAAAATTAGGCTTATCGCTAAATATGCTGTTGTTAAAAAAGTAAAGAAATTCCTTGACTGAATGGGTTAAGGAATTTCCAACAGAGAGCCCTATTTAAAATTACATTTCATCTCAACTGCGTACTGCGATTAAGGAAATGTGATTTTCTAGACCATTTCTTGCAAAAAAAATCCACGCGTCGACATAGGCCATTATTTTTCTGGTCAATAGTAAACCAGCTATATAGCAAAAAGAAACATCACCAACGGATAGCATACAGACGACAACTGCTGTTATTTAAGAATGATGTAATCCAGTGTTTCCCAAACTTTTTTTTTGATAATAATTGAAAATAATGATTCGAAATTATCAAGCACTGATTTCATCTGCTGCTGGTTTCGCCCACCCCATTGTATAACGTTTTAACCTCATTTTATATGCATCTGAAGCTTTATTAGTTTGAGCCAGAATACAGCATTTTTTATTCAGTTTCTTATACAAGCTTTTTTCTTGAACTCGATATTGTCATAAAAAGCTTCAAATCTTCTTTAAATGAAAATAAATTATATATATAAAAAAAAAATCATGGTCATGTTTACTGTAAAAGGAAGGGTAATAAGTCATATCAGGGCATCAAAATAAAATTTTTTGAAGACAATTCATGAAGAGTCACGTAGCCATCATAAGTATGGAATGGCGTTTTGCAACACTCATACTGAATATGTATGTATGTATGAATACAATTTTGTGTAAAAAAAACTAAATTTTCGATAACACTCAAGATTTATTTTACCCAGAAAAACACAGAAAACGTATTCCCTCAGTTTTTTTGTTTGTATATTGTGTAATTGAAGGGTATGACATGTAGTTTTGACTTTACTTGTAAAAGTTGAATGAATATTGTAGAATAGAAAAATAAATTTTTGACTACACTTAAATTTGTTTTTATACAGAAAATAATACAAAAACTTATTTCCAGAGTTTGGTTGGCTGTGAATAAAAATTCAAGGCTATGACATGTAATTTTTTCGACATGAATTAACTTGTAGAAGTCAAGTGAACATGTTCAAGCAGATTGATTTGATTTGATTCACAGACAAAATAAGCCGAGGAAATACGTTTTCTGTGTGGTTTTCTGGGTAATATAAATTTTGAGTGTTATCGGAAATTTAGTTCTTTTACTCAAACATGTTCACTTGACTTTCACAATAATTTTTATGTCTTAGAAACTATATGTTATTGCTTTGATTTTGAGTTACAGGCAAACGAGACCAAAAAAAAATTTTTTTTTTGTAAACTTTTTGTTAAAAGAATTTTTTGGTCCTTTGATTCGAAATCTAGAGATGAAATAGCAACAATCATCAACAACGCGTACAAATTTAAATGACGGCCTACTTCGCCTTAACTTGATGGTTCTTTATATATCGAGTTAAGGTGAAGATGAATCGAACCCAAACTTCAAATTTTCAAGAGCACAAATCGGGAGAACCGAACATCCGTTTGAGCTGAAAACTTAATCGATTGGTCACCACCAGCTAGTGACCAATCGATAAAGTTTTCAGCTCAAACGGATGTTCGGTTCTCCCGATTTGTGCTCTTGAAAATTTGAGATCATCTTCACCACAATTACTTTCTATCAACTTACTGCAATCTGTAAGATTGTTCTAGAAAATTGAAAAAAAAAACCAAACAAGCAAGCAAAGAATGTAAAACTAGCTTCCAGTTAAACTTATATCAGTCCCAGAATAGTCATATGTACTTCGACAGCTTAAAAATCGTTCACTTTTAAAAATAATGGAAATTACTGTGGACGTATTTCATAGTATGACTGTATGACACATGATGTAAATGATAAAACGACACAAAAATGTGTGCTTGAAGATGTATTGAGCAATAAATGCAATTTTACACGTTAAAGGACACGAAAACGATGTCACTATGATCGGCATTTCCCGAATCAGACAGTATGGTATTTAAAATGTGAGCTAAATTGACGTCATTCGGCTCGCTTCTTTTATGTGCATCCAAAAGACGTAAAATCACATGATTTTTTCGGAGTGTGTTGCAGATTTGATCTGTCGTATGAAATTATTTACACGCCTTCGAAAACTGGTCCAAGAACTCGTTCTTTGGAAATCCTATTAGGATTCCTAAGTGATCAAATGAGTTCTACATTGTGCAGCTCACCCATATGACGACGCAAAAGTTGTTAAAATACTTTTGTTTGATGTGTCGCTTAATAGCATGTAGTCATTTTCAAAAATTGATCTCAAAATCGGTTCCTCGGATACGCGGATATCAGGTTCAAAGCAATATATTTCAAAATCATGAAATTTGAGGTATCACATAACAGCATGTACTCATTTTCAAAGATTAACAAAAATTTAACCGCTTCATTGAAAATCAAATGGGTCAAGATTGTGCAGTTCAGCCATGCAATGCAATAATTTGCAGAATCTTGATGTTTGATGTGTCGTATGGCAGTATTTACTTACCTTCGAAGACTCGTCTCAAAAAAACTACTCCGGAGCCTGTTGAAGAGAATCCCAATATATTAATACAGTCATCTCTCCCTTACTCGATATTGAAGGGACCATCGAGTTAGGGAGGTATCGAGTTACAGAACACAAAATCAATGCAATTGCGATCCAAGGGACCATCGAGGTAGCCATGAAAACCAACTTTTACTATGGTTCTCTAACTCGATATCGAGATATGAAATATCGAGTAAGGGAGAGATGACTGTAATAACGATATGTAGCATCATATTGTACTGACTTTCAATAAAAGACCACGGAACCAAATCACGATCAAAATCACGAAGTTTGATGTGTCGCATGACAATGTTTACTGATTTTTAAAAATTGACCTCGGAACCGGTTCCTCGGAAACCGGTTCCAAAGTGGTCAAATGGGTACTGAACTGTATGGCTCAGTTATAGAATGCAATTATTTGAAAAATCATAAAGTTTGATGTGTCGCACGACAATGTTTACTATTTTTTAAAATTGACCCCGGAACTGGTCCCTCGAAAACCCGGAAGCCGGTTTCAAAGTGGCCAAATGGGTTCTGAACTGTGCAGTTCAGTCATAGAATGCAATTATTTGAAAAATCATGAAGTTTGATGTGTCGCATGATAGTATTTACTTAAAATGGCCCGGAACCGGTTCCCCGGAACATCCGGAAATTGTGATCCGTGGCATGAAGTGACCATGATGGCCTTGTAGACAACCGTCCTCATCGTTATAGAGCTAATAATTGTAAAAAACTGAAAAAAGATATAAAAAAGCTGATTTTACATTGCAAATTCACTTTTTCGGAAGTGGCCATTTCGAAACACCCATTTTGATTCCGGAAGAACTCCGGAACTAGGTGGCCAACCCTAAAATTCTGTTCAAGCCTTCAAACTAGAAGGATATTCGCTTCTTGTTTCAAAATTTGGTTTAAAAATATCAAAAAACAAAAAAGTTACAGCCTAAAACGTATTTTTTCCAACACTCGTTTAGGGGGGTTGGTAATGGAATAAAAAAAAAAACCCCAATGCAAAAAAATATCTAATTTTTATTTTTGAACATCCCTATTATATTAAAATTTTCTTGAATCCTTTTTTGATTACCGATTTTTGATAATAACAAACATTTACATAAATTATACAAATACACTAAATCAGACTCAGGCATTTGAAAAATTGATTTGAAATAATACAGTTATTGAAACATTATTCAAATGTACAAAAAAGTTTCAAAAGTCATAAAAAATAGGTCCTATATGGTCCTGCCCTAAGAGGGAGGCACAGATACTACACACGAAATATGACACAAAGTTATTTCAAACTGCAAGAATAGAAGATATAGAAGAATAGAGTAGGTGATAAAATGACCACCTCTCACGCAGGAAACCACGTATCAAGTTTGCCGACGTGCACTTTATTTTGATTTTTGTAATGTTTTTTAGATCGATAAAGCAGCAGCGAATCTTCTCAGATATATAGATAAAGCAGAACAAAAAGCTGAGTAAATATTGCAAAATATTATAAACTCAATTAAATTTACTTTGAGTCAACTAAATTATAGTTGTCTTATCAACTATGTTTATAGTTATCTCTAAATTAACCATAAAATATAGTTAACTTGAACGGAAAAATGATTGCGAACACTATATTTTGTTCTCTTTAAGTGTCCGCAGTTGTTTTTAAAAATATTCTAGGTTTAATACAAAACATGATATTCACGTGAGAAAGCGGAAACGCATTCTACTTCGTGCGGAAAATCGTAGATTCCGTATCATCGGTACGAAAATGTAAATAAAACTTTAAAAAAAAATATTAAAAAAGTCTCCATAATGAAATTTAATCAATCTACGGCGAAAATTTAAAAATAATAAAAGTGGTTTGTTCTGCGTAATTTAAAATTTATCTATCTATATAAATAAAAATGGAGTGGTGTTTGTATGTCACGAAATGGCTTGAAAACGGCCTAGCGGATTTTGAAAATTCTTCCATTGTTATGTTCCTTAAGTGTTCCGACGTGTTTATGTATATAGAAAGCCCAGGATATTGAACGCAAAAGTCGGAAAAAACGGGAATGAACGGAACTGTCATTTTGTACGGGACGTTTTATGGCGTTTTTCAACAGCCTACTTGATAGCAAGACGAAGTTTGCTGGGTC
The DNA here is from genome assembly GCF_002204515.2 of Aedes aegypti. NCBI lineage: Eukaryota > Metazoa > Arthropoda > Insecta > Diptera > Culicidae > Aedes > Aedes aegypti. Next base: position 273,354,637 of record NC_035108.1, read on the forward strand.
CACTAGTTTAATATAATTGTTGAAATTTTTATGAAAAAAATAAAACATTTTTTCGGTGTATATTTTTTTTTCTTGTAGCCTAAACGGTTTATAGCAGCTTCTCTATAGAACGTTTTTCTCTAAAATTAACAGTTTCGAAGCTAGAATTTTTCAAATAAATTGCATGCAAAACCTTATAGGCCATTTTCAGAAGCCAAAATGATCCTGGAAAAAAAATATTTCTATTATACTGAAAACATGTGTTAAATTTAATCCAAATCGAAGATTATCGGGCACGATTACTATTAATTTTGAATCGTTCTGGGTAAAATTCGTCAGTACTGAAACTTCGCCAGTAGTGTTATCTATCAGCAAAACCCTCAAATTTATCAAATCCCATAAGCTTAATTAAGTATAATTGGGTACCCTTTGGACCTTTCTTACCCTTGTAACGTTCGTGGCTATAAAGCAAACCCATACAGAAGATGAAGATCGTTCTGGACGATCCGTAATGGATTTTTTTTAACTTTACTTTGCTTAAGGTGAAGATGAATCGAAGCCAAACCTTAAATTTTCAAGAGCACAAATCTGAAGAACGAAATATCCGTTTGAGCTGAAAACTTAATCGATTGGTCACCACCAGCGAGTGACCAATCGATTAAGTTTTCAGCTTAAACGGATGTTTGGTTTTCCAGATACGTGCTTTTGAAAATTTGGCTTCGATTCATTTTCACCTTAAAGCTAGGTATGCTGTTCCGCTCAAGAAAAGTAAATATTTCTGCTCAAGAAATGGTCAAGAAATTTCCTACAGTGAGCTCCATTTGAAATTACATTTCTTTTCAACTGCGTACTGCGATCGAAGAAAAATGCTTTTCTTGAGCATTTCTTGCAAGAAATTTCCCACGCACCGAGATAGGCGATTACTTTTCTGTTAAAGTGCATACTTCGCTTAAGGTATCAGTTCAAGCGCTCCTCTAGCGTTCTGCCTTATAATTTTCCACTTTTCTTATAAATAGGGGAGTTTTGCTTTATATTTGACGAGCATGAGGGCAGTTTGCATACTTTTGTACGGTACGTCCAAGGTAAAGAACTAATTGGGCACTTCCTTGAACCAGTTTAACATGGAGGATTTTTCTCGGCCAAATTTAATGAAACTTTGCAATGAGAAGCAATTTAACACCGCATTTATTGTGGACCAATATAAGCTTAGTAGCTTGAAAAACCACCCTACTGAAATGAATTATAAATGCCGAAAATGGGATCCGATTCCTTTACGCAGTCTACGCATACAAGTGTAAGGGTCTGTCCATCAATTACGTAATACAAATTTTGTAATTTTTCAAAACCTTTAACCCTCATCCCATAGTTAGATTTTTTTATGAAAATACAAATAAATTGTTTGGCGCATAAGAAATCTCGGAATTCCCTCCCACATTAGCCCTATTAATGGATGACCCCTAAGGTGCAGAGCGTTGTATAAAAGTCGTTGGTAGAAATTCTATACTTACCTAAGTTACGGACGATTACTTTGCCATCAACAATTATCCGCGCGTTGATTCCAACGAAATGCCGGCTTCCTCTAGATGCTCCATCAACCTCGATGGCTATCAGAGATTGTTGTTTTAATTCAGCTGCTATGAGCTTCCGAGCTGTAGAGGCTGAATTCTCCACTAAAACTCCGACAGCTTTACGGTTGAAACTGATTTCGGCTGCTTTACAGAGGTCATCTACCAGTATTTTAAATCCAACCATTTCCGGAAACGACCGCGGCAGGTTATTAACAGATGCCAAGCTGGATTTTTTCTTTACTCGTTTCCACTTGCAACTTTTTGGATTTCTTTTTCGGTGGTTCAGCTGTATTTGCGGCCGACGGTGCTGGTAAATTCATAGCTGCGAATACTGCCGGATGCATCTTGAATATGTGGCGCTTGAAATTACCGGGTATGAACATATCCTGCTTGTAGTTGCAGCTAGTCTCCGCTTTGCAGGAAAACTTTCCGTTCTCCGCCTCGATCACCTGCAGCAGAGTATTTTTTTGTGAGCACCTTCGTTTCATGCTGAAAATAATAACACAAGAAATTAGATATGGTAACACAAATTATGATATAAAACTACTTACTTTTCGAGGAAAATGGTGTTGGAAGCAATTGAATAAAGGCACTTATACCGCACAACCAGAGCAAAACGTAACTTCTTCCCGAGCGTAAGATTTTTCTGGAATGGATCTTACTGATTCAACGATTGCATTCACTTGCGATTTCTTTCATTATCATTCATTCCACGATGCATGCAGTACAGGAATGAATGAAAGGGTAAACATAAACAAGGATGAACGCTGTCACTGTTTTTAGCACTGTGTTGTGTTTCAAGCTTTCGCGTGAATTCTTAACTCTCCACATGCAGAGTTGCCCGGGATTCTTTTTCGCAGCAGGATAAAATTTATGAAAGAGTTGAAAATGAGCGTAATGTGAAACGATTTTCCCATCCTTGGTTATAATCTTGTTTCTTCCGTCTGGTCGGGTCAGGCGTAAGAAAGGCGTGCGCGTGGAAGTAGGAAGCGTTAGGGAAACGGTTTCTTGTCCGTCTCTGGTTCTAGCGTTTGCTATGAACGAATAGATTGAGTGTGATATATTTAGAATGGAAGATAGAAGCAAGTGAGAGATATACAACTACAAGGAGGAAAGGGACGGGCCTGGGATTGAACCCATGACCTTCTGCATATGAAGCAGAAGCGGTAGCCATCAGATCACCAACCCCGTCTTTTCAAAATAAATTATATGTTTAAAGTTTAAAATCTAACTGCAGTATTCAGATATATAGTAAAACCTTCGTATATAGCTAAAGCCTGTCCACGATAAATTTCGGACACGGATGGCGGGTGTACCACAGAAAGTTCGAGAATTTTACAGAAAGAAGGATTAACATCCTTGTCAACTGTTTATTTTGTAGATATAACTCTTTTATTCTGAAATAAACAATTGTTTTTGTTGAATTATGAGTAACTTTTTTTTGCTGCCATTATTTGGGTGTCCGAAATTTAACGTGGACAGGCTTTAATTATAGGGGAAAAGGGGCAAAATGAGCTATTTATCATGGTTCGTAAACCATGATTCACGCATATGTCGCTTTCACATACTACTGTTTTACAATAGGATTTGTCGGTTTGAATTGAAAATCTGGCGACAGTAATATGAAATATCGTAAAACTGCCATATATGAAGAAATATTAGGGGAAAAGGGGTAAAATGAGCTATTCGTCGCGGTCCGCATGGTTCGATATATCTCTCAGTCCATTTCGCAAACTTTTAATGGGTTTAAAGGGCTTGCGAGTTATGAATTGTAAATCAAGTCTGGACAAATATTTGAAAAGGGCCCAAGAGGTCTTGAGCCTTTTTTCAGAAACGTTGCTGTTGAGCCCTTTTTAGCCCGCCCACGCAAACTAACACCACTATCAGAAAGATTGGTGTTAGCTCTTCCTGATAGTGGTATTGGTGAGCGTGATCGAGTTGAATTGGGCTCAACAGCGTCTTGCAAAGCCAATGTTTACCAATGTCGATGTGCCCATTTGAAATGTTTGTCTAGAAGTGTCAGTTTTGAGGAATTTATTGAAACTATCAAAATGTCTAAATTATAGGAGAAAAGTTTGTCCAAAAATATTATTTTTCATATACATATTTGGTTTGCCGATGGGTTCTCAATTATATAATTCATCGATTTTAATCAGCAGAAGCAAATAAACTCCAAAGAACTCTAATTTTCATATCAGAAAGAGGAAAATGGGGCAAAATGAGGTACTTCCGTGGCGTGCGGTGAATGAAAATGGCGCCATTCGATTCCTCGCATGTTTTCCAATGAAAATAGCTACTTCCCACCTCCTGAAATCAGCGGCACGAAATAAGTGCGATTTTGGGTCGGTTTTTGCCCACTGTGCAATCGGTCGAGAATTTATACAACATTTTACTCAAATTAAGAAAACTTTTGATTTTTGACGATAGACTGTCGAAAATGTCGACCCCTTTCTTACGCACAGCGTTGCCAACCTTCCAGATTTGTCTGGTATATTCCAGATTTTTGAGGCCCCATTTTACAAAAATCTGGAAGATCCAGATAAAAATTGAAACGAATTTGTAAGGTTTTGTAAATAATTTGTAAGGTTCTCGTAAATGGATCCAGACTTTTCCAGACAAATTTTCATTATCTCCCAGATTTTTGAAAAATTCACTTGGCATCCCTGCTTACGCAACCAAACACGTAGGTTGGGAAGCACACTATAAAAGCAGACCAATTTCTGCTTCTTCGCTCATTATTCTTTTGACGTTAACTACGTCTTACGGCAATATACTGGGTGTCAATTGAAAATCTATAGGCCTTTTCATGTGACAGATCCGTCTATGCATTTGTTTACATCGGTGGAGGACCGGTGCTAACACGGACCTGTCATGTTCATAGAAGAAATGTCAAAGTGCTTCCCGATCAGCTGATTTGAGACGTCATTTGAATAGGCCTATAATGTTGCGACCGTTACGATATTATGTTAGAGTTTGAACCAGTGGCGCGGGAAGTGGGTAGGACAGGTAGGACATGTACTACGCACAAAAATACTTGGGTAGGACAGTCAAAGCATTGTCGTACCCACGATTCAACAAAAAAAAAAAAAAAAAAACAAGATCAGCAGAAAGCTTGAAAAATAAATTTCATTTTTAATCACCATTACCATTATGATTTGATTAATTCCTACTGATATTTTGTGGCATCATTTTTAAAAATATTAAGAAAAGATAATGACGAATTTTTGGTGATCCAGTAAAATATTTGATGGAGTTTCTGCGCGATGAAACATTTTTCAAGCCCCCTGTTTCCCTTAAAATTGTTTGCGATTAGCCGGAGCATTTCGGTGTCAAAAAAGAAAATCACAAATTCACAGTAATTTTGCTGTTTATTCATTTGTTATCTAGAAATAGATGAGGAAATTAGAACAAGCTCAGAAGCTGGTTGTAAAAGCGTGTAGTTTGGTCTATTTTTATCAATTTGATTTAATAAAATTGATTTCAAACGAATATAAATACAAATTAATATGAATGATAACAAAAGTTAAACCAAAAAATGATCCTAAAGCCAGGACTGGTAGAATACTTCTTTTTAGAGACTTGGTCTCTATTTTAATGTAAGCCTCTAAAAAGTCACTATTTTTAATGGAAGTCTCTAAAAGAATCTATTTTAAATGGTCTTTAAAGATTATTTTTTCCTTACTCTGCTTGCATTAAATCGTGATGCAAAATTGTACAGGATCGAAAGAAAATATAACGAAACGAAATAAAGCTTATTCAGAGAATATAATGGGTTAAAACTATTAAAGAATCTCGTCTCAGGTTCCCCGAGAAAAAGCTTCAGAAATTATTATACCGTCGTTGGGGGTGACAATGGGTCAAAAAGGGATATGTGCGATTTATTTTTTGAATAACTATCGCAATTTAACTCCAATAAACTTCAAATTTGGTGTGTATGTACTCTGATGATACATTAACAACTGTTCAAAAAATTAAAGACAAATATTTATTCACAGCGGCACCACAAGTGAATGAAAAATGACCCAATCTCACCCCATAGAGGGGGTGACATTGGGTCACTGTAATTAAAATAACTTGTTTTTGAGAATATGATTTCAAAACCATGCACAACTGAAAAATATTGATAAATAAAACGATGCAAACAAGACAAAAAGATATCTAAGATGTTTCACAAGTATGATAAACCCACTTAAAAGAAAGATTATGCTGAAAATTGAAGAGCTATGAGAAAAAATATGTAAACCCAACATTCATCGTCAAGTTTACATACATTTTCTTGGTTTTTCCCTCAAATTGTCTTCAAAGTCTCATCCCCATTGCTATAAAGCCCATTCAGTTTCCCCAAAGGTGTACTGAAACAGTGATTATTTTAAACCTTCGCAAATAGTTAAATTTCGGTGCGACATTCCACGATCAATAAATTTCAGGCAGAAATTGACGTCATAATCCCAGTATTTCAGCGATTTAACTCATTTGTACTTCCGTGAGATGTTTCTATTATATGAAAACACTGATAAATAATCAAATTTAGAAAAAACACCCTTTTGATAAAAAATTACGATTTTGCTGCGCACGAAACACAGTTGCTGGTTTGAGAAGTTGTCAAAATGCGTTGTATTGTTATTCAATGCAAGGAATACTCAAGTAGACTTGTTTGATGTTTCAGAGATGCTGTATATAGAAAGAATAAACACATCTTAATGAAAAAAGAGAACACCCGGCACTGTAAAATGTCAAAAAAATGGACTTGGAATGACTTGGAATTTCATTTACTATCATTCTTGCTTGACCCAATGTCACCCCCATTTTCAATGTTTTAGACATCGTACCGAAAAAAATTATTTTTTTGTGGGAAAATCAAACAGATTCCGGAAAATACCTGTGATGTGTAATAAAAAGACTTTCAACTTTCTACTAATACAACGATAGAGGCTAGAGTACATGCGTGATACTTTGTACAGGAGAAATTTAATGTTGTTAATTTTATCAATTTTCAACATGCAAGTTTATTGATGTAGTAAACAAAAACTGCTATTTCTACAAATGTATATTGTTATGAATTATGTGTAATAATATGTTCCCTAACATATGAATTATTAATTTTAGTAATATCAGCGTTATTAGCTGAAATATTTCACAAAACATATTTTTCCGTTTTGATCCAATCTCACCCCCTAGACCCATTGTCACCCCCATCGACGGTAGTGATTTTATTTAGAATACTTTCAGGGTACTGGGATTCTAAGGATGCTTACAAGAACAGGAAATCTTTGAGAACTCCAAAGCTAAAAATAGCTTAAGGTTTCCTTCGAGAAACCCTGCCAGAATTCCTCCGCCTGTTCCTGTGGATTCCTTCAAGAATTCATCCACGTTCCTCCCAGAAATCCAAAATTTCGTGAGGGTTTCTTTAAACAAATCTATTTTTTGACGTTGGATAACGTCTTACGGCAACATACTGGGGTACAATTTCGAAAAACGAAAAATCGCTCGCGTCACGAAAAGTGGTTAGGTTTTGACTGTTAATAACTTACTAACGCCCGGATAGATTTTCGAGATTCATGCACCAATCGATTGTAAATCTTTCTACGAATTGACTCCAATAATGAAAACTATTGATTTTCATGACTGAACTATTGAAAAGTTGGTAAATATCAAGGCATGTCTTATTTTTCATAGAAAAGCACATTTTTCTTGCTGTTATACGGTTTTGACGTTTTGAAGTTAACATGTACCGTAATTTCGGGTGAAATTGATCATTTTCACGGTTTTTCGGGTCTGCTTTCTTATATATTATCGATACCATACAACTAAATGCAGGAAAACAAGTACGACGATGATCCTTAATGGCTTAAATGGCTCCTTAAACAAAATCATCTCTTAAATAACAAATCAGGGGTTCCCATTTAGGGGTGGGTGAAATTGATCACTTGTGAATGTGATTATTATTAGTTTTGAAATCAACTATACAAACTTAATTTGAGTCTCCTGAATCCGAATATGCCTACCAATTTTTAAACAAGACAATATTTTTGGACAATTTTTTCAATTTCAATTTCAATAATTAAATTTCAAGAATACAGCGGTTAACGCCTAAATGTAGGCAATTCCCAAAGGTTTTTCCTATCATTCAACTGAAATTCAATTATTTCAACAAAACGAGAAAATTGATGAGAATTTTGGTAGTAAAATCTGCTTTGGGGATATATTTTAAGCATCATTACAAACACCATGTCCACATGCTTATTTATTACTAGAAGTTTATGAATGCCTTTTAACAACACACAAAACATGATTCTGGAATTTTGCATTATTCCCATAGAAATAACCATTCTTTGACACAAAAAACTTCACTACACACAATATTTAAGACAAACAACGTTCATTTACTACAGATTGCATCAATTTTGGTGCACATGAGTTAGGTAACTTGCTTCTTGAAGGACCATGACGGCCGAGCTCTGGAATCGCAAATTTGCCTCTACATTTCCCGGATACCACGACAAAGCAGAAGAAGTTCTTTATGGTGCGGAACTTCTTCGAGTATCAAAACGAGTTCATGCCAATCATCGTGACTGGCAACTTTAACATCGATTTGAGCACAAAGTGGAGAACATTGAGTTCGCGGACTTCATGGAGAAGTACTTCAACCTCAAACTGGATTCGGAACCCACTAAAGCAACGATCATGCGTGGACCTAACGTTCGACCGGAATATTTGTTTGAGAACCAAGAGATACCGCTCATACTTTTATCGGTGTTGAAGTGTTAACTGAACCAACCAAATAATAACACACAATTTCCATAATAGGTCAGAATTGACATGCAACAAATAGTATGAAAATTGATTGGATTTTTATCAGTAGAAATCTTTCATGAGTTCGTGACGGTCTCAAGCCATGAAATAGAAGAAGCTAACGTTATCCAACGTCAACTTGGCGGTTGTATCTCGGAAACAACCTCTTACTTTTTCATCATTTTATCCAAATATTACTCCTGCAGTTTAGCCAAATATTTCGTTAAAAAATATCTCAAAATATTCCAGGCAATTCCAGGCAATACCAGGAAAATTATATAAATCCTGAAAGACAATTTTAAAGAAAATTCCTGGAAACTTCTGGAGATCAATAACATTGAATTTTCGAAGACATATTGACCGATTGATGTATAAAATCTTGTAGGACTTTCTTGAAATTTGCCCAAAGAATTTTTGAAGTAATTCAGCTGATTTCTGAATCAATCTTTGGAGTACCGTAAAACGGGGTAACTTTAATAATGCGGGTACCGTAATTTCGGGTGAAATTGATCATTTTTCGCGGTTCTTCTAGTCTCTTTTCTATAATGTTCACAATGCCAAAGAACTAAATACAGGAAAACAAGTACGAAGGTGAGCCTCATCGACTTATGTACCGAAATTTTCTAACAAATGTCATTTTAGTGTTAACAAATACCTCTAAAATAAAAAATCAGAGGATCTCATTTCGGGGTGAAATTGATCACTTGTCAATTCCATTATTGTTAGTTTTCAAAACAACTCTATATGATAAATTTGAGCTCCCTGAATCCGAATATGCTTCTAAAATTCTTAACAATGCAATTTTGTTATAAATAACGAATAGTTGAATTTCAAGAATTACGCGGAAAACGCCTAAATGTATGCAATTTCCTAAGGAATTCAATGATATGTAACAGAAATTCAATTATTTCAACCATATGAGCAAATTGGTACGAGTTTCGGTGATGAAATCTGGTTTGGGGATATCTCTCATGCATCCTCACAAACTTTCAGGTTTATATCATGTTCAAATACTTGCTTATAAATAGAAGTTCATAGGTGTTTGTCAATACTGCACCGTGCATGATTTTGAAATTTTACGTTATTTTCATAGTAATAAACATTCTTTAACGCAAAAAACTTCACAACACACAATTCGACAATAGTTACGACAAGCAACGTTCATTTACTGTAACTTACAATGATATTTGTGCTCCATTACGAATAAATAAAATCGTGTGATACGATGATCAATTTCACCCTTCTGATCAATTACACCCGATTTTACGGTAACTTTGATAGTGCGTAACCCACCACATACTAAACGAAATATCATAATTTCTGTTAATCAGTTAAGCAAAAAGAATGCAAAACTAAAGAATATTAGTATGACACTTCATGTAAGAGCGGTTTTCCTTTGAATCAAGAACATATTAGGGTTTTTATACGAATTTAAATAAAATACACAATTTTAGCATTTTTGAAACGCTTACAAACAAACTGTTCTACGATCACTATTTGATGTAGTTTTGAATAGTTGGCCACTTATCTTTGACAGCCTAGTTATCATAGAACTTGAAATCGGTCTCAAATCTCTTAGCGAAAAGCATTTTTACAAACTGGGACCATTTTTGTAATTTAAGTCACAAATTTCCATATAACGTTAAACGCCTAGAGGTATGCAATGCCCTACAAATGTTCGTTATTCATTCAATTTTGTTCGAATCATACTCCATTATCAAAGTTACCCCAAAACAGAAAACCAACTTTCGATTATATTAAAAATTATATATCCATTCATAATAAATCTTTTGACAATCTATCGACTGTAATCGATAGCTAGGATGCCAGTACTTGTTTTAAAAATATAAATTGTACATATTTGAAACAGCATGCATAAATATTCAAGTTTTCTTCGAAAAAACTATCAAAGTTACCCCGTTTTACGGTAATTCTATTTGAATTCTTGAGGTACCCTGAACAAAATTTTTTAATTTTCAATTATTTGAACATTCGAGCAAATACGTGAATGATTGCTAATGAAATTGCTGGAGAAAATCATGAAGAAACGCACACAGTAATACTTGTTGTAATGTCACGAGGAATTCTCATAAAAAAAGTCTAAGATCTTAGAGAAATGTCTGCTATTACTCAAAATCTTATCTTTTGGCTTCTATTAGGTTTCGTTTTGTTTTTCTAATTCCTGTTTGGTCTCTTTTCGGCCTCTTTGTAACTAGTTTGAAGTCTATTTTTTTTCTGGCAAAAGGTCTTCAATTCTGTCACCACCTGCCTGGAGAAAAAGAAGCTTTCTTAATCTTGGGGTAATGACTGACATGAATATGAGAGTGTTAGAACTAAAGGGGTGTCAGTCACAAAAAAACTAGTTTTAAGAAAATCTAAGAAAATTGCTGAAAAGACTTCAATTTTCAGCAATTTTTAATTCAACACAAATTCTTTGGGAGTCAAACAAAAACCAAGCCAGTTTTATAAGAATTATGTTATTTGTTTCTGTTAAGTGGAAAAATCACCTGAAAATATCGTTAGATCGCTTAGAAACAGTAGAATTTACTCAACTCAAAACCGACCAAAATGTCACTTACACCCCGTTTACGTTTGAATCCCTCAAATATGGTAACTTTCAACTCCCAGTTCAGAGAAAAAAAAATCTTAGCTTCACTGTGCACAAAATATTTGCTAACGCTTGTCCTACCCATGGTTTCGAACGTGGACGCGCCTCTGCCCCGGAGGAATTGCTATCGGAAATCCTCTGAGGAAATCTCTGAAAAAATGCCTAGTGCAAATCCCCAGAGATATTCCTGGAAGAAATATTCGGATACATTCTCTGAATAAGTCTCCGAAGGAATTTCTGCATAAAATCCTCGAAGAAATTTCTTGATCAATTTCTATACGAAATCCTCAAAGAAAATCCCCGGAGGAGCTCTTGGAAAAATCTCGAAGGAATTTCTGGACGAAATTCTCGGAGAAATTTCTAAAAAAATACATACCGAAGGAAAATTCCCGGAGAAATTCCTCCAGAAAACTGTACATGCGCGTGTGGTTTGCTCTATTTTTATTGGTCTATTTATACCTGTCAAAGTCCATTTTAGTTTAAATTTGGACCAAAAAATGGACCACCGGTGAAATTGCCCTAATAAAACATTTCAAAGCGTTACTGACAGACAAACAACTATAGGATTTCATATTTATGATAATCCATATCATGTTAGATGGCAAAAGTAATGTCATCAGTATAATTTGTCATGGATTTCGGAATAGAATTGTACCGAATTCCAATTAGCACTATAACACGTTGTTTTGCCTGGCACATAGTTGTTTACGATCAATAGTATGTAAGTTACGAATAGCAGATATATTTTTAATGATATCGATTTGTTGAATATCTGAACTGGTTTCATCTTGAAGTCAAATTCCTTGCTCTGAAAACTGATCCTCCTTGAAACCAATTAATTCCATGTTTTGGTCAGAAAAAGTAAGTTTGCGTCTAGGTTTCCTCTATTCAAATGTTCATTTTCGCATTCGTACAGTGGCTCAATTTCATTTTCGTACGGGGCACTGTTTTCATATCAAGTTGGTATAAAACTATTAAATGGTGCATGGACTTCGATATACTTTATCAATAATGAAGGTTATAGGTGTCATCTATTGTTTGTCAATGACAAACTGTATTCATTTGCTTAAAACTTTGGAATAATGGAAAAGTATTGAGATTGTGTCTTTAATTGACCCAATTCCATATTCGTACACCTAACAAAAAAGAAATATACAGCATTCAAAACTAATTTTTAAAGGACTAGATGACTACTTAAGCTCTTCGTTGTGTTGTTCAGATGCAGTAGAATACATTTGGAAAATTTATAAACGGATATATTTGAAACTTAAGTAAATTTAAGAAAAATACCAGTTTTCCCATGTTTTTTGCTAAAATATTCAGTAAGTCGAACAATAAATTGCATTTTTTTCATCATCACTTCCTTAAGAATGATAATTGCGAATATTGCACAAGTTTCAAAAAATTATAATCAGTTTTAGAGTAGCTAAGAGTGGATATCGACAACTTATACTTTTGATTCTTAGGTAATATAATATTTATAACAAATCCAAAACCAAAAATTTTAGTCAATTTCTTTATGTTTGGCTCCTAAATGTATATATACATAATCCATAGGTAATGTTCCTATCAAAACATTGCGTAATTATCATTTTTAATTTACATTTTACTACCAAACATGATTATAGAGATTTATAGAATAAATATTATTGCCATAACCGCAACACAAACGTGTTTTTAAAATGATGAAAACAACAGGATATATTCTATTAAATAGTGTATTAATGCTTTCTGCTCATTCAAGTTATTTTGTATTTTTCTTATAAAATCAATAAATTGCAAAATAGGGTGCTATTTTGAATATAATTTAAATATTATTTCAAAGATAATTGAATATTACGATGACATCAATTATGAGGAGGTATGTACAGCGTAGTTTAGGGTACTCGTAGTTCAAATTATTTTTACAGACAAATTCGAAATTAACATTTACCTGTTGTTTAGAATGAAAATTTGGTTTACATTGATTAAAAATATCATTTTAGAAGAGTTTTGAACTTATGGCACAACAATTTTCTGAACTCAAAAGGGATAAAAACTGTTTATAATTTCTGTAAAGTGTATATATTTCAACTAAATTTCTATCAGAGCTTACGAGTATAATCTATAGATTGGATCCAATGACAAAAATAAACGTAATTGTTCGAATTATTGGATTTTATAGCAAAAATCATTGGAAAACTGGCATTTCTCATAAGGGTCCGTCCACAAATAATGTAGCATTTTTTCACTGATTTTTTACACCCCCCTCCCCCCTCGTAGCATTTCGTCACAAATGCCAATACCCCCCCTTAGAAAATATGTAGCATATCAAGCAGCCCCCCCCCCCTTAGTTTTTTTAATTTGTTTTCCTCAGTGATTGGGCTAAAACGAAACATTAAAATCCAGAAATTCAAATTTTGATATTAATTTCTGACTGAAACGTCAGGATAATCTGACGAATGATAGTTTGATATACAGGGGATAGGCAAAATGATTGAGATAGGCAAAATTTGCCCAAATTCAAATGCTTATAACTTTATGAAAAATGAATGAAATTGGATGCATCTGGAAGCAGTCGACGGCAAATTTGGTCCAGTTTTAGGAACTTCCTTGGCCATGCATATTGGCCACTGGACACCGGAGATGTTCCGGATTTTCTGAGGTCATGTCCAAATGTCATTTTTTCTGTCGCTTGTATTTTTGTGCGGTGTAAAGTTAGATAGATGTTTGCAATTTTCCTAGAAACTAGAACTAATAAGAAGTTGAATGCCACCGGATGCATTAAGATTGGTTGGAAATCTTCAGAAATATGACCATTTCCGTAAAACTGGTTCCGGAAAGCATGGTCAGTCATGTTTGTATTTCCAATCATGTAAATATTATCCGGAGCTATATCCAAGTGGACATCAACCTTGAAAATGATGTTTCCTGCAGCGTATTCAGAACCATTAGATGCACAGACCACTCTATAGAAGGTTCCAGGTGCCCTGGGGGAAGTGGTCAATTAGGAACATATCTGGAACCATATCAATATGGACAGCAAACTTCATGATTTTCAAAGGTTATGCTTTCCGAAGCATTTCCAGCACCACCGGCTGCCATGACCACTTTATAGTAGATTCCAGGTGCCCCAGGGATGTGGAATGCTATTCAAGTAAGAGACTTTCAATCCAAATATCATAAAAATCGAATGAGATTTGGAAAAGTTAATGTAAGTTTTGGTCAAACTTTCGTTGCATGGAACCAATTGAAGATAAAATCTTTTTCAATATTTTATGTAAGGGCGTTTCTAGGCCTATCATAAGGTTGCTTTGAGGTGTATTAGTTTTTGCATAAATGCTTGCAAACAATTTTTGGCCCATAGTGGGGCAAAAGTTCGAATCAGCGGGGCAAAAGTTCGACCCATGTATAAAATCACGGAAAAAATTGCAAATTGCCTAAAATCCACATGTTATCTTCAAATTTAGTTAAATTTGTCTGATCGTGTGAAAACTGTCACCAAAGTTTTACGTTTCCACTTAGTTTTGCGAAAAACTGCTATTTTTGAGTATATTACAATTAACTCAGTTTTGGGCAGTTTTATGATGAAAATTTAGTGTGTATTTTTCGTCAAACATAAGTTTACGGCTGGTGTAAAGTATGCCTGTCATGAAAGGATCGATATTTTGTGTTTTAGCCAGCGAACTTTTGCCCCACACTAGATTCGAACTCTTGCCCCACCGGTGGGGCAAAAGTTCGAATAAGACAATCAATTTTGAAACTGTTGTAATTAAAAATGGGTAAATATTTCGACACAGGTTTGTTCAGCAAAATTATAGCCAATATGTTGAAGGTTCACTGTATAGTATTCGTTTTGTTTTAACTGCTTTTGCCCCACCTTACTCTATTTATTTACAAATGCTCCCAATAAAGATAGCGTACTTGAACTTGTTTGTCTTCAATTTATGCGAGAATATGTCAGTATAGGTGACGATGTAGAAGTTTAGTTGAAATACTAATTAAGTTGATTGTTTAAACATCGTTAGTTTCAAATATTACAAATGTTTTTTTTTCTCTATCTAGTTTGCTGAATGGATTTGAATTTAGCGAATAATTACAGAGGTCCCTTACAAATTAAGGTATTTTGTTGATCATATTCACTGAAATCTGCTACTCAACCGCGAAAAAAAAAATCCTCTAATACATCAATATTTAATATATTTTAAAATATTTTGAAACCTTACTTATTGCTGTTAGATTTATCAATCCGAGCTTGTGTTAGGTTTTAACAATATCAAAGTACTACAAATAAAATTTAACTTAAATTTAACCAAATAAAATTTGAACTGCGAATCAAAATTATGTAACTTAAACAGGAAATAAGTTAGTTTAATCTGTTTTCCAAATGATTTTTGAGTGCAACTGTACAGGGGATAGGCAAAATGATTGAGATAGGCAAAATTTTGCCCAAATTCAAATGCTTATAACTTTATGAAAAATGGATGAAATTGGATGCATCTGAAAGCAGTCGACGGCAAATTTGGTCCAGTTTTAGGAACTTCCTTGGCCATGCATATTGGCCACCATGACATTTAAAAGATTTGTTTTGAATTGAGCTAGAAATCTTAAAAAGAAACTCTCGAACTCGAACTTTTACTCTACTGAAATAAATTTGTAATGAACAACCTAAAAGGAACTAAAATGCACGAAAATACTGAATATAATGGTAAAAGAGGATTCTGGTGGTCCTGGGAAGATAATCCGGATTATTATTATCCAGGCTGTTCCATCAAGATCATAGATATATCAAAACAAATTGTTGAGTTGACTGAGTGGAGATATCCTGTAACACTTAAACATCTTGTTTTACTATAATAACGTTAATATTTACCTAAATGGGCATATTGTATTCTTTTGAGGAAATAAAGCTCCAACAAAAAATGTGTAATAAAGTATAACAGTTAATTTTATGTCTTGTTAATAAATGAAAAAACATTATTTTCCAAGTCAATTAAGCGTTGATTTTTACTTAACTTATTAAACTTTTAATTTATAAATTTATAAATCAAATAATTTGGACAGGTATTTGTGCAATATAAAATCACATAACTATTTAAAGCTTCATAAAATCTGCTTAATTGTTAGGAAAATTACAAATTGCTTAGATATTTTAGAATTTTATAATATTGATGCTTTGAATGTTTAAAATTTTAACTTAAGGTAAAAAATTTAGACAAAGAAGTTTGATAAAAAATTGTTTGTCAAATTTTTCTACTCTTTTTCACGAAATTATTCAAAATGCTACGTCCACAAGTTGAGACCCCTCCCTCCCCCTCGTCACACATCGTCACAAATTCGAGAATCCCCCCTCCCCCCTGAAATGCTACGTCATTTATGGACGACCCCTAATTTTACCTAAATTTTATATATGTCCACTAATAAATTGTCCAAATGTATTTCACTAGATCTGAACATCATAATAAAGCACTTCAGTAATCAAATAGAGCTTCTAAATTTAGTTTTGAACGTTGTGCGTTTGAATTTTGGTAGGTGTACGAATATGGAATTGGGTGAATTTTAGACATCAATTCGATACTTTTCTATTAATCCAAAGATGAATGTAAATGGAAACATTTTGTGATTGGCAAACAATAGATGACACCTATTACCTTCAATGTGGATAAAGTATTTGTAGCTCAATACTTCATTTAATAGTTTTTTTTCTAACTCGATGTGGAATCAGTATCCTGTACGAATATGAAATTTGGCCACTGTATATCGTGTGGCAGGTACGATGATACACTATGCCCAGGGGAGTCAAGGAAATTTCCATTACGAAAAGATCCTGGACCGACCGGGATTCGATCCCAGACACCTTCAGCATGGCTTTGCTTTGTAGCCGCGGACACTAACCACTCGGCTACTTTGCATATGCTTATGCTGTATGCTAAAATGAGACTTTCCTAATAATCATAAGTGATAAAATGAGACTTTCCTAGCAATAAAGCTCGAAGTAGATTCACGAAAGTTTGAACATCGAACGAATCATGGGCTTTTCAATTCCGAAAAAGCTTCACTTATTCGATAAAAGTCCCTATACTCCTGAATGTATGCTCATCTCACGCGAGTAATTTTCCCCTCAAAGGAAAGTGAAACTACTACATCCATAGGGTAGTAAGCCACGCCTCCTATTTGGCTGTCAACCAACACACAGAAACATCCGCTGCACCTCTCACATGGCTTCTCTGTCTGCCTCGTACCGTATCAGTGCGAAACCCTTTGTCAGTCCACCATTTATTATTGTTAGGCTCCATTATCTCCCCGCATTTCAGGTTCAGCCATTGGACAGTATGGATGTCTCACACGACTGACACGGGTTTCGGTTTCTTACCGTGAATTCTTGTTCTTCTGAAGCGATCGAGAATGATTGAGGGAAATTTATGGACGATGTATTAATGCTATTTCGGGGGTAATCGTTTGCTAGATGGTGCTCCACGATATTGAGCAGAGGGGTTGAATGTTTCTCGGTTAGTGACTATGGAATAAACAGCGAAGGCTATGAGAATACTGATTGTTTGGCTGTGGCTTTCCCATTTCATTGAATATTTGTGTGGGAATGGAGGTTATACCTCTAACCCATCTTGCTTTGGTATCCACAAATAAATAGAAATGCCTTGCTTTGTTAGCAGTGTGGCTTGTTGAATTAGTGGAGTCGTGAATAGAGTTAGTGGTAGTCATTTGGCATAAAGTCGTTTAGCATAAGGCGGTCTGGCATAAAAGTTATTCGTCATAAAATTCTTTGGCACAGTCATGGATTTCTTAATATAACTTTCATATTCACAACTTTTTAACCCGTGTAGGCCTGAGTGAAAGCAAAAATACTGAAACCTTCACCGCAAAGAATTCTCTTTCAAACGGATTCAAATGATTTTTTGTCAGTTCTCTGGCCCAAATAGCTAGTTTCTAGAAGTGGCCAGAGGAACTCGGAAATATTTCTGTAGCCGGAGTTATTCTGGTGGGTCACTGAGTCAAGTCGGGTAAAAAGGGCTATTTTTTGGTACATGCCAAGCTACCTCTATTTATTTGCAATGACAATCATTTTAATTTACATAAATCATTAAGATCTGATATTCAACATTATAAATAAAGAGTTGTGCACCGCTTAAAATATACCGGATGTGGTCATTCGGACGTAATACCCGGAAGAACCGGCTATAGATTTGTTGGATACTAAACCGTTTCAATTCTCGAAAAGTAGAAATCAAACATAATTGTAACCTGAAATGCGTTCCCACGAGCTTGGCACAGATGTTCAGATGCAAATTGGCCATTTTGTCGTAAGTTTGAGGCGTCCCGGGACCCGAAAATGGTCATTTTTAAGATTTATCAAATGCAAAACTCCTAGTTATCCAATTCAATTGTTTCTCAAAAGGTTTACAGTGATGCAATTTTCTTAAAATTCCGCCATGTAGTGGCCACATTATAACCGATTCCGGAAATTATCTGTGACTTGAAATTTGCCTACCTCCAGGGGCACAAACGCAGAGTACCCTAATCACCCGACCTGACCCAGTGATCCACCGGAATAACTCCGACCACTGGAATATTTCCGCGTTCCTCTGTCCACTTCTAGGAAGTAGATATGTGTGCTAGTATACTGACAAAAAATCATTTGAATCCATTAAGAATTCGCTAAGCGGTGAGGGTTTTAGAATTTTTGGATGCACTCAGACCTTTACGGGTTAATATAGAGGACTTGAATCATAGAAAAATCATTTAAAAATAATGAAATTTGTGAAGTTTTCTGGAAAATTGCTATAAAAAATCGAGTGTTTACTGTTCTGACTAAATACAATAAAATAAAACTCATTTTATTCCCACTATTGCCATAATTAATACTTCTATCCAGTTGTGTTAAATTCTGGTCGTTTTGATTCATTAATTATGCCAAACGACTATTAATGCAAACGATCATTATGAAAAAGGACTTTATACCGAATGATCTCATGTCAAACGATTTTATGCCAAACGGGGCTATGTACTTTAAAAGCACGCTTTTTATCCATCCAGTTCCAGTCGGAAAGAAAACGAAACAAAATAAACCCAATTCAGCGTTATAAATGATTGTAATTTATCTGAGTGGGGCTGCCCGGGTGCTTTCGTTGTTTGCTTATGGATTCTTTCTCCGTCGGGTTCTCCATTTTCTCTACCAAGGAGTGGGAGGTTAATAAATTTTGCGGATATTTTTTCTCCGTTTGTTATTGAATTTTGCAACGGGCGTTCATGGCCGCTGGTGGTGATGCCCTCAAACGGACTCGACGGCAGGATATAGATTGTGAAGATTCAACCCCTCCTTCGTCGTCGGGGTGTGTTCTGCTATTTATGAGGCTGAGATGTTTTCCTCCTATCCAGAACGGATGGAGAATTGCTGCACGGTAAATGGAAATACTTAATCAGCAGCTTTGTCGGAAATGGTGGGCGAATGCTTTTCCAACGGCTGATTATTTGGTCGTTTTTATGACTGAGGGAATGTTATTAGGGGCAATTTGGAGGAATAAATGGCAGCAATTTACATCGGCTAGGGTTAAATGGAGATCGAACGTTTCGATTATTTAGATTGGGGCTTAAGATTGAGATATGTTTTGGATGAGTGGATTGTAAATGGTTTGGTTTTCATCATTTGTTCTATGACTGAGTTTATTTCGAAACATGACAATATTTTAGTTTATTGCCTACGATGCTAATTTAAAAAAAAAACATGAGTTGCCTTCCTAACATGGTATAGGACAAGGTTTTCCACAATATGAGTCGTTCAAATGAAAAATGTATACTGACATGCAGAACTGCATATTTGTCTCATTTTTGGTCAATATCGAGTTAATACCGTGGAGAGTCACCAAATGATACACTTTCGATCAAATTATTGAAATCTGTAAGATTGTTCTAGAAAATTCGAGAAAAATACCAAGTTGTTTTATCTCATTGGTGATTATAACCGCATAACAGTCACATTGAGATTATACATGAGCCCCGTAATGTAGTGCCAATGAAATTTCTATCAGAATTAATTTCTGACTATTCGCCCAATATGCGATACTATCTGTACAACATTTCAGCCTCCAATAAGCACTTTTGAGTTCTTGGTAATTTTTCGAAATTTTAGTTTCTTTCCATACTGGCAAAAATGCATACTTGGTGTGGTACATAAATTTTCTGAACTAATAATAACTAATAGTAACTAATCTGAATTGAAAAGCATTTTACCACATAAACAGTTTCAACAAGTTTCGTTCACGAATATTCATTAGTTTTTGATACCTATGTGATTAACGCTCAACGCTCCGTCATCGTAATCATCGTCATCATCGAAACTTCAAAAGCACTTTTTCTGTTCAAAACTAAAAATTATTCAATGAAAATGTGTTCACTGCGTTTCGCTTGGAAAAAAAGAATACAGTGAACACATTTTCATGTAAATTTTGTTGATTTTGAACGAAAAAACTGCTTTTGAAAATTCCGAATCTGCCTCTTAAACTGAAAATTGTCGAATAACATTCAATCATCATATACAGTGACTCAATTTCATTTTCGTACGGGGCACTGTTTTTATATCAAGTTGGTGTAAAACTATTAAATGGTGCATGGACTTCGATATAATTTATCAATATCGAAGGTCATAGGTGTCATCTATTGTTTGGCAATGACAAACTATTTTCATCTGCTTCAATCTTTGGAATAATGGAAAAGTATTGAGTTCGTGTCTATATTTGACCCAATTCCATATTCGTACACCTAACAAAAAAAAATCAATATACAACATTCAAAACTAATTTTTAATGGACTAGATGATTGCTTAAGTTCTACGTTGTGTTGTTCAGATGTAGTAGAGTACATTTGGAAAAATTATAAGAGAAATATTTGAAACTTAAGTAAATTTAAGAAAAATACCACTCTTCCCATGTTTTTTGCGGAAATATTCGGTAAGCCGAACAATAACTTACATTTTTTTTTCAACATCACTCCCTAAAGAATGATTACTGCGAATATTGCACAAGTTTCAAAA
The DNA here is from genome assembly GCF_002204515.2 of Aedes aegypti. Classification (NCBI taxonomy): domain Eukaryota; kingdom Metazoa; phylum Arthropoda; class Insecta; order Diptera; family Culicidae; genus Aedes; species Aedes aegypti. The sequence goes on from NC_035108.1 coordinate 273,375,608, forward strand.
AAATATAATCAGTTTCAGAGTAGCTAGGAGTGGATATCAACAACTTATACTTTTGGATCTTAGGTAATATAACATTTAGAACAAATCCAAAACCAAAAATTTTGATCAATTTCTCTCAATTTGGCTCATAAATGGGTATACATAATCCAAAGTTAACGTTCCTATCAAATCGTTGCATAATAATCATTTTCAATTTACATTTTACTACCACGCACGATTATAGATTTATAGAATAAATATTATTGCCGTAACCGAAACACAAACGTTAATTAAAATGATGAAAACAACATGATATATTCGAGTGAAAAATATATCAATGCTCTCTGCTCGTTCAAGTTATTTTGTATGTTTTTTTTTATAAAATCAATAAATTGCGAAATAGGGTGCTATTTTGAATATAATTTGAATATTAATTCAAAGATAATTGAATATTGTGATAACATAATTTATTTGGAGGTATGTACAGCGTAGTTTAGGGTACTTCATTGTAAAACGAAGTTCGTAGTTTAAATTCGTTCTACAGACAAGTTCAAAATTAACCTTTACCTGTTGTTTAGAATGGAAATTTGCTCAACATTGATTAAAAATATAATTTTGGAAGAGTTTTGAAGTTATGGCACAACCATTTTCTGAACTAAATAGGGATAAAAACTGTTTATGATTTTTGTAAACTGTATAAATTTCAACTAAATTTCAATGAAAGCTCTCACGAATTTAATTTATAGATTACATCCAATGATTAGGGGCCCAGATAGCCGTAGCGGTAAACGCGCAGCTATTCAGCAAGATCATGCTGAGGGTCGTGGGTTCGAACCCCGCTGGTCGAGGATCTTTTCGTAAAGGAAATTTTCTCGATTCCCAGGGCATAGAGTATCTTCGTACCTGCCATACGATATACACATGCAAAAATGGTCATTGGCATAGTAAGCTCTCAGTTAATAACTGTGGAAGTGCACATAAGAACACTAAGCTGAGAAGCAGGCTCTGTCCCAGTGAGGACGTAACGCCAGAAAGAAGAAGAAGAATCCAATGACAAAAATGAACGTTATTGTTCAAATTACTGAATTTTATAGCAAAAATCATTGGAAAACTGGAATTTTTCATAATTTTACCTAAATTTCATATATGTCCGCTAATAAATTGTCTAAATGTGCTTCACTACATCTGAACATCATAATAAAGCTCTCTAGAAATCAAATAGAGCTTTTAAATTTAGTTTTTAATGTTGTACGTTTGAATTTTGGTAGGTGTACGAATATGCAATTGGGTGAATTTTAGACATAAATTCAATACTTTTCCATTAATCCAAAGATAAATGTAAATGTTAACATTTTGTGCTGGGCAAATAATGGATAACACCCATTATCTTCAATGTGGATAAAGTATTTTAAACTCAATACATCATTTAATAGTTTTTTACTAACTTTATGTGAAATATGAATGTGAATATGAAATTGGACCACTGTATATAAAATCCCAGAGTTGTCTGTCAGTAACGCTTTGAAATGTTTCATCGCAAAGTTTCATTGAGCGCTACAACAGCAATTTAAGAGCACTACAACAGACAATTTGAATACTAGAGCTTTACAACTGCTTATTTAGAGCACTACAACAGCTACATGATAGAATATTCTCGAACTTTCATCATTGTCATTTTCGTTCTAAAGATCTTGGTAGATGATCAAAACCTAAACAACCCAAATTCAAGTACCTGTAGGTTGGTCGGATTCAATTCGGGTTGCGGTTGAATATTTGATTCATAACGATGTTTGCCAATTCCAACCTAGGTTCAAAGACGAATTCGGCCTTTCCTTAAGCCAAATAATGAGATTAATGTGTAACAAATATTCGAGTAGTTTTATTTACAATAAAACTTACACTGCCCATAACTGAATTTTTGTAACATTTGACAAAAGTAGGCATTTAATAAAGAGTAAAGTGTGCTTTTTACGGCAGTATGCGAGAAAACTAAAATTTCTAAAAATTACCAAGAACTCAAAAGTGCTTATTTAAGGCTAAAGTTTTGTACAACTCTCATCACATACGTACTAAGTGAATGGTCAAAAAAAGTAAGAGGTTGTTTCCGAGATACAACCGCCAAGTTGACGTTGGATAACGTTAGCTTCATCTATTTCCTGGCTCGAGGCCGGCACAAACTTATGAGAGATTTCTACTGATAAAAATCCAATCAATTTTCATATTATTTGTTGCATGTCAATTCCGTCCTATTGTGGACATTGTGTGTTAGCACAGAAAATCTGTCGTGTAAGTTTGGTTCGGATAACACTTCAACACCGATAGACCGTTATACTCGAAGAAGTTCCGCACCATGAAGAACTTTTTCTGCTTCGTAGTGGTATCCGGAGAAATGTAGAGACAAATCTGCGATTCCAGAGCTCGGCCGTCATGGTCCTGCAGGAAGCGAATGGCCTATCTGATCGGTTTGTTTAGGATTACCAACCTGTGCGCGATCCAAGCCAAGCGTGTCAGCATCATACCGAAGGACATCCAACTGACTCGTCGTATCCGTGGAGAACGCGCTTAAATTGAATTGCAGCACAATTTCAAACAAAACGGGTCATTCAATGTAAAAGAGTTACAACCAGAGACACTTCATCTATAACTATTAATTGATTTATTAATTTATTTATCAATTATAATGTTGGTTGATTAGTTTTCTAGTTAGCTGTTGCTGATTAGTTTTAGCTCTTTGTTTGACAAATTGATACTCTGATCGCTCTAGCATGCATTTGCATGTAGGTAGCGACGATGACAACGGAATTTTTCAAAGTACAGTCACCCCACAATTATGGATAGCACACAGGTATGGATCAGAGTTGGAATAAAACGGGAATATCTCATCAAATACAGGTGCAATTTAGCAGAACACATTTTACCTACGTTAACCATAAATCTGTACAGCATCGTAATCAATCATAATATGCTTAAGTATATTTTTTCCGTCCGTATGAAATAAAATGTCAACCGTATTCCCAGAATCAAAGATAAGACGATTCCGAAAGAAACGCCAAAACGTATGCTTTCACTAACACACCATTCGTTTACTTCGCAGATAAATTGCTGTTATAGTGTTTTGATCCATAATATCAGTCGATTTGATCCATAATAGAATCCTCCTCTCCCACTGATCCACATCTGTGGGGTGGACATCGTTTGGAATTTCTATTGAAATCGACACTTTTTGGTAAATAACCGAGAATTTTGAGCTGTATTCTCGAAAACAACTATTTTCTGCATGGTCAGGAAGGTAATTTTAATTTGTACAGTATCACCATGTGTTTTAATCATATTTTGTTCTGAAAAATGACCCTTAGTTGATCCATAACTGTGGGGTCACTGTAAGTAAAGTTTGTAAGGATGCTTAAAATATATCCCCGAGCCCGATTTCATCTTCTAAACTGGTACCAATTAGCTCATACGGTTGAAATAATTAAATTTCTGTTGGATATCAGGTTTTGACGTTGGATAACGTCTTACGGCAACATACTGGGGTACAATTTCGAAAAACGAAAAATCGCTCGCGTCACGAAAAGTGGTTAGATTTTGACTGTTAATAACTTACTAACGCTCGCATAAATTTTCAAGATTCTTGCACCAATCGATTGCAAATCTTTCTACGAATCTACTCAAATAATGAAAACTATTGATTTTCATGACTAAACTATTGAAAAATAGGTAAATATCGAGGCATGTCTTATTTTTCATAGAAAAGCACATTTTTCTTGCTGTTATAAGGTTTTGACGTTTTGAAGTTTACATGTGCCGTAATTTCGGGTGAAATTGATCATTTTTCATGGTTTTTCGTGTCTGTTTTCAATCATGTTGAAAATGCCAAACAACTGAATACAAGTACGACGGTCAACCTCTTTGGCTCATGTGCCAAAATGTTATAACAAATGTGGTTTTAGTGCTAAAAATCATCCCTTAAATAGAAAATCGGGGAATCCCATTTCGGGGTGAAATTGATCACTTGTCAATGCGATTATTGTTATTTTTTGAAACGACTCTACATAATGAATATGAGCTCCCTGAATTCGAATATTCTTGCAAAATGCTTAATAATGCAATATGTAAAGAAATAATGAATAGTTAATTTCAAGAATTGTGATAAAAACGCCTAGATGTAGGCAATTTCTTAAGGAAAAACCTGATATCCAACAGAAATTTAATTATTTCAACCGTATGAGCTAATTGGTACCAGTTTAGAAGATGAAATCGGGCTCGGGGATATATTTTAAGCATCCTTACAAACTTTACTTACAGTGACCCCACAGTTATGGATCAACTAAGGGTCATTTTTCAGAACAAAATATGATTAAAACACATGGTGATACTGTACAAATTAAAATTACCTTCCTGACCATGCAGAAAATAGTTGTTTTCGAGAATACAGCTCAAAATTCTCGGTTATTTACCAAAAAGTGTCGATTTCAATAGAAATTCCAAACGATGTCCACCCCACAGATGTGGATCAGTGGGAGAGGAGGATTCTATTATGGATCAAATCGACTGATATTATGGATCAAAACACTATAACAGCAATTTATCTGCGAAGTAAACGAATGGTGTGTTAGTGAAAGCATACGTTTTGGCGTTTCTTTCGGAATCGTCTTATCTTTGATTCATAACTGTGGTATGGGTTTCAATGCCCCAAAGATATGAATCAACGCTTCTGGCAATACGGTTGACATTTTATTTCATACGGACGGAAAAAATATACTTAAGCATATTATGATTGATTACGATGCTGTACAGATTTATGGTTAACGTAGGTAAAATGTGTTCTGCTAAATTGCACCTGTATTTGATGAGATATTCCCGTTTTATTCCAACTCTGATCCATACCTGTGTGCTATCCATAATTGTGGGGTGACTGTACTTTGAAAAATTCCGTTGTCATCGTCGCTACCTACATGCAAATGCATGCTAGAGCGATCAGAGTATCAATTTGTCAAACAAAGAGCTAAAACTAATCAGCAACAGCTAACTAGAAAACTAATCAACCAACATTATAATTGATAAATAAATTAATAAATCAATTAATAGTTATAGATGAAGTGTCTCTGGTTGTAACTCTTTTACATTGAATGACCCGTTTTGTTTGAAATTGTGCTGCAATTCAATTTAAGCGCGTTCTCCACGGATACGACGAGTCAGTTGGATGTCCTTCGGTATGATGCTGACACGCTTGGCTTGGATCGCGCACAGGTTGGTAATCCTAAACAAACCGATCAGATAGGCCATTCGCTTCCTGCAGGACCATGACGGCCGAGCTCTGGAATCGCAGATTTGTCTCTACATTTCTCCGGATACCACTACGAAGCAGAAAAAGTTCTTCATGGTGCGGAACTTCTTCGAGTATAACGGTCTATCGGTGTTGAAGTGTTATCCGAACCAAACTTACACGACAGATTTTCTGTGCTAACACACAATGTCCACAATAGGACGGAATTGACATGCAACAAATAATATGAAAATTGATTGGATTTTTATCAGTAGAAATCTCTCATAAGTTTGTGCCGGCCTCGAGCCAGGAAATAGATGAAGCTAACGTTATCCAACGTCAACTTGGCGGTTGTATCTCGGAAACAACCTCTTACTTTTTCCTTAAGAAATTGCCTACATCTAGGCGTTTTTATCACAATTCTTGAAATTAACTATTCATTATTTCTTTACATATTGCATTATTAAGCATTTTGCAAGAATATTCGAATTCAGGGAGCTCATATTCATTATGTAGAGTCGTTTCAAAAAATAACAATAATCGCATTGACAAGTGATCAATTTCACCCCGAAATGGGATTCCCCGATTTTCTATTTAAGGGATGATTTTTAGCACTAAAACCACATTTGTTATAACATTTTGGCACATGAGCCAAAGAGGTTGACCGTCGTACTTGTATTCAGTTGTTTGGCATTTTCAACATGATTGAAAACAGACACGAAAAACCATGAAAAATGATCAATTTCACCCGAAATTACGGCACATGTAAACTTCAAAACGTCAAAACCTTATAACAGCAAGAAAAATGTGCTTTTCTATGAAAAATAAGACATGCCTCGATATTTACCTATTTTTCAATAGTTTAGTCATGAAAATCAATAGTTTTCATTATTTGAGTAGATTCGTAGAAAGATTTGCAATCGATTGGTGCAAGAATCTTGAAAATTTATGCGAGCGTTAGTAAGTTATTAACTGTCAAAATCTAACCACTTTTCGTGACGCGAGCGATTTTTCGTTTTTCGAAATTGTACCCCAGTATGTTGCCGTAAGACGTTATCCAACGTCAAAATTCATTACGAGGCTCATGTATAAGCTCAATGTGACCTGTTATGAGATTACAATTGCCAATGTGGCAAAACAACTTGGTATTTTTTTCTAACTTTCTAGAATAATCTCACAGATTGCAGTTAGTTGATCGAAAGTACATATTTATCATTTGGTGACTCTCTACGATATTAACTCGAAATTGTCAAAAATGTCGAATGTGAAAATTTGAATTGAATTGAATTACTTTTTATTGAAGGGATTTTCTGCCGTAGGCAGGTTCATCCCCAGTCAGGTTAAAAAAATCAGGACAAGCCTGAAGGGCCAGCCTGAGAAAAACAACAAAAATATTGTAACTAGTCTAGGGACACATAGTTATTACATCGAGTGAGATTTAGATAAAACTAATTGACAAAATGCCACAAATTAACACAACATAAAGCTGGGGGTACAATAAGGAGCCACTTCTTATGTGCCTAACATTCAAAGCGAACAAATGGACGGACAAGTTTAAAACTATTGCAGAACATGCTTATGATGGGACAACAACAGCTAGTGGGTTACGATCACGTGAATTGTACATGGACGATATATCTAAATCTTAAAGTATAATCCGGCGTCCTTAATGAAGGAGATAAGCGCCGCCATTGAAGAGAGGTCGTCCTGCAGGGCTTCTCGTATGCTACCAGAAATCCCATACATCTGTCTGGGGCTATCAAAGGCTGGGCAGTTGCAGATGAAATGCTCAACGGTGTTACCCGTGTCACAGATCTCGCAGGACCGATGGAAAGGGTTTCCTCCGTAATTGTGGGACATCCTTGTGTGGCCGGATCTCAACCGGGAGATTATTGTTTGGTCCTTCATCGAGTTCAGGTCTGTCCAAGCGTCGGTGCTTCGTTTAATTTTTCGTAGGTAGGCCCCTCGTGAGTTCGCCCATTCTGCTTGCCATGTCTGGCGTATGGTCGATTTCACCCACCTTCGAATATCAGCAAGGGGTACCCTAGTGCTGTAACGGGGGCCAGAAGGGCCGGTTCCTGCTAGGAAATCTGCGGTTGCGTTACCAGGAACACCACTATGTCCTGGAACCCACATTAGGGTAACGTCGCATGGGGCCTTTTTTATTATCCCCTGGATCCAAGGGTGACGAGGGGTTTCAGATTGGAGCGCTGTGAAGCAGCTCGCTGAGTCGGTGATGATGACTATAGGGCTGGTAGTAGGTACAGTGGCGGCATATAGAATAGCCGCTGCTTCGGCGGAGAAGATAGAGCACTGTCCGGGGAGGCTGAGGCTGGTTGCTAGATTTTCATCTGTTATACCTATCCCAACACCTCGTACGGAGAGGGATCCGTCAGTGTATCGTCGCTGGTGTGCTGAATAGTCTTTCCGAAGGATCTCGGCGACGGTTTTTCGCAATCGGATGGATGAATCACCTGCCTTAAAACTTTGTTTTATTCTGTCGTCGAATTTAAGGTTTGAGCTGCGCCAGTCTCGTTCGCCACACCAGTGCGTTTTGGCAATTGGTGGGAGACGCGAACCGGTGGCGTTTTCTAGCTGGTGGTCTGCTTCTTCCATGAGGTGTGTTCTGCGGTTTCCCGCGGTCCTCTCGGCAATAGCGGCTGCTTTCGTGCAGAGGGTTATAATGACGAGGAAGTGGAATGGAAGAAGCCCGGCTTCAACACAAGCAGCGTCAGCCGGAGTGGAAGGAAGAAGCCCCGAGACAATTCGAATGTATCGGTTGTAGATCGGGGATAGCGCGTCGATGAGGTTGTTCATAGCCAGATACGTGATTTCCAATCCGTACAGCAGGCGACTATCGATGATGGCAGTGGCTACACGGAATCGGATATTCCGGTTGTTGCTGCGATGAGGTCTCGATAAGGATCTCAATAAATTTAGACGACTTCGGCAGTTGGCTCTGACTCCTTCAAAGTGGGGCTTGAAGGTCAGGCCTCGGTCGATAGTGACACCGAGGATTTTTGCCGTTTTGCGGATGGGGATGGCTTGGTTGTTGATGTTAATCGGAGGCCCACTAACCCTGTGCCCGGATGAGCACACATGGCATCGGACACTTTTAGAAGCCGACATAGTGAAGCCGACGGAGGACGCCCACTTGGCTACTCTGGTAACGGCAGCTTGGGCTTTCCTTCGTGTAGCCGCGATTGTAGGTCCAGATACTACTATTACGATGTCGTCCGCGTAGACGAATATTTTGACGCCGTTTGGAAGGTTTTGGAAGACGCCGTTCATCATTATTAGGAACAGAGTCACCGATATGACGGATCCTTGCGGAACGCCGGTCTCTTCTCTGAATGAATCGGATTTGGTGTTTCCGATGACCACCCTGAAGGTACGATTGGTGAGGAAGTTTCTTACGAAGTGCAAAACGTGGCCGGTGAAACCCCAGCTGGCCAACTTTTCCAGGACGAGAGGTGCCCAAACCCTGTTGAAAGCCTTTGATATACCGTAAAATCGGGTGTAATTGATCAGAAGGGTGAAATTGATCATCGTATTACACGATTTTATTTATTAGTAATGGAGCACAAATATCAATGTAAGCTGCAGTAAATGAACGTTGATTGTCGTAACTATTGTCGAATTGTGTGTTGTGAAGTTTTTTGCGTTAAAAAATGTTTATTACTATGAAAATAACGTAAAATTTCAAAATCATGCACGGTGCAGTATTGACAAACACCTATGAACTTCTATTTATAAGCAAGGGATTGAACATGGTATAAACCTGAAAGTTTGTAAGGATGTTTGAGATATATCCCCAAACCAGATTTCATCACCAAAACTCGTACCAATTAGCTCATATGGTTGAAATAATTGAATTTCTGTTAGATATCATTGAATTCCTTAAAAATTGCATACATTTAGGCGTTTTCCGCGTAATTCTTGAAATTTAACTACTCGTTATTTATACAAATATTGCATTGTTAAGAATTTTACCAGCATATTCGGATTCAATGAGCTCAAATTTATCATATAGAGTTGTTTTGGAAACTAACAATAATGGCATTGACAAGTGATCAATTTCACCCCGAAATGAGATCCTCTGATTTTTTTATTTTAGAGGTATTTGTTAACACTAAAATGACATTTGTTAGAACATTTCAGTACATAAGTCGATGAGGCTCACCTTCGTACTTGTTTTGCTGCATTTAGTTGTTTGGCATTCTTAACATTATAGAAAACAGACTAGAAAAACCGTGAAAAATGATCAATTTCAACCGAAATTACGGTATCTAAAGAAACTATTTCGGTATGGTGCTTTAATGATTTCGCCTCCTGCAGAGCCTCGCCGAGGGCCGCGAAGTAGGTATTAGTACCGTAACCGGGCCGAAAGGCGTGCTGCCGGTGATCCAGCAGGCCGCGTTGCTGGAGATGATGTGTAAGCCGACGGTTTACCATTCGCTCTACTACCTTAGAGAGGCAACAGGTGAGTGCGATTGGACGATAGTTTGCTGGATCTCGAGCTTGATTGCTGGGTTTCGCGATTGGGACGACGAAGCTCTCTCGCCATTCCAGCGGGTAGGAGTCATCAGTCCACAGCTGATTAATCAGCTCAAGTAGGATAAGCTTACCATGACCTTCAAGATTTTTCACCAATGGGTAGCCAACATCGTCTGGGCCTGCGGATTTCCCCCTACTGCGACTCAAAGCATACTGCAACTCCCTAAATGAGAAAGGTTGATTAATGGGAAGCTGTGCATTGTCCTCAGGTACAGTGAAGCTGTTTATGTTGTTGGCAGTCGCACCGGTTTGGCGGACGAAGACCGGATAATACGTCCCAAAGGCTGCGAGATTGGCGAAATACTTTCCCAGGCCGTCGGCAATGATTTCTGGATCCGCAGTACTGTTTCCATCAATATCGAGGGTGGGGGGAGTGACGTTTCTTTTTCCGTTGAGGGCGTTGACCTTGGCCCATAGGTCAGCGGTTGATTGGGTTGCGTTGATGCTATCCAAGAACTCCTCCCAACAGGCTCGTTTGGCGTCTCGGATGGCTTGCCGACAAGTGTTGCGTGCGATGTGATACCGATCAACAATTACATCTCGGTTTGGATGATCAGGTGCCATTCTCTTCATGGCGCGAAGAGCCTTTCTACGTGCCTTGATCACTTTTTTGATTTCTGGAGACCACCACCGAAGAGCTTTTCGTCCTGGCTTGCTGCTTGTTTTCGGAATCGAAACGGCAGCCGCTTCCGTGAGAACGGCAGTGAATTCTACCATATTGCTCGGGTGGCGAGAGCGAAGCGATACACTGATGCTGTTATTATAAGCAGTCCAATCTGCCTGATCGTACAGCCAGCGGGGCCGCCTGGTTGTGACGGGAGCCTCCACGGCTAACGAGATTTGAAGAGGATGGTGATCGCTACCATGTGGATCCGAATTGACGCACCAGCTGAACCGTCCGATCTCCGACCGGGTGACAGCCGTAACATCGATTGCTGTCGAATAGCGACTATTGAAGAACGTTGGGGAACCATCGTTTAGGATAGTAAGATCACTATCTTCGAAGAGATTTAGTAGGGTATTGCCCCTAGAGTCTGACCGGGATCCACCCCAGGCCGGATGGTGGGCGTTTAAGTCACCAACGACCATTCTGGGTTCGGGCAGTTGTTGAATAATTTTTTCTACCTCGCCCCGCAGGTTAGAAATATTTCCGCATGGTAGGTATACACATGCCACAGACATTGTTGTGCTTCCCTGAACTTTGACCCCGATAGCTGGGAGTTGAGAGTCGATATTGAAAAAGGCAGACGGAATCGACTTAAGTACACCGAGGGCGACGGAATGGCGGAAGTTGCTTCCGCGCTTAAGGTTCCATACATATCTACCGCCGAGTGAGCGGTTCAGTTGTTCGAGTGTGACCCGGTTGACTTCTTGGAGGGCCAGTATCCAAGGGGGATCGCTGCTTGTGAGGATCTCAAGGTCTGCAAGATTGTTAAAGAACCCGTTCACGTTCCACTGCAGGCAAAACCTAGCTGGTTTCGGTAAAGCTGGGGTGGGATGACTTAGGGTTTGATTGGGAGTGGTGTTGAAAAATATGCAGTTATGGGCAGTACATGAGTCGATGTTCCATGGCTCTATATCGACTCATGGACTCATACTAAAACCAAAATGTTATGGCTAAAATGATGGTCCCTTAAAACAGATTTCCAAACATTACTGTACCATGTCTTGATATTTCCATGAGGCGATGGTGTGGTTTTGAATGATGGCAATATATTACTGCAATATTCGAGAATTTTCGATAAGAGTATTTTGGAATACAGTCACCCCACAGTTATGGATAGCACACAGATATGGATCAAAGTTGTATTAAAACGGGAATATCTCATCATATAGAGTTGCAATTACGCAGAACTCATTTTACCTACGTGAACCATAAATCTTCACAGCATCGCAATCAATTATAATATGCTTAAGCATAATTTTGCCGTCCATAGGAAATAAGATGTCAACCGTATTCCCAGAAGCGTTGATTCATAACTGTGGGGTATTGAAAACCATAACACAGTTATGAATCAAAGATAAGGCGATTCCGAAACAAACGCCAAAACGTATGCATTCACTAGCACACCATTCGTTTACCTCGCAGGTAAATTGCTGTTATAGTGTTTTGATCCATAATATGAGTCGATTTGATCCATAATAGGGATCCTCTTCTCCCACTGATCCACATCTGTGGGATGGACATCGTTTGAAATTTCTATTAAAATCGACACTTTTTCGTAAATAACCGGGAATTTTTAGGGGTATTCTCAAAAACAACTATATTCTGCAGTGCCAGGGAGGTAATTTTGTTTTATACATCGTCACCGTGTTGTTTAATCATATTTTGTTATGAAAAGTGACCCTTAGTTGATATATAACTGTGGGGTGACTGTACCTAGAATTTTCTGGAACTTACGAAATATTTCACAACAGAAGAAACACTACAACAGCATTTAAAGCTATAATTATTTCATATTAGAACATTATAACAGTATTAAGGCCACGTGGTCGATTGAGTATGGTCAGAGCATAAATTTAGGCGATTATTCGGTCATTAGTATCATGCACTTAAACCTTCCAGTCGTCGCGCGGTGTGCCACCGCCAGAACCACCGCGCTGATGTTGTTAACGCAAAGCGAGGTTTTTCCAGCAGTGTTGTACAAAATACAACAGCGCGACGACTGAAGTGTTAATAGATTATACCATGTGACCGCTCACTTTAGGGTCACAATAAAATATTTGTTGGAAAGGCCAGTTAGAGGTTTAGTCCCAATATATTGTTATTTATGTCATGTGCCGTTTTAAAACAATTAAATGTCTAAGTGTGAAATAAATATCTATCTCCACTTTTATTAGTGTTTGAGTAATGTTTATCTCGCAATTAGTAGTGTTTTGGTTGATGTCTTCCACAAAACTATTTATTTTGTTTGTAACCTTACTCCGACCGTAGATTAGATTTATTTATTCATTTATTTATTTAAGTCATTAGACTTGCAGCAGTTTGATATGACCGTGATTCACCGGAAGAGGAAGGACAATGTGGTCGCAGACGCACTGTCGCGAAGTCTAATAACCGCCATCGACTCATCCGATTCACCCTGGTACCGTAATCCGGGGTAACATTGATCAGCGGGGTAACATTGATCGGTATGATCCTTCTCGTAAAAAGTTAAAATCATCGTTTATTGATGAAATATTTTCAAAGCATGAATGATGCCTCTCTTTCTTACATTCATAAGCTAATAAAAATTGAGGTTTTTGTGAAAATTGCATTTCATTCATGCGTAAATTTATCAACATTTTGAATCAATGAGTTTTATCTTTACGGATTACACTACCAAAGATTCATGTCTCACACAAGTTCTGCAAATGGTATGAGCAAGGGAAATGTGATTGTTACTAGAAATGGCATCGCCGAAAACGATTCCGTTGTCAAATCTTTCATAATTTTATTCAATTAAGAATCATTAACGAACTACTATTGGGAATTCAGAATTTCCTTTGGAAATTGCCTACCTTTAGGCGTATTTCACGGTTCAAAGTGATTTTATTTTTGAAATAACTCAAAAAGTAAATGACTTGTAAGAGTTTGGTCTTCATATTCGGCTTCAGGGGCCATGATTTAAGTAAGCAACGACATTTTCAATATTACCGAGCGTTGTTTACATGGGTGATCAATGTTACCCCATATCAGCTAAATCAAAAAATCACTTAAAACATTTATTCAAACATACTTAAATCTTTTGTAAACCAAAATGCAGTATATGGTCACGAGCGGTGGGTGCCAGTACTTGTTTTAAAAATATAAAACCTGCGCCATTTGCATTTTCAAATGAAAAATTTAAGAAATATCCCAAAAAGTGATCAATGTTACCCCGGATTACGGTACTCCACAATGGTGGACAAAGTGTCGAGTCAGCCAGACGAATACGTGGATTTCAAGGTTGAAGAAGGCCGCCTTTTCAAATTCATTTCGCCCAAGGATAACCCTTGCGATTCCCGCTTCGAGTGGAAAATGGTTCCTCAAAGCAGTGAAATCCCTGGAATAATCCATGATTGCCACGATTCATCCCTTCACCCAGGTTATGAAAGGACGCTGGCTCGTATACGGCAACGGTACTATTGGCCGAAGATGGCCGGAGAAATCCGGTCATATGTCCAACAGTGTGCCACTTGCAAAGAGGTCAAACCTGCCACAAGACCCGTGGCACCAGAAATGGGCAATATGCGAATCGCTGACCGTCCGTGGCAAATCATTTCCGCTGATTATATCGGTCCACTTCCTCGTAGTCGCCGGGGTAATCAACATATACTGGTTGTGACGGACTACTTTTCAAAATGGACTTTGATCCAACCAGTAAGAAGCGTGAAAAGTGGAAGCCTATGCTCCATTCTCAAGGAACAGTGGATACTACGAAACTCCGCACCTGAGGTTATCATAACCGACAATGGGAGTTGTTTCGTGTCCAGAGAGTTCAAACAACTATTGACTCAGTTCAATATCAAACACTGGCTCAATTCTCGGTACCATTCTCAGGCGAACCCTGTAGAAAGGGTTAACAGAACCATAAATGCTGCGATTCGAACTTATGTAAAAGAGGATCAATGCTTGTGGGATACCCGTACCGCAGAAATCGAAATGGTTCTCAACACCAGTGTGCACGCTTCAACTGGATTTACCCCGTATTTTATCACACACGGCCACGAGCTTTCAGAACATGGATCCGATCACAAATTGGCAAGAAACGACGAAAATCTTTCTCACGATGAGCAAATCGAACGAAGGAGGCAAATGTTTACCCGCATCTATGACCTAGTGAGCAAAAATTTGGAAAAATCACATCAAACCTCTCGTAACCACTATAATCTTCGTCATCAGCAATTTTCCAAATCGTTTGTCGATGGACAGCTCGTTTACAGACGAAATATGAAGCTCTCCAATGCCGCAGAGAAATACAATGCCAAATATGGCCCACAATTCCTTCCATGCCGCGTGAAACGTAAAATCGGTTCGTCATCATACGAACTAGAGGACTTGCATGGTAAAAATCTTGGAATTTGGCCAGCAATCCATCTAAAACCAGGATAAACATTGCAAAACCAATCAGACTGCACCTCGATTTGGAAATTGTCGTTGATCAACGTGTAAACAAACTCCGTCATCACTTTGGAAACATTTTATTCATTTTCCCATCATCAACAAATCATCGTCATCACTGTTGTTGTTGTCTCGATCATCCTCCCACGCATGTTTGCCTAGAAAGCCTAAAAATATACAAAAATAATCCTAAATTAGTATCATACTTACCGCAACTCAACTTTCGTCAACAGTTTTGTTTTGTTTTGTCATCGTTTTAGTCGTTGAGTTCGTTGACAGATGTTAAATGTCATCTACTGCACATTAGGGGTGTGCAAGAGACGCGCGAAAATTGAACAGTGCCACTCAGCGAAATTTCATTCCTTTTTTCACTTGCAAAGCAAGCGAGCAAACAGAAATCTCGAGTCGAGTGTGCAAAATTCAATTAATGTTAACTAAAAGTCATAGTCACTCTGTCCTAGGAGAGTGATAATATGACAAACTTAGTTAAAGGGTACCCTAACTTAGTTTTAGTCAAGCTCATAAATCTAGCATCGAAAGGCAGATTTGTATGTATAATTAAGTGTGTGAATGACAGTATGTTTGTTAGCGCGAATGATAAGGGGGTTTATGTATGAGTGCGTGTGAATGAATCGGTTTGAATGTGGTAGTATAATAAGTGTTTTGTGGTCCAAGGTGAATCTTGTGACAGTTGATGTTGAAAGAGACGTTGAAGAAAGTTTGGTCTCTATAGCACTAATTTAAAATCAACCCAAAGAGTTGAGGTGAGAATTTCTGACCTGTAACTGAACTCAACAATTGAAATGATGGCCTATACATGTAGTTTATTCTGACGCACCATGAACAATCTCGACAAACGCAATTTTCACAATCCTAGCAAGAAACAATTAGAGGATTCACTATTCCACAGGCTTTGACAGTTCCCTGGTAGCTGCTCGTGACTAAAGGTGGACAGGCTCACTCCACTAGATTCTCACAATTCGTTGGAAAGAGCTCCTCTGGTTACTATGAAAAATCATTCAACGAATTGTAACGGGATCTGGCGGAGCAGTAGTCGCATCTGATGGACAGGCCAGTTAGAGGTTTAGTCCCAATATATTGTTATTTATGTCATGTGCCGTTTTAAAACAATTAAATGTCTAAGTGTGAAATAAATATCTATCTCCACTTTTATTAGTGTTTGAGTAATGTTTATCTCGCAATTAGTAGTGTTTTGGTTGATGTCTTCCACAAAACTATTTATTTTGTTTGTAACCTTACTCCGACCGTAGATTAGATTTATTTATTCATGTATTTATTTATTTATTTATTTATTTATTTATTTATTTATTTATTTATTTATTTATTTATTTATTCAGTCATTTATTAGATTATTTACATTATTTAGATTATTTATTTACATTATTATTTACACAGATTATTTATTTACTCAGATTGTTTATTTACACGAACATATTTATTTATTTATTCAGAATATTTATTTACATTCATCTTTTCAAAACCCAAAATATAGTTGAATATTGAATTATGCGGAAACAAGTAGCAGGGAATTTGAATTTTGTTAAGGCAAAGCATGCAGCCAATTTTGTCGGAGTAAGTGTGTAATTTAGTATAGGACATCAACCAAGCTCCTTTTAGAGTGTAAGTCTTCGCCGACCGACTGTCATCGTTCGTCCTTCTTCGTTCCCACGTTCGTCATCGTCATCATCGTCTAGACCTTGACCGTGAGTTATGCAACATCATCTATCTTCTATATAAATAAAAATGGAATGGTGTTTGTATGTCACGAAATGGCTTACGAACGGGTCAGCGGATTTTGATGATACTTTCTCCATTTTGTTCGTCAAGGGTTCCGACGTGTTCGTGTGTATTAAAGTTCCAGGATATTCACCGGGAAAGTCGGAAAAACGAGAGTGAACGGAACTGTCAGTTTGTATGAGACGATTTGTAGCGGTTTTCAACAGCCTACTTGATGGCAAGACGAAGTTTGCCGGGACCACTAGTCATGGACTATAAATAGCCTACTCCAACTAGGGTGGGGTCTCTTGTTTAATTTTAACGTCCGGAGGAGTGAAGATAGTGTGTCGGTCCGCGGGATAGAACGTTACTTAACTATCCTCAGAAGTTCCGAGTATGTGAGTTAGTACGCTAAAACGTCATTAAAAGCTACTTTAAAACTTACGAACTAATTAAACCTAGTTAAAACGTGGGAATCACAGCCAAAATACCTTAAATTAAAAACACGTTAAAATTGCTAATACGGGTCATTGTTGAGTAACCACCTTCGACTAGAAAATCAAGTGCACCAATAGCGGAAATCGTTAATTCTAGTCGCGTTAATCTCACTTTGGCAAAACCGTCGTTAGTAATTAAATCAAGCGAGCCGGTGGTTTGAACAATAGAACTGCAGTGAAAATTAAGAGTGGTGAGCGGACAGAATAAAAGGGTATTGTGCAAAGACTGTGTCTGTCCTGCTCAAAGTGTGGTGCAAGCTCGCTTGATTAATCCACTCAAAAGTTGCGCGCGCGAATCGGTACCACTCCCCGGGCATGGAACAATGGCCTTCGCTATAATGGCCCATACGACACACGAACTCTAGTTCCCAGTTCCCTAGTCAAGTGTGGGGACAGTGAAACGACAGTTAAGAAAAGTCCAAGGGAGAAGAAAAGTGAAGGGCGAGTAGAAGAGGAAAGAACGCGAAGAAGAATTTTCATCGATGGAGTTCCTGACCGCATGTTCCTGAACGTCCAGCATGTCGACCAACTCAACGAACGGCCGCACCGGTGAGCTCACATAAAAACCAAAATCAATAAATTGTAAATCAAAAGTTTAACACAGTCTTTTAATGTTTCAAATTAAATTTGTATGGCCACTAAACCCTAACTGTTTGCTTCTTATTTTGAAGTGTAAAGAAAATCTTGTTTCCGCCATTTTGTATTTGTATTGTCCGCCTTGCCACCAAATATTCACGAGAAGATTGTCCGGGAGCACCATTTGAAACGACCCTGAAAAGGTGTGTTGTTAACCCCTGTCCTATAGGTTTTCCCATAACAGGGGTTCCCACCACGCTTTCATATAGTAACAATTGGCGCCCAACGTAAATTAGTGTGTGAACAAAAAAGTTTCTAATTTAACTCTAAATTAGAACCTTTTTTGAATTGTGCTCCGGGAGAATCCGAAATCGAAAAATTTCAATTTCGTTCCAATTCCTTTCAAATTAAAATTACTAAATTGTGCTTTCAAATTGCAAAATATATTGTGTTAGAACAAAACCATTTTGGATGATGATAATAGCTTTTTTTCCTTTGTTCATTGAACAATTAAGTGTCATTCTATAGCTCATTGTTTCAGTCCTGAATAGAATTATTTTCATTTAAATAACGTGTGAATTAATTTTGTGTTGAATAGAATTTCTTTTGTGAATTAATTGTGTAGTGAATTGAATTTCTTTTGTGAATTATTTCTTTTGTGAATTACTTTTTCCACATTTGGTGATTTTTTTTAATTATTTTGTGAATTGATCTTATGACAATGGCTACGTTTTCTACCTTCATGTTTGACTATACGCAGTTATGTGCAAGACAACCGAATATGAGTGCGGATGAGAAAACTGTTTTGGAGTCTTTGTTATTTCGAGTCAAAGAACTTGAAAGCAAACTGGCTGAAAATAGCGAAGAATCAAAAGTGCAAATCTCAGTTGCCGACGGCAATGTGTCAAGTAATTCCACATCTAGTTCTGTTGAACCTGATCTGGCAATCGACATGCAACAAGCCTATATGAATCCACCGACGGCGATTGATTCTAATTCTTCGAACGAAACAATTCACTCAAATGCATTCCAAAATTTATCAAACATGTCATCACAGTCAAAGTGCGACAATTTACGATCGCCGTTATTGTCTTACAGGCTAAATCCGCAGTGTAGCCCAAAATTAATGAACAGTGATTATCTCTTTAATGAATGTTCGAATCCTCTGAGCAGAATCTCAAATAGAGAAACTTTAAAGTAGATGGAGTACCGTGTACCTTTTAATTCCGCTCCTAAATGCTTATCTTTGACAGATACGCGTATTTCGACTACCACTTGCAGTTTTCTTCAGTGTCAGTTACTCGTATCCACTGTGATTATCTGTTCAATTTTAGGTACCAGTCGTCTCATCCACCCCAATTGCCCAGACCATACTCATTCGACCCTAAATTTCATTATGTGAAACCCACTCTTACCGCTAGTCATGCAAAAAGACCATCATCATACGAATACCGTTTCGATTCGTACCACCCTCCACCTGAAGACAGATGCTTCAATTGTGGCAATCTTGGCCACCCGGTAGGAAACTGCGAGCGCTCATCCTACATTTTATGCGCAGATTGTGGCTCTTCTAATCGCACTACGTCATCAATCCGCAATTAGTGCGTAAAATCCCATATTCTCTTACTTTAAGAGCAAAACTAATACTTACACGAACTTGATATCAATCATATTTGGCAAATTCAGCTTTTCGACCTGTTCAATAAAATACCAATGTTCTCATTGATCAATCAATTGATCCTTGGGCCAATAAATATCTGAGACATTTCTTTTTGCAATAAAAAAATAAATCAAATAAGTTTCTTTCCTGTTCATTTTTATTTTGATTATCATCTTCATTCACATTCACATTCACAATCATGCAGCCAATAAATTTTCCGTAGTTGCACCTAGAAATAGATAGAAACGATAAAAGAGAATTGTATTTGCACGTACCTTCAATCGAAATCGATGCGTCTGACTCAAACTGTCATCGGCAAACTGCTTTAAAGCCGCGAAAACAGGGAAATTGTTCACGTTTCACGGTGATAAAATTTCTACATATTTCGTGAGAGATGTAAACATACTTTGACATTTCACACCCACACAAGAGCCTTCTTTATTTAGTCGACATACACAGGGCTGAGTAAAAGGCTTTTTCAACCTGGTATGGTCGACATTCGCTGTAGTCATTAAAGGCCCCTCATGTTGCTTGCAATTTTTTCTCGCGTGCGAGAAAGTAAAGAAGCAGCATTGAGACCGGTTCATTAAATTTAAGTTTCGCAGAAAGATCACCAGCTCTCTTTGAATAAGAGACGCTAGTGTGATCTAAGAAACAATCATAAATTAAGGGCGCCCTAGAATCATGTTTTAGTAGTAATAAAGTAGGATGAATGTGATTACTGAATGGGAAAGTGTGAATGAATGGAATAACTGGAAAATTATGAATGGGAATGAGTGGAAATGAAATGATTGAGTGGCTTGATGAATGTTTGTAGAATGAGATGTGTGAATGTGAGTATGTGAAAATCAAATCTGGTCCAAGTGAAATCTTGTGACGTCATTAAAAAAAAGAGAAGTAATTATTGTTTTTCTCTCTAATTAGTAAAATAGTTCTAAGTTATTTTGTCAACCAATGTTGACAGGAAAATAATTAATTTAGGTCTTGTTCAGTGGGTTCTGTGAGTGGCAAAATGCGAGCATTTCTGACGAAATATGGTTTTGTGATTTCTAGCATATCAATTGCAGTTTGTAGATCACAATTTAATAATTCTAATTAATTCTCGGGACAAATCACCTGTCCAGATCATGGCGACAAAGAAGTACGTATTCAACTAGATAGTGAGCATCACTATTTCAAATTCACGTAATTAAGAGCAACAGCACTTGACGCTCAGGAACAATCATTGCTCTCAATTAAATTGAATTTGAAATAGCAGAGAACTACTAGTTGAATAGGTCTTCATAGTTGACCAAATCTCGACACGCAGATCCCTCTACCTAAAAGAAAGACCTTGGAAGCTCCGGATCTTTTCCTTCAAGCGACCGGAAAGGATTGCTATATTTCTATTCATAGCAGGCTCACTCTTCCAAATTCAAGTGATTTTGAGGAACAGCACTTGCCGCATAGGAACAATCATTGCTCCAAATCAACCTGAATTTTGAAGAGAAGAGAACTATGGATAGAATAAACGGCAGTTTTATCCACAGGGTAGCTTGAAGAAAAGATTCTGATATTGAAAGTTTTTGACAAAGATGAATTCCGCGACAACCAGGCTCACTCTTCCAATTTTATATGATTCCTCGGAACAGCACTTGCCGTCCAGGATCAATCATTGCGAAGAATCAACTAAAATTGGCAGAGCAGAGAGTTGTGTAGCGAAACTTATAGTTGGACGCCTTGGAATCCTATAGTAGGAGGCAGAGAACAAAAACCGGATTCATGCAAAAGCAGGCTCATTCTTCCAAATTTAGGTGATTTCGAGCAACAGCACTTGCCGCATAGGATCAATCATTGCACCAAATCAATTAAATCTGGAAGAAGAGAGAACTTTTGCTTGAACTTTTTTTTCGTAATCTGATAACTCGATTATAGAGGGCCTCATAGTAAAAAAAAACTTTGTTTTTTTTTTACACCCGATCCGGGATAATTGTTACCTATGTGATAGGTCACAATCCAGTAACAATTGGCGCCCAACGTAAAAGTTTTTAAATAAAAAAAAAAAAGTGTTTCACTTCAAGGCCTGAAGGAAAACCCTTTTTTAATCGGTCTCCCGGAGAATTTCAATTAATAAAATTAATTTCAATAGTCGCGTGGTCGTCTCGTGGAATCAGTGGACTCAAATATATTCTTGTGAAAATTGTGGAAAAAGTTAATTGCGGATTGTTGCGAGTGATGATAACCCACTACATAAATGCCATTCGTTTCAAGTGTTGAGTTGAGTTACAAACCTGAAATTTGATCTACTTTATTGCTTTAGTGCTCAATCTGGAACTTCGTTAAATTCAACTAAATCAATGTTTCATGTATTCTATTACCAAAAAGTGCTTATTTTTCGTTATTTTGTGGTTGATGGTGGAAAATTATTTAGTTTAAATTAAATTATTTAAGGAAACTGTGATATTTATTTACTTAAGTGTTTCCTGTGATATATTTATTTAGATGAAATTTATTTATTTATCCATCTATTTATTTATTTATTTATTTGTTTATTTATTATAGCGTGTTTGTTAAATTATTTATTATCTATTTATAGATTTATTTATACATTTTTCTATATTTTAGATATTTATTTATTTATTTAAATAGTTTCTCCATTTCAAAGAAGAACTCGTGAAAAGATTCGTATTTTTGCTGGCGCCTCTGATAGATTTTCATCTTTATCAGGGCGTCCAGGTCAGGATGCATGTAGGTTCTACGAAGTTCAAAGACAAGATGCTGCCAGTTCATAAGTCTACCCGTCGAACGTTGAGACATGTACCATTTTAACGCAGACCCAGTGAATAAGTGTACTGCTGACTCAAATAACTCTCGCTCGGAGACACGTTCTGCCTGAGAGAGAGCCTGAACGTGCTCAAGGAACTCATTCAATTTCAGGCCTTGATCGTCCCCGCTATACTTGGCAATACTCCACTTAGAAACTGGCAGAGTATGGCGAGTTTGATATGGTACTGTATACTGGTTTTGAGGGTATGGATTTGTAAATGAATGGTAGTGTGGTTGATTTGGGATCTGATGCTGAATGGGTGGAGTAGCTAATGATGGCTGTTGATGGAGAGAATCTATCACTGGTCTGCTGGTATTTGGATTGTGAGAGGAAATAGGAAAAGTGGTATTTATCGGAGGATTACTATGGGTATTACTCAACCGTGGACCAACAGAATCTGTACCTCGGGACTGCTTGAAAATATCTACGGTTGGAAAAATATTACAAACAAAATAAATAGTTTTGTGGAAGACATCAACCAAAACACTACTAATTGCGAGATAAACATTACTCAAACACTAATAAAAGTGGAGATAGATATTTATTTCACACTTAGACATTTAATTGTTTTAAAACGGCACATGACATAAATAACAATATATTGGGACTAAACCTCTAACTGGCCTTTCCAACAAATATTTGATTGTGACCGCTCACTTTAGGGTAATTCATTTGAGTTCACCAATTCCACAATAGATAATTGACGATCCAACGAGGAATTTGGGCGTAATCGGTATGGACATTTAATTTCAACAGAAATTACACCACAGCAAGAAGATTTTACATTTAAATCTAGTGAGGCTGCAAGGTACGGCCTTTCCTTAGAAATAATTAAACCACATTCATGAAACGTGACGTTTTCAAGGCTTTGGAATAACAATCTAACATGTTTCTTCCCATGCTTCTCATTCTTTCAACCATAAATGGTAGCAGGAGAATACAGTTTACATCTATAGGGGTGACAAATTTGGGTTAGCAAACTTTGCTTAGCGGGAGGATAATCGAATGATGGGTTTGTAGCTTCTTTAAGTTTCGATGCGGTTATTCGGCCAATCTCAACAAGGTGTCAAAACTCGGAAGCAGCTTGTCCTCTTGTAAGTTGTGTGTATACTTGTCTTAGCTTGTCAACAGATTTTAGTTGGTACTTCTGTACAGTTTGTAATTCTGTATAAGAATATTCTTATTCAAATAGATATCGTCAGATATGAATTTTTCTTCTCACGTTTTGCACATAAATTCAGTCTGGTCACAAAACTTGCTATGAACTGCGACGTTGGACTCATCATTTTTCAGTTTCTTGATTAGGTTTGAAAAATGTCTAGAAGCTTCTCTGCATGCATGTCTGTCGACCGTAATAGATTTCATTTACTTTATTATACAAGTCATCATCTTTGTCGCGACGTGTGAGCAGGATTCAGTAATGCCCACAGTGCATCCACAGTGTGCTGACATAATAGCACCACATTTCTCTATAAATATCCACACACAATGCGGTGGTTCGGATAAACGCATAGATATAGAATATAGAATATAAAGTAGTTATCTCTTGGTTCAAGTGCATAAAGAAATACAATGACCTTTCCACGAATTACATAGTGATCATTAATTGCACACCCTTTTATCAATCTCACATATCCTGCTTCAAATTTCATGTATGCTTCCAAGCTTTTGGCGCTTTCAACCAACAACCCGAAAAACTTCCGGAATATCACGATCATTTGTCCGGATACAATACAGATCAAGATCATTGATAACGTGAATCTTTTCGAGGTCTCTCTGCTGGACATCCTCCGAAAGCGTTCCAAAAGATCGATGGATTGCTAGGCTGCTTCACAAGCGCGAACAGAAATTTTAGAAGTCCGAACCGTAAACAACAAGGCAACGAAATGTCAAACACTTAGGAATTTGTACCTTAGCAACCCCGGCGTGCAGTCCCCTCTGCACTGTTTTGATTTTGTATGAGGTTTTGACGTTTACTGGTCTTGTTGTTTACTAATTTTATGAAGGAGTGAAAGAGTGAGACTGATTTCTGTGCAGAGCCCCGTTGTCGGATCTCGTTCTTGGGTTTTTAATGGCTTGCTGTATAATTTCATATAAGAAGCATGCTGCCCATAACTGCATATTTGTAACATTCGACAAAAGTAGGCATTGAGCACGGTAAAAAGAAGCAAGGTATTATACTCCGAGAAATGACATTTGGCAGTGACGTCATTCCTATCAAGGCGAGTCCAATTCTCTAAGGTGTCCCATTATGCTCACTTTGTGGAGAAAACCAGACCGGGTAGGTGAGGAAGGGCTGGCCGTTTTGTTTACAAACATCTGAGACAGGTAGTCGAGAGATTGACTCCTGATTGGTTGGAGAAACAGTGTTGCCAAGAATTATTCTAATACGGTCGCCACTGTTCCTTGTGTGCTCTACTCCTTTCTTTCATTTGACACTTTCATCTACACTGATGGCAGCACAGTTAGTTTCAGTTTTAGCATCATCCTGGCCAGGCAGTAATGTTTGCAAACAAAACGGCCAGCAAATTAAAGATGGCCTCCTAGCCAATCTCTCCAAATGACAACACCTTAGAGAATTGGACTCGCCTTGATTCCTATCAGGGTTGGGAAAAATCTTGAAGTTCACTCTACAGTAGCCAAGCAAAGCCAATCACAGTCAGCGAAGCCATTGAAACTCACGCCCATCGCTGCTGTAGGCAAAAAGCCTTGAAAATAGCAAGACACCCGTTGCTAAGGGCAACCCAGAATTACTGTAGAAAAATGTTCTATTTCCCGCTGCATTTCCCGCATTTAGAGCCTTCAATGACACTCATGATTTAGAAAATTCGTGCACCCAACATAGGCTACTTGATGAGATTCACGTTTTAGAACCACTCTACTGGGAGAGCCACGTGATTTTCGCGAAAATTCAAGCCTACTGCTATTACCATAAGCCATTTTATGAGACGTTTCAAATCATATGGTTTCCTTTTGTTTACCAGCTTTGAAAGTTTCTGGCGGGCCGATTTATTTACGTTTCTTCTAGCCCTACATTTGAAAGGAGCATATTCATCAATGGCGCTGGTGGCAATGAAACAAAGTTTTTGATTTTCGCATGTAAAATTTAAATCAGTAGGCAGGGAAGTTATTTTTCATCTACGTTACCTGTAATTCATGTAAACCGGGTAGATGCATGCGCTGAAAGAGATGGGGACGTCATCGCCAACAAAAATGTGACCAGCGCCGTTCAGATATCATGCTAGTTTTTTGGACAACAACAATGAGCGGCCCGCCAGAAAACGTCACTCGAACGTCTCGTAAAATGGCTTATTCCCAGCACTGATTCCTATCGCAAACTCGAACGAGTGCAAAAGAAAGCAAGACCTGCTCTCCTTTACTATCCTCAACACGGTGGTTTGCAATTACCCTTTAATGGGTGAAAAAATACCCATTATCGAATAGCAATCATTTCTGTCATAAAATGGGGGAATTTTGTAATCATGAGAAGGGTAAAAAAATACTCATCCTTTTAACTCGCATTCAGAGTAAAAAACGGATAAAATTTTACTCATTAATGGGTGAAAAATTAGTTGGAACTGAAAAATAAAACAATCCTGCGCGACCATCACCAGCTGGCGGAAAATCCATTTAATTAGAGTTAATGTCAATAATACCATTTTCCAGAACGTCAAGTTCCCACAAGTAAGTACCGTAATCCGGGGTAACATTGATCATTTTTCTGAATGTTTCTTTAATGTTTCATTTGAAAATGTGAATGCTGCAAATTTTATATTTTTAAAACAAGTACTGCAACCCATAGTTCGAGAGTATATACTGTGTTTTGTTTATTGAAAGATTTAAACATGTTAAAAATATATTTTGGGCGATTTTTTGATCTAGCTGATATGGGGTAACATTGATCACCTATGTAAACAACGTTCGGTAATATTGAAAATGTCGTTACTTGCTTAAATCATAGCCCCTGAAGCCGAATATGGAGGCCAAACGCTTACAAGTCATTTACTTTTTGAAAGTGTAGAACTAGCCCTCGTGTGTTAAAATACACTCAAATAAAGATTTAAAAAAAAAAAAAAAATTTACTTTTTGAGATATTTGAAAATTAAAAATACCTCGAATCACGGAATTCGCCTAAAGGTAGGCAATTTCCTAAGGGAATTCTACATTCTTAACAGTAATTCGGTAATGTTGTCTAATTGAGCATACTCATAAAAGTTTTGACAATGGAATCGTTTTCGGCGATGCCATTTTTAGTAAGAACCAGATTTTCCTTGCTTATATAGTTTGCAGAACTTAAGTAAGACATGAATCTTCGGTAGTGTCATCCTTAACAATTAAAATCATTATTTCGAAAAGATAACAAATTTACGGATAAGGTAAACGCAATTTTCGTAAATATATTAAATTTTATTAGCTCATGAATATAAGAAAGAGAAGCACCATTTATGATATGGAAATGTTTCATCAATAAATGATAATACGAACTTTTGATGAGATGAGTCATTCCGATCAATGTTACCCCGCTAATCAATGATAGGTACCCCGGATTACGGTATAACGAATAACATATTCATATGAAAATATTACAATTGTAATAAAAACGGCACAAAGAATCTATAAATTTGCTTTACATGACCAAATTTCCTTATATTATATTGAAACGCCCAGCTAAATATTTTTTGCAAAAAAGAAAAAGTAAGAGGTTGTTTCCCAGATACAACCGCCAAGTTGACGTTGGATAACGTTAGCTTCTTCTATTTCCTGGCTTGCGACCGTCACGAACTTATGAAAGATTTCTACTAATATGAATCCGATCAATGTTCATACTATTTGTTGCATGTCAATTCTGACCTATTATGGACATTGTGAGTTATTATTTGGGTGGTTCGGTTAACACTTCAACACTGATAGAATCGGTCGATGGAAGAAGCGGTAACTTGTGCTCCCCAAACAAATATTCCGGTCGAACATTAGATCCACGCATGATCCACTAATATTAATTGCTTTATGGATTCCGAAGCCAGTTTGAGGTTGAGGTACTGCTCCATGAAGCCCGTGAGCTCCATGTTTTCCTCTTTGCTCAAATCGATGTTAAATTTGCCAGTCACGATGATTGGCATGATCTCCTTTTGATACTCGAAGAAATTCCGCACCATTAAGAACTTCTTCGGCTTCGTTGTGGTATCCGGGGAAATGTAGAGGCAAATCAGCGATTCCAGAGCTCGGCCGTGATGATCCTGCAGGAAACGAGTGGCCTAACTGATCGGTTTGTTTGAGGATACCAACCTGTGCGCGATCCACGCCAAGCGTGTCAGATTCATGCCGAAGGAAATCCAGCTGACTCATCGTATCCGTGGAGAACGCTCTTAAATTGAAGTTTAGCACAATTTCGAACATAACGGCCCTCTTTAGGGCCACAACAATGCATTCGACGTAAAAGAGTTACAACCAGAGACATTTCATCTATTACTATTAATTGATTAATTAATTAATTTATTTATCAATTATAATTTTGGTTGATTAGTTTTTAACGGAGAGAAATGGCAAGCACTGGTTCTAGGTTCCCCTTACTAGGGTCGGGCGGCGGTAGCATTTTTGCAGTCTTCTCTGTGTGCGAATTTCGATTCGATCGACAATTTCTTACCAAATCAAATAATCAACAAGGGTGTTGCTGAATAGTTTTAGCTCTTTGTTTGACAAGTTGATACTCTGATCGCTCTAGCATGCATTTACAAATAGATAGCGATGACAACAACGGCATTATTCAAAGTAAGTAAAGTTTGTAAGGATGCTTAAAATATATCCCCGAGCCCAATTCCATCTTCTAAACTCGTACCAATTAGTTCATACATTTGAAATAATTAAATTTGTGTTGGATTTCAGGGATTTCCTTAAAAAAATTGCCTACATTTAGGCGTTTTCAAAAATGAAATAAACTATTCCTTATTTCTTTAAAAACTGCATTGTTAAGAATTTCGCAAGCATATTCGGATTCAGGGAGCTCATATTTATTATGTAGAGTCGTTTTAAAAAACAACAATAATCGCATTGACAAGTGACATTATTTAGGGATGATTATTAGCACTAAAAACACATTTGTTAGAAAATTTTGGCACATGAGCCAGGAGGCTGACCGTCGTACCGTAATCCGGGGTATCATTGATCAGCGGGGTAACATTGATCGGAATGACTCATCTCGTAAAAAGTTGGTATCATCATTGACATGAGACATTTCCAAAGCATGAATGTTGCTTCTCTTTCTTATATTAATGAGCTATTAAAAATTGAGATTTTTGCAAAAATTGCGTTAATTTTATGCGTAAATTTGTCAAGTTTGCGAAACAATGATTTCAATGGTTAAGGATGACACTACCGAAGATTCATGTCTCACATAGGTTCTGCAAGCGATATGAGCAAGGAAAATGCGGTTTTCACTAAAAATGGCACGCACTAAACGATTGCGCTGTCAAAACTTTTATAAGTATGTTCAATTAGGAAACATTAACGAATTACTGTTAAGAATGTAAAATTCCCTTAGGAAATTGCCTACTTTTAGGCGTATTTCACAGTTTGAGGTGTTTTTAATTTTAAATTAACTCAAAAAGTAAATGAGATGTAAGCGTTTGGACATCATATTCGGCTTCAGGGGCCATGATTTAAGTAAGTAACGACATTTTCAATATTGCCGAACGTTGTTTACATGGATGATCAATGTTACCCCATATCAGCTAAATGAAAAAATCACATAAAACATTTTTGTAAACATACTTAAATCTTTCAAAAAACAAATTACAGTATGTAGTCACGAGCTATGGGTGGCAGTACTTGTTTTAAAAATATAAAACTCAGAACATTTGCATTTTTGAATTAAATATTTAAGAAATATGGGGCCCAGATAGCCGTAGCGGTAAACGCGCAGTTATTCAGCAAGACTTAGCTGAGGGTCGTGGGTTCGAATCCCACCGGTCGAGGATCTTTTCGGGTTGGAAATGTTCTCGACTTCCCAGGGCATAAAGTATCATCGTACCTGCCACACGATATACACATGCAAAAATGGTCATTGGCATAGTAAGCTCTCAGTTAATAACTGTAGAAGTGCTCATAAGAACACTAAGCTGAGAAGCAGGCTCTGTCCCAGTGGGGACGTAACGCCAGAAAGAAGAAGATTTAAGAAATATCCTAAACACTGATCAATGTTACCCCGGATTACGGTACTTGTTTTCCTGCATTCAGTTGTTTGGCATTTCCAACATTATTGCAACAGACAAGAAAAATTATGAAAAATGATCAATTTCGAATAACGGTACATGTAATCTTCAAAACGTCAAAACCTTATAAAAGCAAGAAAAATGTGCTCTTCTATTGAAAATAAGACATGCCTCAATATTTACCAATTTTTCAATAGTTTAGTCATGGAAATCAATAATTTTCATTTTTCGAGTAGATTCGTAGAAAGTTTTCCAATCGATTGGTGCAAGAATCTTGAAAATCTATGCGGGCTTCAGTAAGTTATTAAGAGTTAAAATCTAACCACTTTTCGTGACGCGAGCGATTTTTCGTTTTTCGGAATTGTACCCCAGTATGTTGCCGTAAGACGTTATCCAACGTCAAAAAGGGTATTTTTTACCCATTTTGTAGACCATTCGATTCCTCTACAACGGGTAAAAGAATACCCATCCATTGACAGAAACCGCTTTTTCCCGTTAAAGAGTAAACCGTGTTTACTCATTAAATGTGGAGAGGCACTTCTAGCGGAAATGGGTGAATTTTTACCCATTAAAGGGTATTCGCAAACTACCGTGAAGGCCTCATGCTTGACGATAGGAATGACGACACATGTTTTGATGGAAAATCGTTGTTTACACGTAGGAATAGTCTACCTTGATGTGTCTACCGTGGGCATTGAGTAACACAAAAGTTGCTTCAAAATCGTCATTTATGAAAAAGGCAGTGATAATCAATTGAATGTGAGCACAGTTGGGCCCCCATCGTAGCCATAACGATAAACGCGCAGCTATTCAGGCTTAGGGTCTTGGGATCGAATCCCGTCGGCCGTGGATCTTTTCGTAAAGACAATGTCCTTGATTTCCCGGGGCATAGTGCACTTGCTACATGATATACACATGCAAAAATGGTAAATCGGCAAAGTAAGTAGTCAGATAATAACTGTGCAAGTTGTTATAAGAACACTAAGCTGAGAGGCCGGCCCTGCCCCCTTCGGGACGTATCGCCAGAAAGAATAATATGGGGATTTTTTTATTATCGGACAATTTGGGCCGGAGGTTCTCCGATTTGCATGAAATTTTCACCAGAGGTAGAGCTCGTGGATACATGACCAAAAGTGAAATTCAAAAAAATTATACCGTGATGCATCAATACCCGGACACTTAAGCAGCGACAAATGTTCAAATTGTATTTTTGATGAGAATCATGGGTAAACAATCAATGTTCTGTTACTAAATGAGCAACTTCTAATCAGATTTTAATGTAGATGATAAATTTTTCTTTAAAATTCACGATTTTACCATGAAAATTGTTAAAATAATAAAGCATGTCTTGTCCTTAAATCCGGACACCTGAAGTAGGTGGTGTCTTTAAATCCGGACACTATTGAATCGAAATCCGGACAATTGTTAAAACTTGAACTATTTGCACAAAATTCACGAAATTTGTATTGAATTCAAATTCCACATCATATATCATACAATATAAAGCAGTTTTGCGACCCACAGTGCTTCAAATCGACGACAAATGAGTATTGTTTGTATTTGAATTACCTGCGATGCACTTCCTTTTGATTCTATGGTAGTAATGATAGATTCACACAGTTTTTCCTTAAAAATCACTTTGTTTTCACTCATAATGCCTTCTGTAGCTGTTTAACAAGTTTTCCTTTATTACCACTAATTTTACATCCGTTAATTTTGATTCAACTAGGGTTTCTAACGCAATGTCCGGATTCAAAACATTTGGCCATAATTCCGGACACCCTCTTATCACACCTCTTAGTACACATTTTCACCATATTCCACGGGGACATCAATCCCCGAATTGTAAAACTATCGTTTTGAGTCAATTTCCGTTTAAATCACTTCACTAACAATACAAATGAAATACATTATCACAAGAAAATAACTCGACCTGCGTTTGTCAACACTTCTACCGAATAAATTAACGATGCGAAAAAATGACGTCCAGACGGAGCAGCATATTTATTTTGCATGTTTATTGATTATTTGGCAATGATAACTAGATTACAACTATCAGAAAAATGATCAGAAGTATCATAAATACTTAATATGGTTAAAAACAGGCAGAATTATATTTAATTTTACGTTTAATTAATGAATATTATCAGAGTGTCCGGATATTGGTACCGTCCGGATTTTGATTCATCACGGTAGTGGCCTATTTTCCCGGAAAACTCTAGATGAATTTTCACGATTTTTCTATATTCCTCAAACTTTAAAAATTTATATCTCCTGAACTATGCATCGTAGAATAAAAGTTTTTTAGTGAAATCGAAAGGAAATTTTCTCAGCAATCTATTAAAAATATAAAAAGAAACACATTTCTCGGAAAATTTTTCACCATGGAGAAAATTGTCGAAAAAATAGCGAAAAAACTATCGTCTGTATCATGAAAAATTTTCAAAAAAATATTATTTGTTTCATCAATCCATACTCTAACTTTCGTCGATAGACGACAAAGTGGTATCTTTTACCGTTTAGGCAACAGAACTGAAAAACCGATGTTCGGTCTCACCGCAACGCTATCTCCCATTCGCTTCTATGGCTTCTATGGTAGGCGCACTCGAAAACAGCTGCAGCGTAGTCTGCATTCAATTTGTCTCCTTTCGCCCCAGCTAGCAGCAAGCAGCCCGTTTGCTTTCATGCTGTTGCTTTGGGCTGCGTGATGCTAGCTATCGGCGCATTACAGCGATGTAACAATGCTACATGCGATGTGTACATTTTGCTACCTCTCGCATATATAAGGGTTCATTCAAATATTACGTAACGCAAAATTTGCCAATTTTAGACCCCCTCCCTCCCCCACGTAACAGCTTTTGTATGGAAAATTTTAAATTTTTGTATGGACCGTAACACTATGCTAGACCCCCTCCCTCCCCCTGTTGCGTTACGTAATATTTGAACGATCCCTAAGCGACTCTCAAAGCTGTGATAGTTAGTTGTCTCCATTGGTCTGTTGGGTGTTTTGTATTCGTAACCTTTACTATTGAGACCAACAGTCTTTAATTGAAAACGATATAGGTAATAGGAACTGACCCTCAGCAAGCATAGGAAAATTCACTCACTCACCCGAACGCCACCGATGAAAAATAGTAAAAATTCTGCTGCTATCGAACATTCAATGATAGCTGAACCGTCCTAGGCGGAGTGTAGCATGAAAGCGTCGAAACCGATTGTGTAAAAGCGACAATCGGAAGGAACGCGAAGAGAAGCGAATACCAATACACTTGTATCTGCGAGGCACGAGTTCATGCACATAGCATCCATTCGCCGAATGCATTGAGCTGACTGAGAGGATTCCTACTCACTGAATCATTCCGTGGTGTGGACTGCCAGTCAGTGAACGCTCATTAGCACTCAAACCCGAATGCCATTCGAACGGAATCAGAAGGAAAGTAAACAATCATTCCTGGACAAACATTTCAAAAGGGCACATCGACATTGGTAAACATTGGCTTTGCAAGCCGCTGTTGTACCCAATTCAACTCGATCACGCTCACCAATACCATTATCAGGAAGAGCTAACACCAATATTTCTGATAGTGGGATTAGTTTGCGTGGGCGGGCTAAAAAAGGCTCAACAACAACGTTTCTGAAAAAAGGCTCAAGACCTCTTGGTCTTGGTATTTTGGTATTTTGGTAAGGGTACCGGGGGCAGTATGGACACCCGGGGCAGAATGGACACCCCCTGTATCTTTGCATAAGCGAATACTTTTACACTTTCGATGCAAGCAATATTTCAGTTGCCTGTCGAAAATGTAAGTTATCAACTAAAAATTCAGAAAAAATGTTTATAACATTGATTTTAAACCGAAAAATTGAGCATGATTTTATTTTGTTCGAAAATTATAACATTCACACCTCACCAAATAAGGTTTCAGAGGCCAATGACTGCAAGTTGACCGATAATGTAGCTCTTGATTGAATCTTCAATTATTTATGCAATATTCAAAAATATAGTAGAATTCTATCTGGTACTTTGAGACATTAAAAAACTTATATAAAAATTTATAATACTGCT
This sequence comes from Aedes aegypti, assembly GCF_002204515.2. NCBI lineage: Eukaryota > Metazoa > Arthropoda > Insecta > Diptera > Culicidae > Aedes > Aedes aegypti. The sequence goes on from NC_035108.1 coordinate 273,409,040, forward strand.
GGGGCAATATGGACACCGGTTGACAAAGTGGAGCTGACACTTCAAAGAGAAAGATGTATAACTTCAAACACAAAATTATCCAAAATTATTTAGCATTTAATGCAATGACTATGATGCGGAACCACAAATCGGTTGAAAACCGTCAATTCTTGATTTAAAACTAATCTGGAGGCGATATTGAAGACATCTCTACGACAAATGTCGTAAATTGGTTTTAATCATGTTTTCAGTGGCACAGTCACCTGTCACTATGGTTTCCTGAATACCGTTTTGTCTCAAATTCCGAACAGACTCATATTCCGAACACTCGCTTTTTGTATGGCGATTTGGTTGAAATATTTCGCTGAAATATGTCACCAAATAACACGGAAATGGCATTCAATTGCAATCCAATTTTAACGTCTCCAATATAATTTATACCACGGGAGTAGTGATGATTCTCTAGTTTGAGACCAGTAGGATCAGCTCAGATAAATTTATTTGCGAAATTATTCGTTTGAATACGATTTATTCGTGCTGTTCGGAATTTGAATCAAGGTGTTCGGAATATGAGACAGAATCAACCCAGTGTTCGGAATTTGAATCAAAATGTTGTTCCATACTTTCACGTAAAAACAATACTAAAACTAATTAAATCAACATTATTATCGGTACTCCCACCAGCTAACAGTTGGGCTTTGCGAAGAAATTAAAATTTACACAAATATCAACTAATGTATGCCAATCAGATGCATTTGAAGTCACTGCGTGCCTTAATTGTTCGGAATATGAGTCAAAACGGTATGTAGTTCATTTTCCGAGGTTTTGAGAACGATCGCGGGACAATTTTCCTTTAAACTTTAAGGTGTCCATACTGCCCCATGGGGGTGTCCACATTGCCCCGCTAGCTTGATGGCGACTACCAAATATTAGCTTTTTTAAAACCTTTTTTCGAAAACAAATGCAATCATGTTTAACAAATGCTCAAGAACTCTAAGAACCAGGCAAATTCCTTAGGGTGTCCATACTGCCCCGTGTCCCCCTATTGCATTCGACTGATCAGATGCCGTTTTTTGTTTCGTTTAGTGCTCGCCGACAAGACACAACGTAGGATTAACAATATATTCATAAGTTTTCAAAGAAAGTGGATCTTGAGATTTGATCCTTCAAACGTTACCATAATGATTGATTGTAACAAGAACTTCCCGTGCGGCTTTCATAGAGGTTGTTAGCTTTAATACTAAATAACGTTGCTGATGAAGGGCACACAAAACACCCAACTGACCAATGGAGAGTGGTCCGATTGACGAAAAGCTTCTTCTGATTGGAAAGGAAAGGATGGTTTACTGTGTTACACTTACAATGCGTGTAAATTACTGCCGCCGTTAGCGCACGTTTACACAATAGAGCAAATTTTTCTATGGGAAGCGTGCGGGTGGTCATCGGTTTTTCAGTTCTGTCGCCTAAACGGTAAAAGATACCACTTTGGCGTCTATGGACGAAAGTTAGAGTATGGATTGATGAAACAAAAAAATTTTTTTTGAAAATTTTTCATGATACAGACGATACAGTGAAACCTCCATGAGTCGATATTGAAGGGACCATCGACTCATGGAAATATCGAGTCATGGAACAGCAATCCTTTGGAAAGCTGTTTGAAGGGACCATCATAGTAACCATGACATTTTGTTTCCAGTATGGTTCCATGAGTCGATATCGAGTCATGGAACATCGACTCATGGAGGGATCACTGTAGTTTTTTTTGCTATTTTTTCGATAATTTTCTCCATGGTGAAAAAATTTCCGAGAAATGTTTTTCTTTTTATATTTTTAATAGATTGCTGAGAAAATTTACTTTCGATTTCACTAAAAAACTTTTGTTCTACGATGCATAGTTCAGGAGATATGAATTTTCAAAGTTTGAGGAATTTAGAAAAATCGTGAAAATTCATCTAGAGTTTTCCGGGAAAATAGGCCACTATAATTTTTTTGAATTTCACTCTTGGTCATGTATCCACGAGCTCTACCTCTGGTGAAAATTTCATGCAAATCGGAGAACCTCCGGCCCAAACCTGTCCGATAATTTAAAAAAAATGCCCATATGCTCTCTTCAAAAAGAATGATAAACTGTGAACAGTTGTGTGAATACTACATTCCCAAATTAAAAAAGGGACACATGAGCATGAGCATGAGCATATATGACCGTACAATTCGTAGTTGCTACTCCGTGATTGACTAGAGAAATCGAAGTTGCACAGGGAATCAATGAATGGGGCTTGGGATTAGCTAACCATTCTTCAATGTGCACAAATCGAGAGCTCAAATTTTAAAAGTCAATAACGGCGCCGGCCACGTCCTTACGGTCATCGGGGAAGGGAAGGAATGTTAGCTAGACAACCGTTGTTAATAGAGACCGAAGAATCATCTGCATCTCCACAGTTGTCATGGAAAGGATATTGGGTTAGTGGGATAAGGTAAAGATCTGGGAGTCACCAGCGATTGGTGATGCGATCCATGATACATTCACGCCTAACCCGTTTAACGCCACTGTTTATCATGCCGCGCGCGCGACGCGCAACACGATTGATCCTCATCACTCGCCCCCGCAGGAGCAAGCGACACGAGCAAAGGATCAAACACTACTGACCCTATCCGCGAATCACACCCCCAAATTAAAAAAGGGACACATTTGTTAAACATTTTCATACCGAGATTATTTGTACATTGCGGAACACTATTTTGTCTCAAGCACCAATATACCATTATTTACTTGATGTAAGCTTGCTGAATCCATAAACAATTTCAAAAATACACATCATTAATACGGCCTCGTTCGAAGTATTGCAACAATCAACTTACTTACTTACTTACTTATTTGGCTTTACATCAATTACCTTGATAAAGCCTCGCCAACAATATTTCGCCAATTCACTTGTTCCGACCGGATTCGTAGCGAACACCATCTTTACAGGGTTGTTGTCCGGCATTCTTGCAACATGCCCTGCCCAGCGTATCCTTCCAGCTTTAGCTACCTTCACTATACTGGGTTCGCCGTTCTCCTGCACGCCGCCGAAGATCGTCCTCAGCACTCAGCGTTCAAAAACCCCAAGAGCTTGCAAGTCCTCTTCGAGCATAGTCCACGTCTCATGCCCATAGAGGACTACCGGTCTTATGAGCGTTTTGTATATCGTACATTTGGTGCGGGGGTGAATCTTTCTTGACCGCAGTTTCTTCTGGAGCCCATAGTAGGCTCGACTTCTGCTGATGATGTGCCTTCGTATTTCCCGAGTAACATTGTTGTCAGCCGTCAGCAAGGATCCGAGGTAGACGAACTCGTCCACCACCTCGAAGGTATCCTCGTCTATCGTAACATTGCTTCCTAGGCGGGCCCTGTCGCGCTCAGTTCCGCCAACCAGCATGTACTTTGTTTTCGACGCATTCACCATTAGCCCGACTCTTGCTGCTTCGCGTTTTAGGCGGTTGAACAAATCTACCACCGTTTCAATTTTTTTCCCAATAATATCCATATCGTCCGGGAAGCAAACAAATTGTCCGGATCTTGTGAAAATCGTGCCTCGACTGTAAATTTTGGCTCTACGCATGACACCTTCAAGCGCAATAGGCACGAAAGTCCATCGCCCTGTCATAGTCCCCGCGGAGACTCGAATGAGATCTTCACGCAGTTTTGCACACCGTTCTTCATTGCTCTGATCAATCTTGTGAGCTTCCCGGGAAAGCTGTTCTCGTCCATGATCTTCCATAGCTCTACACGGTCAATACTGTCGTATGTCGCCTTGAAGTCGATGGACAAATGATGTGTAGGGACTTGGTACTCACGGCATTTCTGGAGGATTTGCCGCACGGTAAAGATCTGGTCCGTTGTCGAGCGCTCGAACTCGTTTGCTATTGGTGATAGACGATGGAAAGTAATCTGAGATAGCACTTTGTAGGCGGCGTTTAGGATAATTTTTACACTCCAGTTTGTCGCCCTTCTTGTAGATAGGGCATATAACGCATTGCTTCCACTCCTCCGGTAGCTGTTCCGTTTCCCAGAATCTGACTATCAGCCGATGAAGACAAGCGGACAACCTGTCAAGGCCCATCTTGATGAGTCCGGCTCTGTTACCACCCTTGCCAGCGGCCTTGTTGTTATTGAGCTCTTGAATGGAATCCTTAACTTCCCCCATCGTGGGAGCAGGTTGGTTTCCACTGTCCGCTGTGCTGACATAGCCATCGCCTTCGCTGTCCTGACCTTCTGTGCCTGTGTTCTCTGCGCCATTCAGATGTTCATCGTAGTGCTGCTTCCACCTTTCGATCACCTCGCATCTGTCAGTCAAGATGCTCCCATCCTTACCCCGGCACATTTCAGCTCGCTGCAGGAAGCCTTTGCGGGATGTGTCGAGCTTCTGATAAAACTTCCGCGTTTCTTGAGAACGATACAGCAACTCCATCTCTTGACATTCCACTTCTTCCAGGCGGCGCTTTTTGTCCTGGAATAGGCGGATTCGCTGTTTCCTCTTCAGTCTGTATCGTTCCATGTTTTGCCGCGTACCATGCCGCAGCATTGCAGCCCGCACTTCATTCTTGTGCTCTAAAACCTCCTGGCACTCTTCGTCGAACCAATTGTTTCTTGAGCTCCATTCCACATATCCGACAATGCTTTCGACAGCGTCGTTAATGGCTGCTTTGACTGTCCTCCAGCAGTCCTCAAGAGGGGCTCTATAGAGCTCGCCCTCATCCGGCAATGCTACCTTAAGATGCTGCGTGTACGCATTTGCGACATCCGGTTGTTTCAGTCGCGCTAGATTGTACCGAGGCGGGCGTCGGTACCGTACATCGTTGATGACGGATAGTTTTGGGCGCAGTTTCACCATCACCAGGTAGTGGTCGGAGTCAATGTTAGCGCCACGATAGGTTCTGACGTCGGTTATGTCGGAGAAGTGCCGTCCATCGATCAAAACGTGCTCGATTTCCGATTCTGTCTGCTGAGGTGATCTCCAGGTGTACCGATACGGGAGGCTGTACTAGAAATAGATACTACGAATGGCCAAATTCTTGGAGGCGGCAAAATCTATCAGTCGTAGGCGGTTCTCGTTCGTCAGCCGGTGGATGCTGAACTTTTCAATCGTCGGTCTGAACTCCTCCTCCTGACCAACATGAGCGTTCAAATCACCTATGATAATCTTGACGTCGTGGCTTGGGCAGCGGGTCAGCGCACAGATGGGTCTATTTTATACCTTCAGGTACGCGAGATGCCAATGATACGCCATGCCCAGCATTTACCAACCAAGCTTAAGATTTGCTAGTTTTCTTTAAGTTGAAGCCACAATACTGAAAATCAGTCATATTCACATATAGCAATATTAATCGACTTTCACAATTTCCCCCATATTTCATGCTCAGACTAATATATTATATATCCAATGGAATGTCCACTTAACTCTATATGTTATATGGCAAAGCATTATCCACCAAATCCAGCTTCCAGTATTTGCTTCGTTTTTCCCATCGTAAGAAAAATGCCAAACCTAATCTGGTAATTGAAATAAAGGACACCGGATATCCCTCGGGGTGACACTAAGGACCAAACGCCACAGAAGAAATTGGAAACTTGATAGTCGTTACATCGTATCGAATGGATTCCGTCGTTGGTTGAACTCTCCTTCGCTCCTGAGACTGGACGACAATAAGTCCGAAATCCCACACAAATTGACACATAATTTGAAGTTGAACTTTATAAATGAATGCTATTACGTGTCCCTATGTGCTTGGTGCCAATCTTATTCGTGAAAAAATGACGGATCTTTTCTTGAATCAAACACAAGTAGTGAAACACGATTTAATGATTCCATTATCTTCCAGCTATTATCCGACAAAATAAAAAAAATCATCGGTAGCAACTCAGTACGTAATGGATTGGACAAAATTTGTTCACTTCCGTGTGTCGTTTCTTCCTGAATCGTCAGAAGGAGCGAGAAAACGATACTCCTCGGAAGCCTGTGCCGGAATCCCGTTCAACCCCCCGAACCAAGCAGAGCAATTTAGGATATGTGAATATAATGCCAAGTAATTCTTTTCCACCGCAGAATGGTATGTGAGCTAAGCTATCCTGCTTGAACGGTCGGTCACATGAGCACTCGGGGTGGATAAGAAATTGTATCTACAACGTTAAAATATAATAAAAATAAATCAAGTGAATTTTCCTTAGTTTGGGTTTCCGTTACTCGGAAAATTGTTTAACACACTAAATTATAGCTATTTCTCATGCTGAGAGTTCTCTCTATTCCCGTCGAATACGGATGGGTGGAGTAGTGCTCAAGACTCACGTCCCATTCGGGAGCTGTATATTTCTTTTCTTTGTGCACTATATGGTGATCTTGCGCTGCGGGATTCTTACCAAAATGAGCAAAAGATAGCCCTCCGCCGGTATTTGTCTGTCCGCCCCTTCAGCACCACTATGAACCAGAAATAAAAAAATCGCGACCAAAATTCAGGATTTTTTTTACATAAAACGAATTATTTTAAATGCATTATTATTCATTACTAGTGGTCTCGACCTGGGAGGGAGGCACAGATACTACACAGTTATTTAAAACTGCAAGAAAACTCCAGCTTGCCAACGACAATCAAGGCAGATTTGATGAAAATCGCTAGTTTTCTTTGGTTGTGTACCTTCGATCGTTTTGGACAAACATGGAAAAAGGGCCAAAGTTTTCTATACATTTCATTTTTGTTTCTATTGGAAAAAGTAAAATGATGCGTATTTGAATACTTCATATTCAATCAGAATTAAATGTGCTACCGTGACTTTACTTTTGATTAAACATGAATAGCTTTTCAATCGTTTATTTTTGTCACATTTGATAAAATTAAAATTTTTTTTTGGATAAATTACGCACTTTTATCATGTTTGTCCATTGCTTAAGATCTGGGCTCACAGTGACAGTTCGTGACAGCAGAATCTCGGCTCACCTTGACGTACATAAATTTTGTATCGGTTTCTTCCTCCCAGGTCCCAACATACTTATTCTTGCCATCAAGTAGGCTGTTGTAAAGCGTAATCTATTCAGAATGACACATTAGTCTTCTCCCGTTTTTTTTTTCAATTAGTCCGGAGGCTTTCCTAAACCTTTTCATCGCACATCATCATACATATCCTAAATCCACGTCGCATCCCTTGTCGAATGCAACTATGATAAACTTATGTTAATCCTTTTATCCGTTCTCAAGTCATTTCGTGACATACAAACACCACTCCAATTTTATTTATAAGGGAAATTATTGAGAACATATGTAATTGTATACCAACAAATTAAAACGATTTATTACAGGTTTTCATTTCACTTTTTTGAGTTGAATTGGGTTTTAAAAATCATTTTAAGAACATTTTGAGAAAATGTGGTTTGTGATATAAAAATGTAAAAATATATTGATTTTTGTTCAATATGCAAGTACATAGAACTTTGTGACGAAATTTTGGCATCTAGCCCATAGTGCATCGCCCATAGTGAAGCCAAGGCGCACAGCTTCCAGAAACGAGAAAGAGAGTATTAAAATGTTTCATTTGACCGGAAGTGTGATGAGTTTGGCCTCTGCTGCTCGATTCGCACGCTTAGTGGGGGAGGGAATCCGGTCCGAAGCAGCAATCGAGGGTTGAATGCATTCGTGAAAATGGCATCCGGTCGAAGACGATGTTCGTTCGGTGTGCCATCGGCATGAATTCAAATGAGATACGTGATGGGCACTTACGGATGAAATTACCACTCTTAAATGGATGAGTTGGACAAGTGGGGGCGCAAGAGTTGGCTATAGGATCAATTTTAGGGTGAATTGATAGGTACAATAATGTAATCATTGATAATAATGCGTTGCAATAGATTGTTACATTTATTTGGGTCACATCTAAACATATAACTATCTATGAACTAATAATCATAGCTGACTTCAATTCAGCCTTTAGAAATTTTATATCCTATAAATAAAGAATAAAATAATATGTTGATCTGTCCACAGTCCGGGAAGTCTCCTCTTTTGCGCTTACGGCATAACATTTGCAACTTTTTCGATTTTCCATACAAAATGTTCAACTTTGGTAAGCTAGATCTCAGTTATTTATGGACCGATTTGAATGAAATTTTCACAGAACATCATTTATAACTTGAATTTTAACATATATTTTTAAATATTTTTTTCAATCACAAGTTTATAAGTTATATCGGTTTAACTAAAGTGCAATTTTCAACGAAAAATTCAAAACTATTTATCTTAAAATTGTATGTGCTTGTTATGAAGTAGTTGGACGCGGTTGTATCTCTCTGCCAAGACTTATTCGTTTTTCTGCGTGTTTCAAAACGTTGTACCTAAAAAACGATATTCGATGAGGTGATTGATGTTTTACGGAACCGTTGTCTGATAAAAGAATATCCGATAACTATTTAATTGTGCTAGAAAAGTTGAATCAAACTGTGTTTTCACCATCGTATTCCTAATCGAGACAATTCATTGTTGTGTATATTGCTCTTCATCGTTTACATCCACTACGCTTTCTGTATTTGTGTTCTGTTGAGAGAATCGTACACGCCATCTACTTTTGAAAAACAGAAGATCGCATTAAATAGGGTGCGACAAAATGGATCAAGTTTGTTGTTACAAATGCAAAAACAATTGCTGCACTGAAGTAATTTTAGTGGTATGTGAAGGATTTTGTGAACAAATCCGAAGATTCCATGCGAATTGTGTAGGACTCTCCGATGAAGCAGCCGGAGCTTGCCTGCATAGGAATGTAATGTTCATGTGTGATGACTGTCGGGACTTGATAGAAAACGTGCGTTTTCGTTCTACCGTTAATGCAGTGAAAGTGTTCGATGTTAAAGACGAGGTTGACTGTATTAAGGCGAAGTAGGCCATCATTGAAATTTGTACACGTCGTAGATGATTGTCTCTAATTCATCGCACGATTTCGAATCAAAGAAAATCAGTTGATTTAACACTGACACAGCTGAAAAAGTATCAGCATACTTTATGCATGTTAGCGTGTACAGTGATACTTTTTCAAGTCAATATAAACTATCAAGACTGAGTCTTATCACTTTGAAATGCAAGCTGAAAAGTCATCGTTGCTGCCAAAACGAATGACGGGCTACTTAGCCTTAAAAACGAAATAGCAAAGATGAATGAAATGATGAATCATCTAGATGCGACGATTGGTTCTTTAATCAATTCGTCTCCAACATCAATGACTGTTCCACTTCCCTTGGCAACGGATAATGTTCCACTCCTATCATCAACAAAAATTGTGAATGAAGTGTCAACTGCGAAGGCTGTAGTCAATTATAATACCACAAATACTTTCAAGCTGTACGTCTCCAATATTGCAAATGATGTCACCGAAGAAGATGTTAAATCGATGATTAGCGCAGCTATACCAGTGGACCACATTTATGCCCTCGATTGTCTTAAACCTGCGTGGAGAGACGCGTCAACACTGGATTTCGTGTCGTATAAAGTGGAAATCGACAAAAGGTACCGAAATGAAGCTTTGAATTCCTCAAACTGGCCAAAGGGAGTGAGATATCGTGAATTCAAGGATCGTGCTGTAACAACATGGCGACCAGATCATTCTTGCCGATCACCTTAATTGTAACCAGTTTAACGTGTTCACTTTCTTTGTAATAAGTTGTATGCTGTAATAAGTTAATGTGTTCATGAGTACTGAATTTGAATTGTTTGTGAAATGGTTTGTTTAGTTTGTTTAATATGATATTGTATTCAATGTAAAAATGTTTGTGATGATTCAAAATTTTGAAGCTCTCTTATTTTTCGACAAAGGTCTTTGTTCGATAGCATTTAGTATTTAAGAACAGTCTGTACAGTATTTTTACTGAAGACATAGATACAATAAATTACAAAATCTGGTAGCCCTACATATAAGCTGTCTTCAGCAAACTTGTTCATCTCGTTTAAATCTACAACTTTGCTGAAGATACCTTGAAGCTATTCCTTCAAAATGTTTAGTTTTGTCATTTATAAAAAATCTTCAAAAAATTCACTTTAGTCAAACCGTTACTGCTTTTGACCTTATGATTGGAAAAATTACTCAAAAATATATGTTAAAATTTAAGTTATGGTGGATGTTCTGCCAAAATTTCATTCAAATCGGTCCATAAATAACTGAGATATAGCTTACCAAAGTTGGTTATTTTGTATGGAAAATCGAAAAAGTTGCAAATGTTTTGTCCAATACTGTATATAGCATAGACATCCCGTAGGTGCGAACAAGTAAGATGTACCAGAATAGTAAGGTAAAGAGTAATGCTCAAGATCGGTATGTACAACAAGAAAAAGCTTGAAAGGCTCAAGAAGTACCCATCCTGTTCGAAATCCGTAAATGTGTAGTAGTCTCTGAAGTCCTCAAATCCCAAACTCAGTAAATAGTGAACAAGTCTGTCGGCAAATCTCATATTCCACATACTCTACCTCTACTTTGTATGGGGCTGTCCATTAATAACGTAAGACAATTTTCGGGGGTTTTCAAGATCCCCCTTCCATCATAATAAGATTATGTGTAAAAAAAACTAAATAATAATAAACTGTATGATGCGTAAGCAATCTCAGAGTAGGCAGAGTAGAGGAGTTGGTTTAAGTCCAAAACAACATTTTGTTCTGTTTTTGAAATTTAGTCTAACCGCTTGATTTAAACTAAAATTTTGGGTGTATTTTTTACCGTGTCTCTTCCGAAATGTCAGATAGAAGCAACCCCGGTGTTCGAACTAAAACCCCTGTGGCGTTTGACATGATCAAAAGTATCAAGGTTCATATTTGAACTTATTTTTGAAATTAAAGTTCATCATTTTTATATCCGTTATTTGAGCCGCAAAAAAAAATGCTAAAATAGTTCCAAGAACTTGCTGGGGCCTTCCTTTGCCGAGTGGTTAGACTCCGCGGCTACAAAGCAAAGTCATGCTGAAGGTGTCTGGGTTCGATTCCCGGTCGGTCCAGGATCTTTTCGTAATTGAAATTTCCTTGACTTCCCTGGGCATAGAGTAATCGCACCTGCCACACGATATACGAATGCGAAAATGGCAATATTGGCGAAGGAAGCTCTCAGTTATTAACTGTGGAAGTGCTCATAAGAACACTAAGTTGAGAAGCAGGCTCTGTCCCAGTAAGGACATTAATGTCAAGAAGAAGAAAAAGAAGAACTTGCTCTTTCGTATTATTAAATAAAAACAAGACTTCATTAAACATTTTTGAACCCTATTCTTTTTTCCGAAATTCGCACTAAGTGAGGTAAAATGTGTTCTGCGTAATTGCAACTCTATTTGATGAGATATCCCCATTTTAATCTAGCTCTGATCCATAATTGTGGGGTAACTGTCCCATATGGAATTAGTAGGCATTGGGAAAACAGCGTTCAAAGTTTGAAGTTTACATTTTCATACAAATGTTCATAATTTTCTAGTAAATTTTTGAATGCAATATTCATTTAGCTTCACCCCACAGAATACTCATTTTGGTAATATCGATCAGTAAAAAATATGAAGTTAAACATAATTCCAGTTTTTTAGTTGCTATTAGGGTTCAAAGTTCATATAGGGACTGTTATGCCTTTATTTTTCAATATGGGACTGCACCAACTTCATATTTTTCCACAACATTTTCCAACAAAGTGTATGCATTTTCATATGCCTAGTGAAGTGCATATTAAAAAATGAATGTTGCGATGAAAAAAGGTGTTGGTTTGAAAATCAATATGGGAGGGACAGTTATGCTTTTATGGGCAGTGTACGGTTCAAATTTCGTGATTTTTAATTCCGATTTACAAGAGCATCAAGAGATGTGGCCGGATTTGGTTAGAGTATTCCGGAACCATTTCCCTTATGGTGTGATGTGAACATTTTAAGCCCTTCATGTACTTGCATTATGCAACAGCTCAGTCATGATTTGTCTACCGGATCTAGGGGAATTGGTGGTAAAATGAACAGGGGTGGTAAAATGAACACCCCGCCTTTTACCGAGAAAAAACAAATTTCGATGATTCTTTATCACTCACCGACGAATTATAGCATGAATCGGAGTGTTAGAGTTGATACGGAGGTCAACTGAAGCAAAAATATCAACGAAAACTAAGATTTTAGAAAACCACCTTTGAAAATTAGAACTGACGTAACTTTGGCTCGGAAGGCTTGAGGTTTTTAGGTGAGGTGAATATCGTTATGATATGATTTTAAATCTGATACGTTTAGAATTCTTTTTGAATGGGTTACAATCAATAATGGATATAATTTCGGAAAGGCAATGAAAATTTTCAACAATATTTGTTTTATTCACGTTTTTTGCTTGATGTTCATTTTACCACCAACAGCTGTTCATTTTACCCACATAGTGCAAGTAAAATGAACATTTGCATCGTTTTTTGCTAGCGATAAAAATATGTAAATATATAGCTATTTCAGTCTGAATTCATGTGGCTGCTATAGATAGCATCCCTGTTTTTGATGCTGTGCCATAGAACTACACAAATTCCTTGTTTTTCTATCAGAAACAAGATGATATCCTTAAGGTGTTCATTTTACCACCCCTTCCCCTAAATAAATTTTCCATCCAGATAAAATATAAATTTCTTCTGCTGGTTCCTGGCGTTACGTCACAACCGGGATAGAATTTGCTCCTCAGCTTGGTGTTCTCGTGAGGACTTCTATAGTTATATACCGAGAGCTTCCTTTTCTTATTGACCATTTTTACATGTACACTACCCACCATAAGTATGGAATCGTTGCAATACTGAGTATTGCAGCACATTTAAGTTTAGCATCACCCAAAACCCAGTGATAAAAGTTTTTTCAACAAAAATAAAAAATCTCAGGAGCTCAAAGACGTATTTTTAAAGATAACCTCAAAATACATCGATCTAGCACTTCAGAATCACGAGATAATATTCATTTTAGGTGATGCTAAATTTTTCAAGGTGCTGCAATATTCAGTATTAGTGTTGCAATACGCGATTCCATACTTATGGTGAGAACATTTCCATTCCAAAAAAGATCCTTGACTTGAATACCATTTTCTTAACGGTCCAATTAGAAAAAAATATATAAGGAAACGGCATCATTCGACAAGTCATAATTCATTTTATCTATAAGAAAACGATACTTTTTCGCTGACGAATTATATTTTTTGCTAACAATTGCAATTTTGTGAGCAGTTCAAATGGGGTTCCAGGAGTTTCTTAAGGGCAACCTTCAAAGATTCCTTAAAAAATTCTTCTAGAAATATCCCTTGAGACTTCAGAGATTTCTTCAGTTCTTCTCCCGAAGATTCCTACAGGGATTTTACCAGAAAATCCTCCAAGATCATCTCTACCGTAATCCTTACTGCGATTTCTCTATAGATTTTGCCAGAGATTTTTCCAGGAAGAATTTTTGTTCACCATGAGGCATTTTGGACCGGTTATGACAAGGTATTCCTCAAAGGATTCCTGCAAGAAAATATCAACAGGAATTCCTTTAGAGATTTCGCAAGAAGAATATCTCCAGTGATTTTTTTTATAGATTCCTCCATTGAAATCTTTATTGAGATTCTTCCAGGAATTTCTCAAAGAATTCCTACAAGGATCTGTTTCTGGATTACTCGGAATTTCTCCGGAAATTTCAAGCAAATTCTTCTGATATTCATTCTTTTCCAGAGACTTCACCAGGAAACTCTCTACTTAGATCCTTGCAGAGATATATTCAAGGCTTTCTCCAGGAATTACACAAGGAGTTACACTAAGACAATCTATACAAGGATTACTCAACATATTTTCCTTGTGATATCTCCAGAATTTCTATCGAGGATTCCTCCATGGATACATAAAAAGATATCCTCAAGTATTCCGGGATTCTTGCGCGGATCACTCCTTGGATTCTACCAGGAATTCCTCCTTGGATTTCCTGGTGTTCTACAACTCACGAATTCTTCAAGGGATTCCTCAAGAATTTCCTCCATCAAGAGAATCGCTGCATGATTTACTCCAAGGATTTCTCCATATAATCCTTCAGGGATTACCCAGGAGTTTCTCCACGAATTCGTTCTGAGCCTCCAAATCCTCCGGGGGTTCCTCCAAGAATTCCTTTTGAAATCCCTCCAGAGATTTTCCCATGAATTCATGCAGGAATTTACTCAGATATTATCCTAAGAATTTCTCCACGGATTACATGACTAAAATCTATACAAAAATTCCTTTTGGAAAATCTCTACATGGATTAGTCCTGAGACTTCTTCTTGGAACTTATCCATAAATTTTGCCATGGATTCATCCAAGGATTATTCCAGGAATTTTGACTGAAAAATCCCTACAGTTGTTTTACCAGAGATTTCCCCAGCACAATTTATATAGTAATTCTTCCTGAGATACTTCCAATGATTCTTCAGGGATTTATCTATTAATATGTATAAGTAAATAATAATCCTGAGATACCTCCACGAGCCCTTAAGAAATTAACTTAGATTATCCTTCAGAAATTCCTACAGGAGTTTCTCTGAAGACTCATTTAGTTATTTCTCTAGGAAAATCGCTAAAGTGATTTAGGCAGAGATTTCTCCAGCTTTTTTTCACATGAATTTCTCCTAGGATTGATCCAGAAAAATCTCTTCATGGTTTCCTCTAAAAAGTATTCCAGGGATGAGCTGGTAGAGAATCGACTGTATATGTTAATGAAATATGCTTTTCTTCTACTCAGACTTTATGGGAAAAAAAAGCCGTTGAAAACAAATACTGCGTATCCAAAAAGCATATTTGAGGTTCCATGGATTTCTTCAGGAATTCCTCCAAAGATTTCCCCGGTAATATCTCCATAGGCTCCTGCAAGAATTTCTCCAGGGATTCTTCAAGAAATTTAACCGGGATTCCTCTAGGGACATTCTAGATTTTTTTCTACAGGTCCTCCAGGGATTGCTCCAGAAATCCTTCCAGGAGCTTATCCCAGGTTTTCTCAAAAAACTACTTCAGGAACCCCTGACAAAAAAAACCTGTAGGAGGACTTCTTATTCCTTTTATGAAAACCCTTGAGAAATTCATGGTTGAATCTATGTAAGAACTGCTAGAGGAATTCTTGGATGAACCCCCGCAGGATTTTTTAGAGACACAGAAAGGAGAACTTTCAAGGGGAATCCCCGGAGGATAACCTGAAATTTTTTTAGAATAGTTCATGTTACGTGGTAATGGTTTTGCGAGCCCCTGGACATCTGTTGGACTTAGTCTTAGTATGTGTTTATCAAACTTCGGTGTTTTTGGCTTTGCTTTGTAATAGTTGACAGCTGTGAATGCATAAACAATATGCTTACAAGCAAAGCCGGGGTGCATAGAATCAATTGTGATCTATAAGCGAAAACACCGAAAATGTAAGTAGATGTTGTAATGTTGTAATGTATTCTAAATTAACAACATAATTTAGCTTTATAGCATGCAGAAATATCAACTGCAATGTGTTATCAATATTACCCTGCTAAAAGAACGGTGCCCTTCACTGCGGTTTGTAACATTTCATGTAGCGATTTTCTTGTAGGTATCCCTTGAAAAATTCCTGAATTGAACTCTTGGGGAATATGAAGTTGTTTCTTGTATTATCCTTAGATGAATATGTGATGGAATCTCCAGAAGAATTCCTGATAGAATTACTGGAGTGAATCCTGGAGGAAATCTCAGCAATAATTCCTAGAGGAATCTCGAGAGAACTACCTGAAGAATGTCTGGAGAAATCACTGGAGGAAAAAAATGTCCTAGTGAAACCTGAAGATAGCCTTGAATACATTTCTGTAAAAATCCCTGTAGAGATTTCATAGAGAAATCCTTATAGGAGTCTCTAGAAGAATGCTTATTGACTACTGTTTGGTTGATGGCCAGAATACCTTAACTTTGTACTAGGCAATACATTTTGCATTGAAATGCGATAGCTTGTAATTTTATATGAATTTTTCACTTAACAACGCAATTGCTCAAGATTTATTCAAAACAACTCGTGGAGTTAGGTGTTATCGACAAGAAAATGTTTGATAAACACGATCGAACACGAATCTAAATTTTTGAAATAAAATAATTCTCATTCAACGAAAAATCGATTCAATTTGGTCCAAATCGCACCTAGTGACAGTTTTTATTCCATATCTTTTACTCCTATCGAAACATGACTAGACATGGTTGAACAAAACTAAGTCTGAATTGGACCTATTCTGTTTCAATTTAGTCCCCTATATTCTAATTCAGACAATCTCATATTTTATGTTTTTTTTTTGTTATGCAAGTAATAAAATATAACTTCAATTTGTTTGATATCAATTTTATTGAGCTTTTTTAGTATACGCAAGACTGAAAATTTAAACTCAAATGATGATGCACTTCAAATTTTTGCGAGGTAGAACTAGTTCAAGTAAAATGTAAATTTTATTAAACACTTCATGTACGTGTTTAACAAAATTTACATTTAACTTGAATTCGGTTCACAATTAAGTACAGAAAACTTTTCTTGAATATATTTTTAAGAAACTATTGATTTATATTTAAAACAGATAACATCGAATAATATCGGGTTAGAGAGTTTTAAACTTATAGAGGGGTCCAATAATGTTATATTGAATGAACTGAACATTTCATCGAACTAAGGGAATATCGAGTAGCGGAGGCTAACCCGTATCCGCCCACCAGATGAAAAAAAAGTCAAATTGCTGTAATTTCGGCAGTTCTTGATGGACTAGCTTCATTTTAGTTCGAATGAAATCATCTGGATGTGTTGATTTTTGAGAAGTTTTGGAATTTCCGGAAATGTTCATGAGTTTGGAGTTAATCTGGTTGGTTCCTGGAGCATATCAAATGACCTAACTAGAGTGTCCAACCCGGGACATCCCGGGACAAAAAATCCCGGGATTTGACAAATTTCGGGATTTCCCGTTTCCCGGGATTTTATTTCTGACATCTCGGGAATCCCGGGATTCCCGAAATGTACGTAAAATTTGATGAAAACCACTAAATTTCAATGAAAAGCAATGTCATTTTTCCTCACTATCAACCTTGTTTGATAAAGTAGAAAAGCATGATACCAACAAGCAATTGTAATGAAAATTGAATTGTAATAACGACAAAGTGTGAATTCTACCTGACGCCGACACGAATGCACCCCCTGATGTAAAATGTCGTAAATATACAAACAAACAAACAAACATAAAACATAAACTAGTAATTATTTTCATGAAAAGATCAATTTACAAGTAAGAAACACATATTTTTATTTGTCTAGTTGCAAAGTTTTAATGCTTTTCTTCTCAACATTAGCCGTTTTTATTAGCTTAAGATAACAAATTTGAAAGTACACCTAAACTGTTGCAAATCGTAAGTCAGCACCATCTGTAAAAAGTAGGCATTGAGAAAATTGACTGAGAAATTTTCAATCTCGTTTTCCATTAAAGCCTGATTCGCTGCTGAAAAGGAATCGCTAAAGAAATTTCTCACCGATTCCTTGCAGAAATTTTCTACAGCGACTCCCATTTGAACTGACAGTTCTTTTCAACTGCGTACTGCGATCAGAAAAAAGCGCATTCTTGATCGATTCCTTGCAGAAATTTCCCATGCATCAAGATAGGCCGAGAAATAACTTGTCAGCAGCGAATCAGGCTTAAAAAATAAAAAAAAAAAATCCAGGAGATTGTAACATGTTTCGATCTCAATCAAACTTTCATAATGTGCTTTTCACTCCGTGACCTTTCTAAAAAAAAAAAAAAAAGATGACCAGATAACGATTCATTTTTGTGCTACGCGATGCAAAAATCTGCAGTGAACTAATTTTAGCGAACAAAAAATGATTTCTCGTTAGTGCAGCTGAAAGATCATTAAAAGATATAATGAAAACTAATATCAACTCAATTTTGACCAAAATGCAGTCAAGCTAAGTTTTGATTTTTGTTAGGTTACTTCATCAGAATAAGGAAGTTTTATCTGAAATGTGATTTTCTATAATTAAACTATAATTTAAAAAAGTTACATTATCTGTACATTCAATTGTAAAAATAAATGTTTTATTAAAATTGTACTTTCATTTCAACCGAAATGCTAGTTTTATTGAAAATTTGATAAATCCCGGGACGAGCAAAATGGCCGGGAAATGGGCACTCTAGAGTCTAGACCAAACTTTTTTATCATCAAAATAATTGGTATTGGTAACTGATTCCATTTCAATTTGTGTTTATAGTTTTGACTACAAAATCTTAAAAACTAAGACATCCAGACCCTTTCAGTCGAGCTAAAACAAATGCAATACGTCAAGTATTGCCGAAATACCTTAACCAAATTTCATAAACTTGGCATAATACCCTGCTCACTTGATTTCTATCCTATCTAAACGGTCGTAGCATATCAATCGATAATTGCAAGATACTCTGTTCTTGCAACGACAACTCGAAACATTTGCTGAATGGTGCTACTTGAATCGAATGTCGCTGATGTCTAGGTAAGACGTTATATTTCGAAGGACCAAGGAAGGAAAAACGTTTTTGACCAAAATTGGAATGCGCTCTAGATCGAGAGAGAGTATTAAATTGTCTAGTATTATGAATACGAGAAGCAATGTTGAGGGTTATGTTATGATGTAATAACGGATTGTGGAGAACATTATGAACCATTTGCAGCGTTTGCTGTTCGCAGATTCCTAAAATTGGTAAAGCGCGATGGGGTAGCTCAGTATACAAACGGACAGTTGAATACAGGATTGGTAAATTGAAGATAATTTTGAGGCAGCGATTTTGAAGGGTTTGAAGTTTTTTTTAGCTTAGATTTGCATGCTCTACCCCATGAGAGAGTAAGATAATTCAGATGAGAATGAATATGGGCATAATAAAACAGAAGTAAAGCTTTGCGTGGAAGGTAGGATACTACTCGTTTAAGGACTCCACACATTGCTGAAATTTTATTGCAGACCGTTTTAATATGTTGATCCCAAGATAATGTGCAATCAAGGGTAAGACCCAAATATTTAAAGGAATCAACTTTTTCGATAGTAGCAGTACCAATAATAAGGCTAGGTGTATTCGGTTGAGCTTTTCTTGGTGATCTGAAAATCATATACTTTGTTTTTTTTCAGGTTCAAAGAAAGGAGATTGCAGGCAAAATAACTTTGAAGTAAACGCAGATCTTCACACATATTTGTTGTTATTAGTTCGGGATTTATATTAGGGTAAAACAATGCCGTATCGTCAGCAAACAGCCTCGGAGTACCTTTCAGATTAATTTTGCAAATATCATTTATGTAAATTAGAAAAAGAAGAGGCCCAATGTTGCTCCCTTGTGGAACTCCTGTAGATATTTCTTTTAAAGAACTGTTCACCCCATCAACTGATACCAACTGTTTTCTATTGTTCAAGTAGCTACGAATAATATTATTAACGACACCTCTTATTCCATACAGATCTAGCTTGCTAAGTAATATGTTGTGGTCCAAAGTATCAAATGCCTTTTTCAAGTCAAGAAACAGAGATTATTAGTTTCTTTTATTTCAGTGTACCTATAAACACCTGTTGTAAAATATCATCTATTTGGCAAGAAGAAAAAATACAAGTTTTTGACTGATTGTATTAACTACAAGTTTACAGAATATGAAGCAAACGAAATTCACTTTACTGAATTATCAGTTAAATATGAATTGCTGAAACCATTCCAGCATTTCATTTTGTTGGAGGGCAAGCTTAAAATTTGGTGTGTATACTCCAGTTCGCCTATGGCTCACCGTGACCAATTGAAACGCGAATCGAATATCAATGATTTGGGAATTCTGATAGATTCTAAGCTGACTTTTAAGGACACTGTCTCATACGTACATTGTGGCGAAGGCTTCTGCAAAACACAACTCGATTGGTAAAAAAATCAAGGACATTTATTGTCAGAAATCATTATACTGCTCAATAGTACGTCCTATTTTGGAGTATTCGTCGATTGTCTCGTCACCCTATTATCAATACATAATTCAGACTTACCGAAACTTGGAAGTACTACTAATACTATGTCAAATAGATTGGAAAATATGAATACCTAATGTACCTAAGGAACTGTAAAATGGGATGTTAAGGGATGAATAAAAAATTCAACTCGAATTTCAAGCAACTTCTAGTATGTCAATAATTGACAAAATACAGCCCTACCATTCTCTCGTCGTGTATATCAAAAGCCAAGTAAAATTATGAGGATCCCATGATAGATTTCTGAGATAATAATGAAAAAGTGTGATTTTTGACATAAATTCAGAATTGGGGTGTTGAGGAATTTGACCATATTTTTCAAACAGCAAAACATAATCTTGTTGGTCAATAACTTTAGTGCTTTCATTCAATTGTATAAGTTATGTTCAACCTTAATCAGATAATATAACAATATTATTGAACTTGGAACTCCTGCAAACGCAAACCGTTTAATTTTAACTGCTAAATTTTTCATAGTTATCAATCCTATTTGGGAAGTTTCAAAACATCATAAAATTGTCTTGAAATGATTTTTATACTTTTATGCAGCAGGATCAAAACCTAAATATTTGCAGTTTACGAATCCTGTAAGCTATGCAGAGCAACTTCGTAAATAATCTATAATATAAGGATAATTTCAACAGACTTTTAGTTTTAATAGGAGAAACAATCAATTTGTCCTGAAAATAAAACACTACACTAAACAAAGTATTTGCATGCAACACCCAGTGGCATGGTCGAAAAAATACCGAAGAAGAAAAGTGTTCCAGTATGGAGCGGAAATCTTACGCTCATTGTATAACACGTTAAGTGGCAGACGAGGCCGCAAAGTTTCTCAGAAAGAGCTCAGAAATGACATAATCTATGTACAAAGAGTTACGCGAAGAGGCTTCTTTGAATGATTGTTCTCCTTTGTCTTCGAAAAAAGCCCCTATTTGTTTTGCTTTTCATTTATAGACTCTGAGAAATTACAAAACATTATTATTGTTTACCACTTCATAGGATTACCACTAAAAGAAACAACGGCTACTAAACCATTTTGCATTTCCAAATAAAAGAATCATTTAAACTTTCCAAACATTTTACCAGTATGTTCGAACAGGTTTTGTAAATAATATCTAGAAAAATCCTATATTTACTTTAATACGTAGTTGACAAGATTTTCCAAACCGTTTAACAAATTTTTGAGATTAGACATTTTTGGAGATAGTCAGTTACAAACAAAACAGGGTCCCTAACTTTTACATTGCAGTTCTACCTCACGAAGTAAGGCAGAAGTATATTGGAATATATTACAGCATAAATCGAATGAGCTAAGTAACTTGGAAAAAGTAGAAAAGATTATCCCTTAACACCCCACGTATTTTCAAAAACAGACTTTTTCCATAAAAAATATTAAAAGTCGAAATCTAGATAAAATTTTCAAAATTTGTTGCCTGCACTGTGATATCAATTAAATATACTTATCTTCTAAGTTACTCCCATATTTTTCTTAATATTGTTTCATAGTTTTGTAGTTTAATGTATTTAGCCTATAAAATATGAACAAAAAATTTTTGAATCGTTTTCAATATCTAGACTCCACAATATTTTATTATTTTATTAGACATTCCCTATCACATACTGCAGTTCACAATCCTCCGAACAAATCAAGCATTTCAGATGACTGATATATCGACTTTCGACGTTTTTGTGACTTGTCACACTTGATGGAGAAGTTCAATCCCTTAAAACCCCACGAGTCCTTAACACCCCATTTTACGGTACCCAAGCAAAAACATGGATTTAGTAAATAGTCGACCCAAATTTGGTTGAAATGCCTATTATCGTAGTTACCACAAAACCGAAAACCGACTTCTGGTTATATGAAAAATTATAGATGCATTAAAAATGCATCGTTATGAAATTTTTCTACTGAAATTGATAAATAAGATACCAGTACTTGTTTTGAAAATGTGATATACAATTTTCAAGGCGGAATTGGTTGAAAAAGAAACTATCAAAGTTTTACGATACAGCTAACTTCAGTTGTAATTTGCTCTAAACAATGCCAACATAAATAAAATAATCGTTTGTTTTGTGTGTTTGGTTTCTTAAATGATACACTCTCACCCCTAAAAAGTTTGTATTAATTTATCTGTTTCTTTCCAAAATCGAGCCCACCACGGCCGGAAGATCCGTGTAATGGTTCAATTGCATCGCGCAGGAAAGCAAAGTATATTTGTGGTAACTCAGAGGATAAATCATCGAGGGAGGGTTGCAGGCAGTTTTCGTAGCTAGTAGAAAGAAGGGTGACTCTTTTTTATCCATTCTTCGGGGTTCGCTTTTTTATTTGAATTGCGCTAATGTTGTTTCGTTTCATACAACCGACAACGATGATGATGTATCAAGTTGAGCAAACCCACTTTATGGCTTTGGTTCGGCATGCTCCATTTACTATTCAAAACAGATTTAGTGCTTTCTGCTTCCTGCTGGTTGCACTCTATGGAATCCTCTTGTGCCAATCTATTTTTTTATTCCACTGCTTAACATTTTTAATGCTCTGATTTCTGGTATAATCGAGGCGAGGGGTGGAGAGGTGCCAGCGGGTGGCCATGTCTGGTGACATGTCGAAAAGGCTGCCGCCTGCGGTTCCGGAAGTCATTAAAAACACTTTCACTAAATGATGGGAGGTCATGTTGATTACGACACCACTGGCGGTTTAAAAGGAATCTTTGAGGATGGATTTAAATTGGACGACTCACATATTATTTATGTCTATCTCGTCCTAGAGTATTATTTTGGTTGAAAACCGGCCAATTAGGATACGACATTTTTTTATAGTTAAAAGTTTGTATTTTTCGATTATATGCACACCAAAAAAAAAGTAAGAGGTTGTTTCCGAGATACAACCGCCAAGTTGACGTTGGATAACGTTAGCTTCTTCTATTTCCTGGCTTGAGACTGTCACAAACTTATGAAAGATTTCTACTGATAAAATCCAATCAATTTTTATACTATTTGTTGCACGTCAATTCTGACCTATCATGGACATTGTGTGTTATTATTTGGTTGGTTCGGTTAACACTTCAACACCCGATAGAATCGTTCGATGGAAGAAGAAGCATGAGCGGTAACTCTAGCTCCCCAAACAAATATTCCGGTTGAACGTTAGGTCCACGCATGATCCACTAAGATTGATTGCTTCAATGGGTTTCGAAGCCAGTTTGAGGTTGAGGTACTTCTCCATGAAGTTTGCGGACTCCATGTTCTCCTCTTTGCTCAAATCGATGTTAAAGTTGCCAGGCACGATGATTGGCATGATTTTATTTGATACTCGAAGAAGTTCTGCACCATGAAGAACTTCTTCTGCTTCGTCGTGGTATCCGGGGAAATGTAGAGGCAAATCTGCGATTCCAAAGCTCGGCCGTCATGGTCCTGCAAGAAGCGAGGGGCCTAACTGATCGGTTTCGGACATCCAGCTGACTCGTTGTATCCGTGGAGAACGCACCTAAATTGAATTTCAGCACAATTTCAAACAAAACGACCCTTCGGACGCCACGTGCAAATGATTTGTGGGAACATATTTTTCAAAGTGATAGATAGATTTTTTATCGGAGATTGAAACCGAAGATGTTTTGTGAAGTTTTGCTCGAGAGTGCTCTGTGATGGCACCATCAATTGAATTTGTTTCGCGTGACTCGTTTTTATCCCCGAGCGTGTTGATTCAAAAATTGAAAGTGATTTGTGGATGCTCGGTTCGGGATAGATTAAGAATTGCAGTGCGTGCATTTCGATGGGCAGTGTTAAGTTACGGCTCAAGCTATTGTTCATTATTAGAGGAGCGATAGACTGCGGAGGATTTTCGAAAATGGAATTTGGTGAGTTTGTTCTGATCAGCAGCGCATAATAACAATGCGTAAATACTAACCATTTGTCGGCCAGAACGTCTACCGAACGTATCCTTTGGCACTACCCTTTCCATCAACATTCCACAACATCCCGTAACATCTATGAGAGGTCGTAGAGTTCTCTGCATCTTTCT
This sequence comes from Aedes aegypti, assembly GCF_002204515.2. Taxonomy (NCBI): domain Eukaryota; kingdom Metazoa; phylum Arthropoda; class Insecta; order Diptera; family Culicidae; genus Aedes; species Aedes aegypti. The sequence goes on from NC_035108.1 coordinate 273,433,020, forward strand.
TAAGTAGGTGTTCAATCAATCATTCTATCCCATTCCTTAGCTTTCGCAAGGACGTGGCCAGGACAGCTCTCGATTATCGGAGGATGCGTCAATCTTGTCTAAGAGTTAGAGGTTAGTCCCAAATCACTGACTTTGGTAACGGACAGGAAGGAAGCTACCCTCATACAATTGTCTGTACCACCTACGAATTTGTGCGAAATGCTTAATGCTAATGCTAATGCTAATTTCAAACAAAACGACCCTTTTCAGGGTCACAACAATGAATTCGACGTAAAAGAGTTACAACCAGAGACATTTCATCTATTACTATTAATTGATTGATTATTATTATTTTTTTTTCAAGGCACTCTGTGCTCGTGGCCACTACTGTGCCGGAATCAGTTGGTCTGTAGCTTCTTTATCGATACAGATCTATTTTCAACTTATCTATATTTACATCTACTTTCACTCTCTCCTACTCTTTTTTTTTCATGGACGTTTTATCGATCTCATCGGACCAACCCTGACCACCCTCTATTCTTCTTCATCCTCTCCGTCTGGTCTTAGTGTCAATAAGCCTGCAGTTGCATCTTTGTACAACATTTCCCCGATCGTACCCGGACGACATCCAGGATGATTAAGCCAGTGCATATAGGACTGCCGCTTGATTCCTGCCGGGATGACACCATTATTTTGCTGCAGCCATCCGAGCCACGCGTCTGGATCCTTTGTGCCAGGCATACCAGCTTCTTCAAACTCATCCTCAGCTTCGATCGCGGGGGCCTCAACCGGCCTTCCATCGTGGGAGAATTCTTTCTGAAAAGTGTTGTACCTCCCGTACACATAAGCCACTACCATGGCATTTGAGATGATGGCATTCTTCAGCGGCGTGCCTACTTGTCTAGCCCTAACCGACCTTTCAGAATCTTCCGTTACACCCAGAGTATGAAGGAACAGATGTAAGTCTGAATTGGAGGGCGCCGAGTATAGAGATTTATCAAAAAGACCTAAGTCTCTGAAGTAGAGGGCATAAGACCGGGGCTGATCCATTTCTTCTCCATTCACAGTTACTTGGTCGTACTGGGTGGCCACGGGCTTAGTCCAGATCCATAGTGCGAATTCCCCGATAGACTTCCCGAACATTTTCAATATAGAAAACGTCGCTACCAGCGCAGAGCAATCCCTCATCCTGCACACTGTGGATCCCATACATGTCGACAAATGCCAGACACTTCGGGTATTGGGCGTATGTAGCCCAGGTCTGGTAATGGATGTACACTTGATCCAAATTAATTTCTGTTCCAGGGGCCTGGGTTATGAGGGCATTCATATGGGTAATAACTTGCTCCCTATACTCTTCTCTGTCGATCCCGATAATACGCAGCACACAGGCTACCGACGCAACTCTTTAACCTCCAATAAAGCGTTCTCTGCGACCAAATCGAGATTACTATTCAGTTCGACCACATTTGCAAAATTGGTGATGCAAATGTTCGATCCCTTCGCACCAATTGCTAGGTTAAAGGAAGTCCATTCCCGTGACAATGTATACTTCTCCCGGGATAACTCGTGCCATATAAACGCAGTTGCGACAGCAGGGGTTAAAGTGCCGGCTGTAAATTGCAGACGAATGGTCGAATGCAAGTTACCTCTGCGATTTTCTGGGATGATGTGTAATTCCATGGGCGGCTTTTCCCCCGGATTATTGCGGAACCACTCCGATGGATAGGTCGGCGGCTTGTCCGTTGCAAGATCGAAATGCGTCATTTCCCGCCGTTTGGCAGGATCTGCCGAAACGCGGTAAACTACTGGATTTAGAGCCATGGTAAAGAACAGGAAAAATATCGACAATATACAAACTGAATACACAAAAACACCGAGCAGGTAGGAGAGAGCTCTGCTGTTAGTGAGGCTAGCTGCCTGCGAAGAGGGTCAGTTTGTCTCAGTCACCATCTGATACTGACGGAGGATGGATGTGCTCCCCAAAGCACGGTCCTCCGTGAAGCGTCTTCTGGTGGCTGGACGGGTTTTTTTGGGGAGGGGCTGGGAATCGAACCCATGACCTTCCGCTTATGAAGCGAAAGCGTAACCTCAAGGCTACAGACCCCCCTAATTTATTTATTTATCAAGTATAATTTTGGTTGATTAGTTTTCAACGGAGATAAATGGCAAACAACGTTTTACCTAGATTCCCGTCGCTCGGGTCGGGCGGCGGTAGCATTTTTGCAGTCTTCTCTGTGTGCGTATTTCGATTCGATCGACAATTTCTTATCAAATCAAAACATCAACAAAGCTGTTGCTGATTAGTTTTAGCTCTTTGTTTGACAAGTTGATACTATGATCGCTCTAGCATGCATTTATATGTAGGTAGCGACGACGACAACGGCATTATTCAAAGTAAGTAAAGTTTGTAAGGATGCTTAAAATATATCCCCGAGCACGATTTCCTTTTCTAAACTCGTACCAACTCATATGGTTGAAATAATTACCGTAAATTCGGGTGAAATTGATCGGTAGGGTGAAATTGATCACCGTGTCACAAAATTTTATTCTTACTAATAGAGCACCAAAATCAATGAATATTGTAGTGAATGAACGTTTGTTTGTCTTAATTATTGTCGAATTGTGTATTGTGAAGTTTTTGCTGTTAAAAGTGTTTGTTTCTATGGAAATAATGTAAAAATGCAGAATCATGTTCGGGCGTGTATTGGAAGACATCAATAAACTTCTAGTTCTAAACAAGGAGTTGAACATGGTGTCATTCTGAAAGCTTGTGAGTTTGCTTGAAATATATCCCCAAAACAGATTTTATCATCAAAATAGGTACCACATTGCTAATTTTGTTGAAATAATTAAATTTTTGTAAGATGTTTTAAAAATCCTTAGGAAATTGCCTACATTTAGGCGTTTTCGGCGGTACTATTGGAATTTAATTATCTAATATTTCCATAAATATTGATTTGTTAAGTATTTAGAAATTATATTCGGATTCAGGGAGCTCAATGTAAGTAAATAGAGAAGGTTTCGAAACTAACAATAATCGTATTGACAAGTGATCAATTTCACCCCGAAATGGGATTACCCAATTTTTTGTTTTTGATGAAATTTTTAGCACTAAAATCACATTTGTTAGAATATTTCGGCACATGAGTCAATGAGACTCACCGTCGTACTTGTTTTCCTGTATAAAGTTGTTTAGCATTGGCAACAGTATAGAACACATATCAGAAAAACCGTCAAAAGTGATCAATTTCACCCGAAATTACGGTAAGTTTCTGTTGGATATCAGGTATTTCCTTAGGAAATTGCCTACATTTAGGAGTTTTGATCGCAATTCTTAAAATTAACTATTCATTATTTCTTTAATTATTGCATTATTAAGAATTTAGCAAGCATATTCGGATGCAGGGAGCTCATATTCATTATGCAGAGTCGTTTCAAAAAGTAAGAGGTTGTTTCCGAGATACAACCGCCAAGTTGACGTTGGATAACGTTAGCTTCATTTATTTCCTGGCTTAAGACCGGCACAAACTTATGAAAGATTTCTACTGATAAAAATCCAATCAATTTTCATATTATTTGTTGCATTTCAATTCTGACCTATTGTGGACATTGTGTGTTAGCACACAAAAACTGTGGTGTAAGTTTGGTTCGGTTAACACTTCAACACCGATAGACTCGGTCGATGGAAGAATAAGCATGAGCGGTAACTCTTGCTTCCCAAACAAATATTTCGGTCGAACGTTAGGTCCAAGCATGATCCACTAAGATTGGTTGCTTTAGTAGTTTACGAATCCAGTTTGAGGTTGAGGTACTTCTCCATGAAGTTCGCGAGCTCCATGTTCTCCTCTTTGCTCAAATCGATGTTAAAGTTCCTTTTGATACTGGAAGAAGTTCAGCACCATGAAGAACTTTTTCTGCTTCGTAGTGGTATCCGGGCAAATTTGCGATTCCAGAGCTCGGCCGTCATGGTCCTGCAGGAAGCGAATGGCCTATCTGATCGGTTTGTTTAAGATTACCAACCTGTGCGCGATCTACGCCAAATGTGTCAGCATCATACCAAAGGACATCCAACTGACTCGTCGTATCCGTGGAGAACGCGCTTAAATTGAATTGCAGCACAATTTCAAACAAAACATGTCATTCGATGTAAAAGAGTTACAACCAGAAACACTTCATCTATAACTATTAATTGATTAATAAATTTATATATTTATCAATTATAATTTTGGTTGATTAGTTTTCTAGTTAGCTGTTGCTGATTAGTTTTAGCTCTTTGTTTGACAAATTAATACTCTGATCGCCCTAGCATGCATTTGCATGTAGGTAGCGACGACGACAACGGAATTATTTAAAGACACGGACACCATCTTCAGCCATTTAGCTGCACAGACTGTAACTTAACACTAGACAACGGACAAGCATGCTCCAGTGGCACAGCCGAGAAACATTCCTGACGAAAAGTTTCGACGGCTGAAGCGGGAATCGAGCCCACACCCCATGACGCGAAGCGATTACTGCCTGGCGACCCTAACCACTCGGCCACGAAGCCCAAAGTAGGTAAAGTTTGTAAGGATGCTTAAAATATATCCTTGAGCCCGATTTCATCTTCTAAACTGGTACCGTAATCCGGGGTAACATTGATCATTTTTCTGAATGTTTCTTTAATATTTCATTTGAAAATGCAAATTTTGCAAAGTTTATATTTTTAAAACAAGTACTGCCACCCATAGCTCGAGACTATATACTGAATTTTGTTTATTTAAAGATTTAAGCACGTTAAGAAACACGTTTTAGGCGATATTTTTATTAAGCTGATATGGGGTAACATTGATCACCTATGTAAACAACGTTCGGTAATACTGAATATGTCGTTACTTACTTAAATCATGGCCCCTGAATCCGATTATGAAGGCCAAACGCTTACAAGTCATTTACTTTTTGAGTTATTTTAAAATTAAAAGCACCTCGAACCACGGAATACGCCTAAAGGTATGCAATTTCCTAAGGGAATTTTACATTCTTAACAGTAATTCGGTAATATTGCCTAAATGAGCATACTTATAAACGATTTGACAACAGAATCGTTCTCGGCGATGCCATTTTTAGTAAGAATCTTATTTTCCTTGCTTATATCGTTTGCAGAACTTATGTGAGACATGAATCTGGTAGTGTCATCCTTAACAATAAAAATCATTATTTCAAAAAGTTGACAAATTAACGAATAAAGTAAACTCATTTTTCGCAAAAACATTAACTTTTATTAGCTCATGAATATAAGAAAGAGAAGCACTACTCATGATTTGGAAATATTTCAATAATAATTTTTAATACGTTCTTTTGATGAATGCCTCCTTTCCGATCAATGTTACTCCGCTAATCAATGATACCCCAGATTACGATACCAATTAGCTCATACGGTTGAAATAATTAAATTTCTGTTATATATCAGGTTTTTCCTTAAGAAATTGCCTACATCTAGGCGTTTTTATCACAATTCTTGAAATTAACTATTCATTATTTCTTTACATATTGCATTATTAAGCATTTTGCAAGCATATTCGAATTCAGGGAGCTCATATTCATTATGTAGAGTCGTTTCAAAAAATAACAATAATCGCATTGACAAGTGATCAATTTCACCCCGAAATGGGATTCCCCGATTTTCTATTTAAGGGATGATTTTTAGCACTAAAGCCATATTTGTTATAAAATTTTGGCACATGAGCCAAAGAGGCTGACCGTCGTACTTGTATTCAGTTGTTTGTCATTTTCAACATTATTGAAAACAGACAAGAAAAACCATGAAAAATGATCAATTATCACTAAATTACGGCACATGTAAACTCCAAAACGTCAAAACCTTATAACAGCAAGAAAAATGTGCTTTCTATTAAATACAAGACATGCCTCGATATTTACCAATTGTTCAATAGTTTAGTCATGAAAATCAATAGTTTTCATTATTTGAGTAGATTCGTAGAAAGATTTGCAATCGATTGGTGCAAGAATCTTGAAAATTTATCCGGGCGTTAGTAAGTTATTAACAGTCAAAATCTAACCACTTTTCGTGACGCGAGCGATTTTTCGCTTTTCGAAATTGTACCCCAGTATGTTGCCGTAAGACGTTATCCAACGTCAAAAATAATAATCGCCTTGAAAAATGATCAATTTTACCCCGAAATGGGATTCCCCCATGTTTTATTTAAGGGATGATTTTTAGCACTAAAAACACATTTGTTAGAAAATGTTGGCACATGAGCCAAAGAGGCTGGCTGTCGTACTTGTTTTCCTGCAATCAGTTGTTTGGCATTTTCATCATTTTTGAAAACAGACAAGAAAAACCATGAAAAATGTTCAATTTTACCCGAAATTACGGTTATATGTAAACTTCAAAACGTCAAAGCCTTATAACAGCAAGAAAAATGTGCGTTTCTATGAAAAATAAGACATGTCTCGATATTTACCATTTTTTCAATAGTTTAGTCATGAAAATCAATAGTTTTCATTATTGGAGTAGATTCGTAGAAAGATTTCCAAACGATTGGTGGAAGAATCTTGAAAATCTATGGGGGCGTTTGAAAGTTATTAACAGTCAAAATCTAACCACTTTTCGTGACGCGCCCGATTTTTCGTTTTTCGAAATTGTACCCCAGTATGTTACCGTAAGACGTTATCCAACGTCAAAATCTTAGATTTACACGTAACGTAATTTTAGCCTCAATCATGCAAAGCCATTTCTCATGTATTATTCAATGATAAACCCTATAAACACATCTTTTATATACAACATTGTTACCAAAATCCTTAATGTTGAACGCAAAACGTCTTCTCTGGAAGAATGTTGCATGCAAAGCAGCTCGGTTTACATGATTTTCACGCTGAAAATTCAATCATAAATAATGCACATCAAATGACAAGCCGTCGATCCATCCATGTGCATTATTTTTGATTGAATATTCAGCGTAGAATCATGTAAACCGAGATTTCTTGTTTGCAATTTCACTTGCAAGATGCAAGAAAGCATGCAAGATTGGCGAATGTTGGATGTAAGATCATGATTTTTTTCATTTTCACTCAAGATTGAAAGCATTATAGAATACAATGAGACAGATTACATTAATTATCGTTGAATGTTCAGTTGCAACTCCTTTTACATGATTATCATAACAAATTACGTGCCATGTATATTTCAGATTTTTTTGCTGTGTGTAGTTGATAATAATAATAGCTCGAATTCCGTTGTTGTAGTTATAAAAATATAATGCTATGATGAATAATTTTGTGAGATGTTTCGAGAGTAACTAGTGATCATTTAATAAAAAGAGGCGAAGGCTGCGTGTCATCTGAAGCAGATTGTAAAAAGTTTGAATATTTTTTCTTCACACTTGCAAAAATTAAAGGTTTCTCCCAATGTTTCCAAAACTCAACTTATAATATTCCCACATAAAACAAAAGCTCTTTATTTGAAATCTTCAACTAGACACCTAGATATATGAGATGATACTATAAAAAGAATAAAAAAAAGCATTGCTGTGACTGTTTCCATGTTTCTTCGTTAATTTGTAATTAAAGATTAAGCAGTAAGCTACTCTAGCATAAAAATATATAATTTATTCAAATTAGACGTGCTCTTTTCTTTCCAGTTTCTATTATCGCCAGGTCTCTTTTCTTAATCACATCATAAAATTTTTAAACTCACCGAAGGAAGCACATTTCTGCTGATTCAATGCCATTTTCCTCTGCTCTAGATGTTGGGGAAATCAGTCTAAGTAAATTTCAAGATAATTCCATTGATTATTTCTCTCTCTGGTGGACTTTCCTTTCGTCCCATTTCGTTCCGGGAGGATTCAGCGAGGATATTTTTCCAAGTTTTTTTCCCATTTCGCAGGGAATAATTCATTTGAGAAACATTTTAATCTTTTCGTTTCCAATCCCGTTCGGCGTCCGGTTTTCTCTGTGTGTTTGTGATGAGATCTGAATCTAAATTGCTGCAACGCGCATCATCGTCATTTTGGCAAAAGCCCCCAGCAACGGCGAAGGAACCGCAGAAGGGAAGACAAAAATCAAAATTCATCAGCGAACAATAAAGCTAATTGAAACCAAAAGGATTTCCTCCCGGGAAAATTTGATTTGGTCCGCTTTTTTTGTGGGGTCTTTTGGGATGGAAAATCAATTTCATTCTAGTTTTTGTTTTAAGATGCAGAAATAAATTATTTGTGGTTCTCGGTAATTTGTTTTGAAATGGTTCGTATTGGCCAATCGCTCACTGGATGATGGTTTAAGAGGGGGAAGCCCAAATTCCATTGGATCAAATTTACTTAGGTTGATGTTTATTGCATCAAGCGGAACGTGGTTGAATTCGGGCATGACGATAATGGCAATGGATGGAGAGCCAAGGGATCGTTCAATAATTACGTTAGCACATTTTTCCATATTTTAGACTCCCCTCCCTCCATTGGAAGACATTCATTTCTTTTACATAGGAGTTCTGTGTTAGACAATATTATCATCCTTATGTGATAAAACTAAATTAGACTTGTTTTTAATTAATTATGAATCGTGGTTTATGGCTAACCAGCCGAGTGGAAGTTTAACAACTACCCTAACTAGAGATCAGGGAGTCGTGAGTTCGATTCTCAAACTACCTTCAATGATCCATTGGAACCTCGACACTTTTGATCATCAATTTCGGAAGAATTAGATGCCCATCCATACACAACGCTTTCTATTTATATCCAATGCCTAGCCCGAGAGCGCATTATTTTTTAGGTAATGAAATAGCACACAACGCTAGCCAGCAGCTGTACTGGCTGAGGTTTCTATTGTGTGGGTATGGAGATTATTCCGCAAGGAAAATAGGGACAGTTCGCTCATACTGGATCATCTATCAAAATTATCAGCAAATTGTAGTTGGCCGCTGTTCATTGGATGTCGGTACCCAGCCAATAGAAGAATATATGGGAAAAGGTAAAAAATACAGAAATTGTCTTTGTTCAATTTTTTGCCGATGAAACATTTTTTAATAAGTCGCAAATTTTGTTTTTGACTACATGCTCAAAAAAGCGTTCTGGAAAACGTGAATTGTCAAAAATACACCGTGAACTACCACATGGATACAAGTACGGATTTTTTTTATGAGTACCGTAATCTGGGGGCAAATTAATCACTGGGGCTAATTTGACCAGGTCGGTACCAAAAAACATTTCCTTCCAAGGATGCTGAAGGTTTCATTGGCACCACATACATTCCAGTTTTCTAGTTTATAGATGTCTAATGATGATTTTGAACTATTTCATTTTTATAAGCATCAATTTTGCATAGAAAAGTTTACAGTTTTTGAAGGTGTAAGCAATATAGTTGGAATTATCTGTGTTAAACAATCCAGTGGTGCTATGCCTGCATGTTAATTTCGGGTGCTAAAATATTGTGTCAGCTCAACAGCTGAACTTCTAAAGTTATTTTTGATGCCATACAGCATAGCAAATATAGTTTTTTGCTCATAAAACCGGTTAATCTCAAATAATGTGCTTATTTCAAAGGGAAATTGTCTACATTTAGGCGTATTAGGCAGATTTTCAAAATTAAATTTTGCAATAAACTGATCAAATGCTCGAGTAAAAAGTATTTGGCTTCATTTTCACATTCAGGAGACCCAACTTTAGTGGATAGGGAAATTTTTAAATCTAAAATCTGCTTTGTGATATGGTGATCAATTTCAATTGGAGAAAACTGTTTTTATTTGGCTGCTAAGGAACCCACTAGCAAGATTCTTAAAATATTCAAAGCAGAGTTGGTGCTTGAACGACACCTAACTTATCATTGTAATTATTTTTTGGCGAGAGCTTCACGAACTATAGTATTACTTGGCATATTTAAAACAAATTGCTGGCAGTAGTTTTTGTAGAAATCATTCCAACTAAATCTAATATGGCCCAAGTAAAACCCGAGCGAATGTAAGAACTGAAAAAAAGCATTTTTGTACCTTAAGATAAAGATGCATCGGAGTCGCTCCTCAAGCTTGAAACTGAAAACAGGATCGATCGATTACTTGCTGAGGGTGGCCAATCGATCAAGTTTTTAGCTCATAACTCCGTCTATTTTTCTAGACTTGTGTTTCTGATGATTTGTGTTTAAAATTTTTAATTTTGTTGATTTTAACAGAGAAACAAAAAATAGATTGGAGTACTTTGTACTTTTTTATTCCGCCTTAATTGCTTATCTTTGACAGATACGCGTATTTCGACTGCCACTTGCAGTCTTCTTCAGTGTTAGTTACTCGTTTGCACTCTAGTGGATCCAAAAACAATTTGATTAGTATATCTTACACCAACTCGGACTACTTCAGTCATAGTGATGGTTTTGAACATTGTATCAATCATTTGATTCATTTGTTTAGTTAGAAAAATCACTTGAAGTGGGTACATTATCTGATGATTTTCCGCTAGTATTTTCGATACACGAAGAGGCAGAGTTTCCTGTGGCGGCAGGGTTTTTCCATTTGATTTGAAATAATTAGAATGGTTACTCGTAGCATCATGCACAAATTACGTCACGGTCCAAGGGGGGGAGGGCGTTAAGCCGAGCGTGACAAGCCTTACAAAATTTTCGGAGGACTCATACAAAAAGTGCGTGACATAATTTGTGTACCATCCCAAAGGGGAGGAGTTCAAAGTTCCTGCTACGATATTGGCATAGTTTTTTCCTTGGGTAGATACATTCGAAATTAAAGGATTCGAACGGCTACCCGACGGAATAAAATTAGTTTGGGAATGAGCATGATTCGAATCTTCCTGATGGGTATGATTCATAATCAAGCGATTGTTAACTGAAAACTGAGCATTGTTCGATACTCTATCAAGGGAATTCTGGAAACGACCGCTATCGTAACGGGCATTATTGTTCATCTGCCTGACACGAGCCTAGACGACTCGCCTACGCCGGCAAGCCCAAAAATTTGACTAATGATTGCCCCCACAATTCGAGCATATAAACTTGGTGGTATCTTCCTTCACAGGACAGCCTCCTTGGCGTGAGAATAACCTCTGCAAATCATGCATTTGGCATCTATGCGGCAATGTTTTGTACCATGACCCCACTTTTGGCACCGACGGCACTGAGTGGGGTTCTGAAAATTTCCTCCTGGTTTCTGGAAATGTTCCCATGTCACGCGGACATCGAACATAAGTCTTGCTTTTTCTAAAGCTTTATTTAGATCTTTTCTGTTAAAGTGAACTCAATTATATTCTTCAGAAAGCCCTTTCTTTGAACAAACGTTCAGTTTTTTTCGTCATAGGTAAAAAAATGTGCTTCTTCTCTTCAAGATGTTTGAGAAGAAGCTCGCGATATTTAAAAGTTTCCGGCAAAACGCGACAGTCTCCTTTTTTTGCTATTTGGAAGGAGACCTTGATTCCCCTAATGGATTTCAAGATCTCCTCCCTAAATCCTCCAAATTTGGAACAACTGATCACGATTGGTGGCACTCTTTGTTTCCTCACTTGAATCAAAGAGCCTTGGCTAGAGGCTGCTTCGGTTTGATGTTCGGGAAACTTGTCTAAAGCATCAAACTGATTGCTCATTTCGATACAATTATCAACATTAACCATTTCACTCTTGAAAGAGAACGCGCATTCCAGAAAAACGTCCTTTCTTCCATTCTTGACAGTTTATCGACAGTTTTAAAATCCACTTTTTTGGAAGGAAGTACTTACGTAATTTTCGAACGTGCTCCAACGAGGGAAATGGGAAGTGGCGGGCAGAATATTCTTAATCCATAATCGTAAAATAGCGTACCTCCACTGTGAGGAAGTAGGGAATATGAACGGAGCAATAAGAGCACTGCGAATAAAAAACAAGCTCTAAGAAATGCATTAACTTGGGTAAACTGAATTTTATTTCACTTATGGTATTAAAAATGCATGGCTCCTTTTCGCTGATCGTTTGCGTTGGTGTTGAAAAAACGCGCGAAAATTCTCACATTTGCTGTGAAATGTACAAGCCATGGTGGGGCTCATCCGCTGTTGGATTTCGGGTGACCATTTAATGGATTTTTGCTTCCTTAAACGAAAGCATTCTACTTATTAGATTGAGAAAATTCACTTCTCTAGTGTCTCTTCGATTGATTTTTTTTGGTGAATTATGGATGTTGCTTGATAATTAAGATTTCTCACTGCAATCTAGAGTTGTTTCGATACACTTTGCATAGTTTACACTACCTACCAATTTCAGATTCGTAGACCATCTAATATACACTGGAGTTGAAGTCTTCTCAGTCCCAGGGTTTTCATTTAAATATACGTTCATATATATTCGCTTCTTATCATGTCCATTCATAATTTGTAATCTTATCCTTTATATTTTGGAAGTTCCTTTACAATGATGATGCTATTCTAACTCCGTTTTCATCCAATTAATACAATATCTGGGAACCCTAGATATTCCACGATCCTGCAATTATAATGAGACAATCCCCAACACAAAAAAATGACGGTAATTCTCCTCTGACCTCGTGTTTCACTTAACATCACTTTCATTTTCCTAATTTCATGACAACAACAAAAAAAGATTCCCGCGAATGAATTTTATTCAGCTGTATGACAACGACCTGCACTCGTACATACCGCATCATCTTTTGTTTCCCATTCGTTCGTGGCCCCCAACACCACCCTTGGCAGAAGTGGGTGGGATGCCTCCGGGATAAACACCATCATCAACGTGTCTTACTCATTTATGAGACCACCACCCCCTCCCACATTTATGCTGCTATTTCCTTTTTGTCGAAGCTTAATGCCATACCATCATACGAAACATGTACCGTTAAATGGGGTTCTATCAAACTGCGGTATTATCGGGTCTCAAATTAACGGGTAAGTGCGGAACTCACAACATTTAATTCAGTAAATAACATAGTTTCTGTCTACCAATTAAGAATAACAAATGCAGGCTTTATATTTGAATATGGGGCCTTCCTTAGCCGAGTAGTTAGAGTCCGCCGCTACAAAGTAATGCCATGCTGAAGGTGTCTGGGTTCGATTCCCGGTCAGTCCAGGTTTTTTTCGTAATGGAAATTTCCTTGACCTCCCTGGGCATAGACTATCATCGTACCTGCCGAAAATGGCAACTTTGGCAAAGAAAGCTCTCAGTTAATAAGTGGAAGTGCTCATTGAACTACAAGTAAGAAGCAGGCTGTGAGGATGTTAATGCTAAGAAGAAGAAAAATATTTGAATATTAAAAGAGATGAGATATAAGCATTTTTGAAAAGCATGCAAACAATCTGTATCTAAGATCATTAAATGACGGAGTTTTGAAGAGCTCGTTATTTATTTTTGACAGCCTAGTAATAATGTAGGAATGTATTTATGTATTCAGATCTCCTTAAAAAACTATCAAAGTTACCCCGTTTCACGTTACTCTGGCTGCTTCTCGACATCGTGATGCCGGCACCACACCGCAGGGCAGCAAGCATGGATGGATGGCATGGATCTGATGACTTGACGGTTGGCTGTGCGGTATGCAAATTGTATAAAAATTTCGGTAATGATGAAATTTTATTTCATCTGGGGCAAAAATGAGAAAAAGCACGCAGCAGCAGCAGCGGCTCATGAATAAGTGCGATATGTGAACCGAGAGTGATGATTATTTTAAAAGTTGTTCCCACTTGTTTCTGGTTTGGTGATGATGTTCCCGTCGTGACGTTCCGACGATTCATTCGAGGCAATTTCCTACTGGATGAGAAAAAGGGTGAACTTTTTGGGTCGGTTGGTGTGAGCGAAACGTCTCAATTAGATAAAACAATCCGCAAAGTTCGTTAAAATTTCGAAATTGCTCTTGTAGAGATGAGTATTTGCAGCCCGTGCTGTAGGTATCATAAATTCATTTCGCCTCGGTACTTTCTCCAAATTGGATTTTATATCATCATATGGAAATCAAAATTCACTTTTACTGACAGGGATGATGAATTTTGATTACGATAATGAAGTGCCAGGGAAATATTACACATGTTGTGTCGGTTTTATTCCATTTAGAGATATGGTTTGGATTTTTTAACTTTCCCGAGAAGCCAAAAAAAGCTTGTTAACAGCTAATGCTGTTTCACTTTCTGGAGTGTAACATTGTTCCGGATGACTGGAGGCACGTGAGAGTAATTGCCACCCAAAAACCCGGGAAACCCGCGTCGAACTATAATTCGTACCGTCCAATTGCGATGTTGTCGTGTATTCGCAACTTGTTAGAGAAGATGATTCTTTTTCGACTGAATAAATGGGTTGAATCGAATGGCATGCTGTCAGATACGCAGTTCGGTTTTCGCAGAGCCAAAGGAACGAACGACTGTCTTGCGCTGCTTTCTTCAGAAAATTAACTTCCCTTTGCCCAAAACGAGCAGATGGGTTCAGTGTTTTTGGATATTGTTCCGTACGGAACGAGCCGTAAACATGTCCGACTCAAAGTGTGTCCGAATGAGGCCCCTTATCGACCCACCCTGACTACGCCACTGAGTGCACGAGTATCAACAGTGAGCGTGAGTAGCATGTGAGTTACCAACAGGAACTCAAGTGCCGTGAGTTCCCTATGAGTGAAGTATCCCCAACGAGAGTTCCAGTGAGTTCCGTCAGTGAGTGCTGTTCCAGAAGCTTCGAGAATGAGCACCTTCGAGAATGAGTACCGTCGAAACCTCTAGAACACAAATGAACTGATATAAATACCGCACCGCTCCGCACTAGGAGTTAGTCTTGTTTTAATCACCGCGAGTATACTATCGACCGAAAGTGAATTAAAGTGGAAGTATAGTGAACAGTGTAAAGTAGTGAAATAAAGTAGTAAAGTGCAGTGATTAGTAGAATCAGTGGTGTTGTTCCTTTCATCCCGAAATATACAGTCCACCCGACCCGACCGGAGTTGGCCACGGTTAACGCGCCAACATAGTGGTCCTTCGAGCCGGATCCAGCGCCGCCGCCATAGGAAAGGAATCGACACATCCGCCGCTCGTCGAGAGAATTCCAGCACGCTTGCGTGGTGACCCAGACCAGAGCGTGTATTCCAAGGAGGATTCAGCTAGCCATCGCCGCCGTCACGTCTACCGCCCGACAAGGAAGTGATCATCCACCATCACCGCTACTCACTTCGAGTAGGCACGTTTGCCTGGTTGTGGACCCAAACGTGCATTCCGAGAGAAGAAGATCACTATCGCCGCCCTATCCGACACGGTT
The DNA here is from genome assembly GCF_002204515.2 of Aedes aegypti. Classification (NCBI taxonomy): domain Eukaryota; kingdom Metazoa; phylum Arthropoda; class Insecta; order Diptera; family Culicidae; genus Aedes; species Aedes aegypti. Next base: position 273,448,206 of record NC_035108.1, read on the forward strand.
CCTTGCTGCCTGTACCACACCGTGTTCCAGCTGTTCACTATAGTCGCCGCTTATCCGACACGTCTGCGCGGTACCAATACCGGGACGTGTTTCACCGAAGAGAGTAGTACCCGTTTCGCCGTCCAATCCGACACGTTTCCGTGGTGCCCTGACCACAACGTGTACTGTAAGAGGAGCCAGCTATTCAATCAAGCCGCCCATTTATCCGACACGTTTGCGCGGTACCCATACCGGCACGTGTATTGCCGAGGAGAGTAGATTCGTCTCGCAGCCGCCAATAATCCGACACGTCTGCACGGTACCCATTCCGAGACGTGTGTCGCCCAGGAGGGAGACATTCGTTCCACTGCCCAACACGAATCACCGACACGTTTTGTGATACTTTCCCAAAGCGTGTAGCAATAGGAGGAACCGTAACCCGACCATTCGACACATCTGCGTGGTGCTTGGACCAGGACGTGCATCCGTCACCGTGTTCGTTCGACACCCGCCAAACGCCGAAGAATCCCTGTTCAGAGTGACTTTTTCGACCCGACACGAATCCCAACGCCATGGAGTTCCGAATTCCATCAGGAGACGCTGTGCAGCAGAATTGCATGTCGAAAATGAGATCCGCTACTGAGTCGAACGATCAGGACGCCGCTATGATCGCCCGAAACACCGATTGGAAGACAACCGTTGATCCGACCATGTTGAACGAGTTTTCGTCGCTATCACGCCTCCGAATTCACGTGAGCCTGAAGCTAGAGCGAGTACAAAGTGCACTTGCTGCCTTCACAGATCAGGTGAGCCTACCCCGACTCAAGACGTATTTGAAGAACGCTGAGGATGCCTACGCTGAGTTCTGTGCCGTACACAGCAAGGTGATGGTGGTCGTTCCAGACACCGCTCTACGACGTCAAGAGGAAGCTTTCATCGACTTCGAATACCGGTACGAGCATGTACGAACCACTATTCAAGATCTGGTAATCACCCAAAGAAAGAGTCCCGCTAGAGGTCCGAAACCACTACAACAACCATTCGACGACTCGTTCCTTACTGTCGATGAACACGATGAACATCGTGCTGACTGGACAAAGCTCTACTTCTTAGCACCCGTAGTAGAAAAGCCAGAAAAGATGGATTGTGAAAACCCGCTGGATAACCACGAACTATCGATCCACGCACAACCGAGGAGTCCTCCGGAGAAGAGCTTTGAGATCTCAAATCGAAAGTCATCCGATCCACATCCGAAGCACTTCAAAATCGAACGTGAGTACGTACACGAGTTCGCGCGCGTCAATGGATGGAAACATAATGTCTTTACCAGCTTTATTTGGGCGAAATCGATGATTACGTTGGAGTAGTGAGAGCATTCGGTTGAATGGTCCTACTTCAGATTAAAGTCCCTCTCAAACAACAACAACAACAACCTACTTCAGACGGCTACTTGGAAAATCGCTGAAGAGACAGGTGGTCGGAAACAAAAGATGACATAATGTACATGTGAACAATTAACATACAAGAAAACAAATACAATTGGCGAACATATTTTACGTTGTAGTTACAGATAATCAAAACAGACCCTAGATATTAATACATGTATAAGATATACTGACGCCTATTTTGATTAAGTTACTGTTCATTATGTAATATCCAAAACTTTTGGACTATCATGTACTGTAACTATGTGTGATATCAACATAATTACCCTGCTCGCACTCCAGCAGAAGCACTAAAGGTAATAAGCTCGAAATCTAGTTCATTCCCTTACAAAGCCACAACTTTAAGATGATCATAGTAGATTTCAACGCACAGGTTGACCAGGATGAGGCATTCAGCTTTCCGGATGACGAATAATGAAGGAATACTAATAATTCATACAGACAGTATACTGTTATACTGTCTTTCTGAACCACTATTCTGTGCTGCTAAAATTGCACCTAGAATCATTCATATCAACCATGTATGCAAAGGCGCGTACACGTTAGAAACCATGGGTTGACAAATTTTTTGTGCACAGTGAAGCTATGAATAATTTAAACCCTGAATCTGATATTCAAAGTTACTATAATTAAGGTGCTTATACGCACAGGGGTGTAAATGCCATTTTGGTCGGCTTTGAAATCAGTTGAGGAAATTCTACTGTATCATTTTCAGGAGAAAATAAAAACAAGCGATGAGAGTCAGGATTTAGTGGTAATAAATTAATAACACCGAAACGAAGCACTTCCGAAACATGGTGTATTCGACAAAGTTTCCGGTCATAATTAGCGACATCTATTGGGAAGCATCCATAAATTATGTCACGTAAAAATATACTATTTTCAACACCCCTGCTTTTCACCTTTTGTTTGAGAACAATTTGTGGAAACGTCAGTAGAGTCTAAATGCGTAAACGAGTAGAAACACGTTTTGAATATATGTGTTTGTCGACGAATCTTCTTCTTTTTTCTTGGCATATCTTTCCCCCTGGGAGGAAGCTGGCTTCTCAGCTTAGTGTTAGTTTAGCACTTCCACATTTATTACCTGAGATCTTTCTCAGCTAATGACCTTTTTGCATGGGTATATCGTGTGGCAGGCATGCGCCCATACTCTGTGCCCAAGGAAGTCAAGACTGTTTCCTTTACGAAAAGATTCGGTAATCGTCATGCAAATCTCGAGCTTTACTTCTTTTTTGTAATCGTGCAACACGACTATCCGTGTAGAGGCGTCACTACTGTACTGTCACAGACAAACAGACGTAACACTCTTGAGAAGCTCATGGTACATGCGTTTAACGATGAATTTGAATTTCATTTGACCGACGCGATCGTTCCACCAGAGGCGCTAGTGTTCGACCGCTTTGACTTTTGATAGTGTACACGTTGCTGAATGATGCGAACAAAACTTACAGGCAATTCGTGTAGTAGTGTGCGTGTTAGGCAAACGTCAACTAAAAATCCATCATGGCAGACAGTGCTTCGCGCGGTTCTTGCAACAGATGGCAGTGTGGACTATAAGACTATCCATGAGGACACTTCGCGATTGGGTTGACAGCTCAAAGTGCAAGCACAGTGAACACTAAACTTACCGAAATTTCGTTAAGCATCATCAGTGCTTACCAATCTGCTTTGTTCCCCAACCGATGATTGTCAAAAATTCATGGTAACCAAAAAAATTTAGCTGATCACAGCTGTCTCATGTATTGCCTTATTGTCAGTTAAGCAACTGGTAAACTCTTTGCAATGACATGAAAAGGCATGTGAAGCAGCGTTTTTCTTGACATAATAGGTATTTATTACTAAGTACGAACATCAATTGTATTTAGAAAAGGCATTTTAAGCTACTTTTATACTAATTATTCTATTTGTCAGACTTCTGCATGTTCAGGATGTTCTAGGTTGCCAAGTAGGACATTAAGGCATACACCTAAAATTTTTCCCTGACAGGGAAGTATATTTGCAAGGACTTTTCCGAAGACAGTAAATTTTATTCATTGGTTCTTTTTATACAGCCATTTTCCGACTACGGTCATATATGACCGTGCCGGCCCCAAAGGGAAAACTTTGATCATTTTAGCGAGAAAAGTTACTGGAACAAGGGTAGACCCGAAGTTCTGAACTCCAGGGTAATTTGGAGGGCCTGGAATATCCCAAACGTTCCTTGAAATAGCTCTTGAGATTCTCAGAGGTTGGTAGATTCTATTTGAATTTGTAATGTTATTGTTTTTAACCCAAACAATTACTATTACGGTTGTAGATTTCAAAGAGTGTGCTTCAGGACAGTTTGGACGTCCTAGAACATCCCAGGACATAGCAAAGCAAGTGAAATAGTGTTTTTGTTAAAAGAGTAATTCTGTATTATCTAGCCTGAACATCATTTATGTTCACAAACAGCATTTCACGCTTCGTATGTACTTATAGTTAAATTTTCCAAACTTCAGGATGTTCAGGATGTTCTAGGTTGTCAATTAGGTCATAAAGGCATATACTTCATATTTTTCTCTGATAAAAGAGTATATTTGGGACAACTTTGCCGAAGACAGTATATACATTTGTTCATTTTTTTTTTACAGCCTTTTTTGTACTGCGGTCATATATGACCGCGCCGGCCCCAAAAGGTTAAAGGCTGGTAGCGACTAAGTGCCTTAAAAATCGAAAAATGAAGACCTCTTGCCAGCACTAAAAAGAACCAAGAAGAGGCCGAAAAGTAACCAAGAAAACACAATAAGAACCAGAAGATAATTCTTCATTGCATCAGAGCACACATTTCTCAAAGACCTAACACTTTATTTGAAAATTTCTCTGGAGATTGCGACAAGTATTATTGTTTGTGTTTTATTTGTGATTTTCTCTAAAGAGTTCATCAGAAATTTGCCCAAATGTTCAGACATTGCGCCGGAAACATCAAAAGGAGTTCATTTAGTGATTATTCTCCAAGGAGTTTCTCCAAGATTTTGTTTAGGATACCTCAAGAATACAACCTGGATTTTCTTAAGGAAAGCCACAGAAATAAAATTTCTTCACAGATTATTTTAGAAATCATCTGAGTTCCTCAAAAATTCTTTAAGATTTTTATCTAGAAGGAGCTAGGTCCAAGATTCATACATCGATTTCCCTAGGACATTTTCTAAAATTCAATCAATGACTTCTTAAGAAAATTAGAGGATTTCAACCGCCAACGACAGTACCAGACTCCAGATCCGAGTCCATCAGTTAAGGGAAAGCTCGATACTCAAACCGATCCAAACGACCAACGCACTGGACATAGATCGAACATCCGACAGACAGTGAATGGCAAACACACTGCAGTCACCGAGTAACAACAGTCCAGAGCAGCGACAATTCCAGAGTAACGAGTTAGACTTTTGCCAATTCGACCGACAGGAAGACGCACCAACTTCGAGCCATCAAGTTTCCGACACATCGCCCTTCACTATAGATCGTCCGACTATTCCAGCAATTGAGCAGCATACCATGAAGAAGATACCGACCGACTCCAAGGAAACCATACCCAGTCGACAGGATGACAACCTCTCCGAACGAAAATTTCGCTCACCGAATCCCGTCCAATACTCTCCTAGTAAGAGCGATGCGACAGAATTCCGAATCATCCGACCCAGATTCCGCCCGCCGAAGAGAATGACCATGGAGAACCACAAACCCGAAACCATACTGTTGAACCTTCGTGTCAACTGGGGGAGTATGTTCCGTACGGAACGAGCCGTAAACATGTCCGACTCAAAGTGTGTCCGAATGAGGCCCCTTCCCTACCCACCCTGACTACGCCACTGAGTGCACGAGTATCAACAGTGAGCGTGAGTAGCATGTGAATTACCAACAGGAACTCAAGTGCCGTGAGTTCCCTATGAGTGAAGTATCCCCAACGAGAGTTCCAGTGAGTTCCGTCAGTGAGTGCTGTTCCAGAAGCTTCGAGAATGAGCACCTTCGAGAATGAGTACCGTCGAAACCTCTAGTACACAAATGAACTGATATAAATACCGCACCGCTCCGCATTAGGAGTTAGTTATTATTTTAACCGCCGCGTGATTATGATCGACAGTGAAAGTGAAGTGTAATAGTAAAGTAGTGAAGTAGTGAAGTAAATAAAGTGTAGTGATTAGTAAACCAATGGTGTCGAATATTTTCATCCGAAATACAGTCCACCCCGACCCGACCGGAGTTGGCCACGGTTAACGCGCCAACAGATATTAAGGGTGCTTTTGTCTCAGTTTGTGTTGATGTCCTTTCAGACAAACCCCACGCAAGTGGCCTTTCATCAATTTTGAACATTTTTTTGTACAATTTGTTGTCCGAGAAGCATATGAGTTTTACTCATGGCAACTTGACAGTTTCACGAATTAGCTACATGAGTCTCCCCTGCTTTATTACTTTTACGTGAGAACCATCGATGTTTCTGTCACAGGACCAACATCAGCCGAACTACAAAGACCCTTACAAGATACTTTGGACAATTTGTCCACTTAGGCCTTAAAGCTGGGTATTGAATTCTCTGGGGGTAAGACAATCACTCATAGCTTGTCTTCTCAATATCTCGGGGTCTGGTTCGACGCCAAATGCACCTGGGGGAAACATATTGCGTATCTGACACAGAAATGCCAAAAACGAATCAACTTCATGCGAACTATAACCGGAACATGGTGAGGAGCCCATCCGGAAGATCTGATCAAGCTGTACCAAACAACCATCTTGTCGGTCTTAGTGTACGGTAGCTTTTGCTTTCAATCCGCGGCGAAAACACATGCTGCAGATTCAGCGCATTCAGTACCGCTGTCTTCGCATCGCGCTAGGCTGCATGAACTCGACTCACACAATGTGTTTAGAGGTACTTGCAGGAGTACAGCCCCTGACAGATCGTTTCGCGGAGTTAACACTCAGGTTCCTTATCCGTTGTGAAATTCTCAATCCATTGGTTACTGAAAACTTCGAAAAGCTGCTTGAACATAACCCTCAAACTCGTTTCATGAGTGTGTACTTCTGGTACATGACGCTGGAGGCAAGCATGGGAAAATTCACTCACTCACCCGAATGCTACCGATAAAATATCTGCAAAGTATCTGCTGCCACCGAATGTTCAATAACTGACGAACGCTACTAGGGTGAGCGCAATCCCGACGAATCGTAAACGATTGAGATAAACCGAAAATGAAAAGATATACGGAGCGGAGAGAGCACATATCCTCTCTTAAATTGGAGACACGAAAGAACGCGTTCGCCATTCGATCACTGAAAGCTTCCTGCCAAATGTACAGATTTTGCGTTCACTGAAACATTTCGCCTTGTGTATTACCAGTCAGTGAACGCTCTTCAGCTCTCAAATACGAATGCCACTCGTGCGGAATCGGAATGTAAAGAATCATTCGCTACAGCAATCGGATGCCTTCGACACAATGAGTCGGTAGTGAATCATTCGGTTGCCGTTTTTGTCTAACTTGTCGCTCGGCGAACAAGAAGAAAGCGCATTGGAAATTGAAACACTCAGCTTGGTCGGAGAAACGGCAAACTCGCTCTTGACCGCTTGTGGATGTGAGCGAGTGAAATGCAATATTCGAGTGAATGTTTCCCATGCTTGGCTGGAGGTCAGCCCATCTTCGGTTAACACCAATCGTGATAGCTTCCTAGACTTCGACTGTTCCACTGTAGTATTTGATTTGTCCATGAAGCAAGATATCCATGGTATACCAGATCACTTTCGTTCAAAGTTTATCCCTCCCATGTTTGCAAGTAAATTCGGGCATGTCAGCGAGAACCGACAGTTCTTCACTGATGGGTCAAATATGGATCACTGGTTTCGGTGTTTACAACATTTTTCATAGTGCCTTCTCCATGCTTCAAAAGCCATGTTCTGTATATGTTGCAGAGCTAGCAGTTATACATTACACCTTAGAGTTCATCAGTTCTGTCCCAAGCGAGTCCTTCTTCATTTTTTCCGACAGTCTAATCTCTCTGGAGGCTGTTCGATCAATAAAGCCGGTGAAACACTCAGCGTACTTCCTGAATAGAATACGCCAAGCATTGAGTGCTTTGTCAAATCGCTCTTACACTATTACCCTAGCTTAGGTCCCTTCCTATTGCTCCATTCCGGGCAATGAGAAAGCGGACTCTCTGGCTAAGGTAGGCGCTAAAGAAGGCGATGTTTACGAGCGTTAAATCGCCATCGATGAATTTTTTGCATTGGCCCGTCGGGAGACCTTAATCAGCTGGCAACATAAATGGAGAGGAGGAGAAATGGGTAGATGGCTGCATTCCATATTTCCACAGGTGTCGAAAAAAACATGGTTTAAGGGGTTGGGCATGAGCCGTGATTTCATTCGTCATGTTTCATGTGTCGGCTTATGTCCAAGCACTATTCGTTAAGCGCGCATACCCACCGTATTGAGCTCTCAGAAAGCAATCTCCGTGTTTGCGGCGTGGCTTACCAGGATACCGAACATGTCGTATGGGGATGCGGTGAGCATCGTGGCATCAGATCTGAACTGACTGAAACTCTCCGGATCCGAGGAAGACAGCAGAAACCTATTAGGGGAATGTTGGCGAGCATTGTTTTGGAATATGTGAATTTTATCTACCTGTTTTTGAGGCGTGTCAATATCTGAGTTTGATTGTCGTTCGTTTTCCCCTTCAAATTGTCATCTTCTCGTCGTATCTCCCACAAACTGTTTCTGTTTAGTTTCGTTACAGATCTGGATATCCTGTCTCATCAACATAGTAATCTGAATAGCTTAAGAAATCCCGAAAAATCATTCCCTTTCCTGTTGTATAAATGTATTCACTAACCTTAAACCTTCCCCAAACTAACTTAGTTTTTAAAATAAATTCATTATTCAAAATGGATTACGTAACATTTATAGGGCATTGCATACCTCTAGGCGTTTAACGTTATATGGAAATTTCTGACTAAAATTACAAAAATCAGGCCCTGGTAAGGGTATGTGAAATACCGTATGATTCCGTTAAAAACGGTTCGAAACGAAATTCTACGGAATTCCACGGAACTCATACAGGCGAAATTTGAATTTTGCTATTTCGTTTCGTTTCGCCAAGTTGTTCAAATATTTCCACGGAAAATAAAAAATAAGCGGAATAAAACGGAATTTCGAGAAATTTCGAACAAAAACGTCAAAGCGCACGCGTCTACTCCTATGTACAGTCACCACACAGTTATGGATCAGCTGAGGGTCATTTCTTAGAACAAAAAATATCAAAAATCATGGTGAAGCTGTACAAAATAAAATTATCTCTCGGGCACTGTACAATATACAGTATGGCCCATAAAAAAATGCGAAAACCGTCACATCATGTTTTATGGTAGTTTTTATATGGAAAATGTGAACGAAACATCAATGTTATTCACTATTTGTATTGTTAAACCTATTTAGACTCAGTTTCTTGCTTTGGCCATGATTTTTATCTGTTACTTTCACCTTATTAGAGAGGAATCGGAAGCATACCTTACAATTTTATCATGCGGTCGTCGAGTTCCATATCTTTGTGATGAAAGCTGCTAATAAATCAAAGATATGGTAAGATTCTTCACAAGCCTTGTCTCCAGCATTCGCCCATATCAAATGATAGAATTGATCAATACCTGGATCATTGGAGACCCAAACATATTTTCGAAAAAACGGCTATTTTCTAGAGCCTAGTTAGAACCTTCATTAAAGTGTTTTAAGCGGCTCCGTTTTGCTCAAAACCTATGAGCTAGTATTAACCCATATCCGCCCAGCGTCCTAAAAATAGGACAGAAGCCCCGAACGCCCAGCGTCCTATAAATAGGACAGTACTTGTAGAGCAAATATCTTGAAAATAAAGAGGTTTAGGAGAAAACTGTCTTCAGCAAAGTTGATCACAGGACTGCTGACTTCCACTTGGTAACAATTTTAATTCAGAATTAACTCACCAGGTGGCGCACAGACGCCAACAAATGTCGCATTTATAAGCAACATATGAAACAACTTTCCAGCGTACAAATATTTGCTTCGTTTATATCTCAGTCCAGCGATGAAATACAAAATTGGTGTCTTCGACAAAGTTCAATAACTAAATAATACCTATTCGCATAGAACCTTATAAATTCGGAAAACACTCTCAAGATGGCGCTAGTGAGCCAAAACTTTATTTGCTTATATCTTAGCCCAGTTATGAGATACAAAAATGGTGTCTTGGACAAAGTTGAACAACTAAATAATACCCATTCACATAGAACCTTACAAATTCGGAAAACACTCAAGATGGCGCTAGTGAGCCAAAACTTTATTTGCTTATATCTTAGCCCAGTTATGAAATACAAAAATGGTGTCTTGGACAAAGTTGAACAACTAAATAATACCCATTCGCATAGAACCTTACAAATTCGGAAAACACTCTCAAGATGGCGCTAGTGAGCCAAAACTTTATTTGCTTATATCTTAGCCCAGTTATGAGATACAAAAATGGTGTCTTCGACAAAGTTGAACAACTAAATAATACCCATTCACATAGAACCTTACAAATTCGGAAAACACTCTCAAGATGGCGCTAGTGAGCCAAAATTTTATTTGCTTATATCTTAGCCCAGTTATGAGATACAAAAATGGTGTCTTCGACAAAGTTTAACAACTAAATACAGTCGACTCTCCATAACTCGATATTCAAGGGATCATCGACTTATAGAATTATCGAGTTATGGAATATATCGACACGAAAAATCACAAAATCGAAGGAACAAATTTCTGTATTTCTAATACATATATGATTACTTCTGTAAGATAGCAATATTATTTTGTTGATAATATTTTACAAACTATTATTTGAAAACTTTTTAAGAAATGCTCGAAAAATCACGTTATTTTTACTGACAAAATTTTGTTTATTTTTCATGTTTTTCAACTTTTATTACAACTTGCAAGCATTTATTCACCTCCAAGCATGAATTGGATCAAGTTTCCCAAAATAAGAAAGATTTTAAAAAGATATCGAGTTATGGAGAGATATTTACCTCTCACGTAACATCGACTAGTGGAGATATCGAGTTATAGAAATATCGACTTATGGAGAGCACGATGTATGGGAATTTGAAGGGACCGAAAAATCCATCGAGTTATAGAGTATATCGAGTTATAGAATATCGAGTTGTGAAGAGTCGACTGTAATACCCATTCGCATAGAACCTTATAAATTCGGAAAACACTCCCAAGATGGCGCTAGTGAGCCAAAACTTTATTTGCTCATATCTTAGCCCAGTTATGAGATACAAAAATGGTGTCTTCGACAAAGTTGAACAACTAAATAATACCCATTCGCATAGAACCTTATAAATTCGGAAAACACTCCCAAGATGGCGCTAGTGAGCCAAAATTTTATTTGCTTATATCTTAGCCCAGTTATGAGATACAAAAATGGTGTCTTCGACAAAGTTGAACAACTAAATAATACCCATTCGCATAGAACCTTACAAATTCGGAAAACACTCTCAAGATGGCGCTAGTGAGCCAAAACTTTATTTGCTTATATCTTAGCCCAGTTATAAGATACAAAAATGGTGTCTTCGACAAAGTTGAACAACTTAATAATACCCATTCGCATAGAACCTAACAAATTCGGAAAACACTCTCAAGATAGCGCTAGTGAGCCAAAACTTTATTTGCTTATATCTTAGTTCAGATATGAGATACAAACTTGCTGTCTTCGATAAAGTTGATCAACAAAATGAGAACTATTCACCTAAAACCTTATTCGTTCGGAAAACACTCAAAAGATGGCGCTAATGGTCGAACATTTTGATTGTTTATATCTCAGTTCAGTGATGATATACAACGTTGGTGTCTTCGACAAATGTGTTTAACTGAATGAGATCTAGTCACCCGAAAACTTATTAGTTGGGAAAACACTCACTATATGGCGCTAGTAAGCAGAGATTTTATTTGCTTGTATCTCAGTCCAGTTATTAGATACAAAATTGATGTCTTCGACAAAGTTGAGCAACTAAATGAGACATATTCGCCTAAAACCTTTTTAGTTCGGAATACACTCAAAAGATGGCGCTAGCGATCGAACATTTTTATTGTTTATATCTTAGTTCAGTGATGAGATACAACATTGGTGTCTTCGACAAATGTGTTCAACTGAATGAGATCTATTCGCCCGAAAACTTTTTAGTTCGGAAAACATTCACTAGATTGCGCTAGTGGGCAAATACTGTATTTGCTTGCATCTCAGTTCTGTTATGAGATACAAAATTGTTGTCTTCGACAATGTTGAACAACTAAATGATACTTAGTCACATAAAACCTTATAACACTCACAAGATGGCGCTAGTGGGCAAAGATTTTATTAGCTAATATCTCAGTCAAGTGATTAGATACAAAATTTGTGTCATGGACAATGTTGAACAACTAAATGAATTCTATTCGCCTAAAACCATATTAGTTCGGAAAACACTCACATGGTGGCACTAGTTTTCAATTTTTTTTTATATCGGTCCAGCGATGAGACTGAAAAAAATCGAACTCTCGAAATTGGTATCTTCGACAAAAGTGTTCAACTGAATGGGATCTATTCGCCCAGAAACATAGTAGTTTGGAAAATTCTCCCAAAGTGGCGCTAGTAGACAAACATATTATTATTCGTTTTATCACAATCTAGAGATTGGATACAAAGTTAGTGTTTTTGACAAAGTTGGAGAACTGAATGAGACCTATTCACCTGGAAACTTATTACTTCGGAAATCACCTAAGTGTCACTACTGGGCACATATTTTTTTCGCTTATATATCAGTCCACTGATTAAATCCAAAGAAAGCTATTCGCCTAAAACCTTCTTAGGCGGCATCCACATATTACGTAACGCTCTAGGGGGAGGGGGGAGTAAGCTTAAGCGTTACGGCTCATACGAAAATTTAAAAATTTTCCTACAAAAAACGTTACGGAGGGGGGGAGAGGGTCAAAAATTTCCAATTTCAGCGTTACGTAATAAATGGATGCTGCCTTAGTTCGGAAGTCATTCTCATGATTGTAGTCCAGTGATGAAAAATTTGGTATCTTCGGAAACGATGATCAACTAAAGGAGAATTTTCGAAAAAAAAAAACATTAGCTGGGATTTGCTTTTATGTGCGAAACATCAAGAAAACAACCTATAAGAAATTGGTCTGCCTAGATCAAAACAATGGATACTTACTATCGATTCGAGCAACAATCGCTTATTTCGGATACAATGCTACTTACATTTTTAGATGAACCTTGACACCATTCAGATCTTTTGATCTTTTGAAGGGAGTGAAGAACGAAAAAACCGACAAATTGACTTATCCATCCATGAACTGAACTCCAAGGGTGAAGGGTGGCTGTCAAATGAGAGTAAAATTGAATAGCCGCCAACCTAAGTCCAGAACCAGTTTTATGACTTAAGCGTGGAAAAGTAAAAATTATTATTCGCAAAATTACAGGTAATAAATGCGCTTGAAAGATATTGTTTGCAAGCAGTTTTTTACTACGCGCTACTGCAGTGCGTTGTTGCCAATTTAATCAGAAAATTCTACTTAATTCCCAAAATGAATGTTTTCGAGAAAATTGATTACGCCTTCGCCATTGTTTGGTCGTAGTTTTGTATGGCTGTTTACTTTTTAGAACCAGCGACGCGTTGAGGTAGCAGTAAAGAGCCTTCCTTGCTGAACTCACTCGGTTCAAGAATTGTGACATTTGAGCGGGCACGCTTCCGTATGCTCCCCAGGTATTCTGGCCAGCTCTAGTGTCAAAAATATTGGACCGCGTGGATTAGGTTCTATCGGTGAATAAGACTATATGCATCAGTGATACAGTAATTTAAACGTTATAGCCGAATAATGTTGACTTCAAATATTCACATCTGTAAAGCATGTAATAGATGGAGTCCAATATTTGACTGTCATTGGTCTGAAGGACTAACTTTTGATCAGCACTTACAAAATTCTGACATTTAATTTAATATAAATTTCGATCACTGTCAGATCAGAGTCATATTATATACTAATAACTTGAACCAGAAAAAAAATATTTTGATAGTTATGTTTCCATTATCAGCTGGCAAGTTTTATATAATCTTTTTGAAGACTATTCAGAAACATCTGTAGGTTTTTTTCTAAATCAAAATATTTGATGTAAGATTTTATTTTGTTTTTGGTTTAAATGGTTTAAGTGTGCATTATTGTACATGCACATGTATGGAAATGTATGTATGTCTGTATATTACTTACGTGGTAGAGTAGAAAATTGAATTGAAGTCACCAAATGATTTAGTTCTGGCATGCAGCTTTCGCCCCTGAAATTTTTATTCTTTATGTTGCAATTTCTTTATCAGGGTACATCCATTAATTACGTCACGCAAAGTTTTGCCATATTCATCCTCCTCAATTTTCCTCTGTATCACACTTTTTGTATGGATTCCAATTTATATACCCATATAAGTAACGTTTCCTCCTTCCTCTTCTGTACGTGACGTTATTTATAAATTACCCCTCACCAGTAGTTTTTTCCAACTTGTTTACATTGTAATGGGTCGAACTGCATGAAAATATATTTGATTAATCTCGAAAATAAATATATAGAACAGCTAGATATGGACGACACACTTTCAAGAATTTTTTTGGATCTCCACCATACACTTGAAATTTTTTGGTGAAATAAGGTTTAATTTATGGGAATACGACTATGAGTAACAAAAGCGGAGTTGAATTCCAATTGTGAGATACCTTGGGCGTTAACGGGTTAATACAAGTTGTTCCTAACCGAAGGAATAAATTTCGTCCTCAAAAAAACCGTTACAGACCTTCGTATTTATTTTTTTTAATAACTTTAACCAAAAATAAGGGCATATCAAACCCATTACACGCAAATGCCCTCAAAACTATGACCCTGGCAAAATGTTTTACTGTGACCATGAACAACACGTTCTCTAAGAACTCCTCCATCCTCTGAAACCAAATAAACTAAAACTCTCAACAGTAAAATGTGATTTTCAAAGGTGGAAAGTTCATCACCAAAGTATACGACAATCATACGCGGTTTCTAACTTTGAGCGGACAAATCCTTTAAACTTCTTCGCTTTATTACATTATTAAGGACTGTAAGAAAACTATGACAAAAATTGTCCTAAATAGCTAAGTTATGCCACATTATACTACAGTAATCAGAAATCACATTCACTCACGAAAACATTGAATATATTTCTTGTGAATAGGAAATTCACGTTCAAACAATTTTCGCATTTTTTTATGGGCCATACTGTAGTTGTTTTTGGGAATACACCTCGAAAAAGCGCCGGCTGGAAGAGTTGGAGTGCGAAGAGATGGAGCAGATGTATCGTAACACGTAAGAAACACGTAAGTTCTACAAGAAACTCAATGCATCCCGCAAAGGCTTTGTGCCGCGAGCTGAAAAGTTCCGGGATAAGGATGGAGGTATCTTGGTGGAAGCAGCACTACGATGAACACCTAAACGGCGCAGAGGAGGAAGATCAAGACAGCAGGAGGAATGGCTTCATCAGTAGGGCGGATGAGGGAGATTTGCCAACTCCCACAATAGGTGAAGTTGGGGACGGACCTGGTGAAGTGGTTAGAACACACGCCTCTCACGCCGAGGACCTGGGATCGAATCCCATCCCCGAGATAGTCACTTATGACGTAAAAGTTATAGTGACAACTTCCTTCGGAAGGGAAGTAAAGCCGTTGGTCCCGAGATGAACTAGCCCAGGGCTAAAAATCTCGTTAATAAAGATAGAAAAAAAAAAGGTGAAGTTAAGGATACTATCAAACAGCTCAAGAACAACAAAGCTGCTGGAAAGGATGGTATTGGAGCGGAACTTATTAAAATGGTCCCGGACAGGTTGACCACTTGTCTGCACCGATTGATAGCCTGGATCTGGGAAACAGAACAGCTACCGAAGGAGTGGAAGGAGGGAATAATGTACAAAAAGGGTGACAAGGTAGAATTTGAGAACTATCGAGCGATCACCATTCTTAACGCTGTCTATAAAGTGCTTTCCCAGATCATCTTACGCCGTCTATCGCCACTGGCAAGCTGATTTGTAGGAAATTATCAAGCAGGTTTTGTGGACGGGTGATCGACGACAGACCAAATCTTTCTGTTGCGGCAGATCCTCCAAAAGTGTCGCGAATATCAAGTCCCTACGCACCACCTATTCATCGATTTCAAAGCGACCTATGATATCATCGACCGCGAAGATCTATGGACGAGAATGGTTTTCCCGGGAAACTGACTAAACTGATCAAGGTAACGATGGATAGTGTACAGTGCTGTGTGAAGATTTCGGGTGCGTTATAGGACCCGTTTTAAACACGCAAAGGACTTCGGAAGGCGATGGTCTTTCCTGCCTCCTGTTCAATATTGCGCTAGAAGGTGTTATGAAACGGGCGGGCTTCAACATGCGAGGCACAATCTTCAATAAATCCAGCCACTTCATCTGCTTTACTGGCGACGTGGACATTGTCGTAAGAACGTTCCAGGTGGTTTCTGAACAGTATACCAGGCTGAAACGTGAAGCAGATCGGATTGGATTGGAGGTAAAAACGTTGAAGACGAAATATCTGCTGGCTGGAAGAACCGAGCGCAATAGAGCTCGCATTGGCAGACGCGTGATGATCGACGGGGATGAGTTCGAGGTGGTGGACGAGTTTGTCTACCTCAGATCATTGATAACGTCGGGAGTTCTTTTTGATCTTCCGACGTTGACGCTTGCTCCTGGGGAGTGCGTCAAGAAAGCCCCAGTAGTCGTCAGTTGTTTTCCCTCACGGGTTGCGCGCCTATTTTCTCTGAGTGCTTTTATATAGCTGAGCAAACGAGTGAAGCTGAAAGAGGATTGTTGCTGCTCAAGGATGACGGATCAATTGGTGAGCTCGTTTCATGCTATTGTTTTTAATCTATAAAATATGTATGACTGCACCTTTAATCGTTAAAACGGTGAGACGTAAATATGATTTTTTAAAAAAATATGAATGGTTCGTCACTGTGAGTGTCGACATAAACTTTGATTCATAAATTATTTCTGCCTAATTTTTTGACGTTGGATAACGTCTTACGGCAACATACTGGGGTACAATTTCGAAAAACGAAAATCGCTCGCGTCACGAAAGGTGGTTAGATTTTGACTGCTAATAACATACTAACGCCCGGATAGATTTTCGAGATTCTTGCACCAATCGATTGTAAATCTTTCTACGAATCGATTCCAATAATGAAAATTATTGATTTTCATGACTAAACTATTGATAAATAGGTAAATATCGAGGCATGTCTTATTTTCCATAGAAAAGCACATTTTTCTTGCTGTTATAAGGTTTTGACGTTTGAAGTTTACATGCACCGTAATTTCGGGTGAAATTGATCATTTTTCATGGTTTTCTTGTCTGTTTTCAATAATGTTGAAAAACTGATTATTGATAGATTTTCAATATTTATCCATCAATCGATCGGAAATTTATTCAAATTGATTCAAATGGAGAACACTATTGATTATTAGCAACAAACTATTGAAAAATCGTAAAATGTTGACCCCTTTCTTATCTAACCAATCACGTTCAAACACATTTATGATATGTGTTTCATTAGCTGCTTCTAATGTATTTATACCATTAGAAATTCGTATGAAATTCCTACGTGTTTTTGATAGGAAGTTGACTCTTTTTCGCAAGTGTTACTTATGATTGTCATACGCACACTTATGAATCTCTATCGATAATATTATGTTATTCACTGACGAAATCGAACGTATAAGGTACATAAGATTTTCTTATGGAATAATGACATAAGAAGTATTTTGTTTTCCTTCGAGAATCTTATAATATTCCATAAAAGACTTATGAAATAATACTCATAGCATAAACAGGTATAATTTTATAAGAAACTATTTGGTAGATTCA
Source organism: Aedes aegypti (assembly GCF_002204515.2). Taxonomy (NCBI): domain Eukaryota; kingdom Metazoa; phylum Arthropoda; class Insecta; order Diptera; family Culicidae; genus Aedes; species Aedes aegypti. The sequence goes on from NC_035108.1 coordinate 273,465,577, forward strand.
TAAGTGTGCGTATGACAATGATTAGTAACACTTGCGAAAAAGAGTCAATTTCCTATCAAAAAACACATAGGAATTTCATACGAAAAACTTGTGAACTTCCATCGATCATTGCGTTCATAATACAAATGAGTGTAATATCATAAGATACTCTTATGAAGGATCATAGATTTCAATTATGGAATTCTTTAGGACCATTAAGTATTTAGAGAATCGCTCTTTGAATTTAAGAAAGGATAGGTATTCAAAAGATCTCTAATGACAACGACAAGAATTTTTTGTGAATATTCTATGTGAATATCTTTTAAAACAAAAGAATCTCATGAAAGAGGGAAACCCAGTCAAGAAAGCAATTCACAAGCGTTCTCTTATGAAATTCGTACGCAATTTTTGGCTCCGTGTAGTGGGAAGCGGAAACCAAAAATGTGCGTGGATATAACGTTCAACCAGAATATTTGTTTCAAGAGCAAAAGTTACCGCTCATGCTTCTTCTTTCATCGACCGGTTCTATTGTTGAAGTGTTAACCGAACCAAACAAATAATACAAAATGTCCATAATAGGCCAGAATTGACATACAACAAAATGTGGGAAAATTGATTGGATTTTTAGCAGTAGAAATCTTTCATAGGTTCGTGACGGTCTCAAGCCAGGAAATAGAAGAAACTAACGTTATCCAACGTGAATTTGGCGGTCGTATCTCGGAAACCACCTCTTATTTTTTTTTATTAAAAACACCTTCTTCTTTTTACCTTTTTTGTAATTAAAAAAAAACTTTGAATGGTTCGACACTTCAAGTGTAGACTTCCAAAAGGTTCACTTTATTCAACAAACTTTGAAAGGTTCGTCACCTCAAGTGTCGGCATAAATTTTTCTCTACATAGATATTGTTCATATCAAATGAAAATATTATATTTACATATAAACATGTTTATATCTCACAAATAATTATTTATCATGGTCTAATCGCTTATCAAAGTGAATCCTGTGACCCAACGATCCTTCCCATTAACAAACATCCCTCCCAGTAACCTTTGTGGAGATGCAGAGGCAAACACGGTCTCCAAATAGCAAAGATTACACACTAACAGTCCTTCCCCCAATCCCACCTGACTGTAAGGACGTGGCCGGCGCCGTTATTGACCATGTATAAATAAAGGCACTGAATTATGCACACTGAAGAAGATTATGGCCAATCCCAGCCGAACTTCTAGTTGATTCTTTGTGCATTTTCACTGACTTCGGTCAATCACGGAATAGCAACCATTGATATGTGCAGTCAGTCTAAGCTAAGCTAAACTAAGCTCAGATCATTGATAACGTCGGATAACAACTGCAGCAGAGAAATTCGAAGACGTATCATTGCCGGAAGTCGTGCTTACTACGGACTCCACAAGACCTTGCGGTCTGGTAAACTTTACTTCCGTACTAAGTGTACCAAGTACAAGACGCTGATAAGACCGGTAGTTCTCTACGGGCATGAGACGTAGACAATGCTGGAAGAGGACCTGAAGCATATTATAATTGATTGCGATGCTATATAGATTTATGGTTCACGTAGGTAAAATGTGTTTTGGGTAATTCCAACTATATTTGAGAAGATATTCCAGTTTTAATGCAACTTTGATCCATATCTGTGTGCTATCCATAACTGTGGGGTGACCGTACTTGATACTTGATGGGCAACAATTCCTTGCTATTGCGTTGAATCTACGCCGAATGAAGAAGCCTTCTCCATTGGACCCGGTCCTGGGCCAATCGCTTCCAGTTGCCCTGAACGTTAAGCGACCTTAAATCCTCCTCAACTGCAAAAAGCCATCTGGTGCGCGGCCTTCCACGGAGGCGACGGCCTCTCCCTGGTTCTCTGTTGAGTATTAGTTTAGCTTGACGTTCCTCCGACATGCGAGCTACATGCTCAGCCCACCGCAGCCTGCCGTGTTTTATACACTTAACAATATCCATTTCATTATAGACTTGGTATAACTCGTGATTCATGCGACGCCGCCACTTTACGTTCAAAGACTAGAGATGGGCGAAATGGTCGCATTTTGGGAGTGAATCGTAGATGACTCACTCACAAAAGTGAATCGATTCTTTTGATCGATTCAGTGACTCATTTAAAAAATCATATCCAAATCATGTATTCCGTATGAGAAAGGCAATATGTAAATGCACGAGATCATTTTTAATAAATTTACATCAACTAGACAGAAACAATAAAAAGTCCAATTCAAAAATATAATCCATGGTTAATTTTTAGACTCATCTATCAAACAATGAGGTGTTTGTGAATCGTGACTCTTTCGAAAAGAACCATGATTTGTTCACTCAATTTTGTGAGTCGACTCTTTTAAATGATTCGTGAGTGAGTCGCCCATCTCTATCAAAGTCCCCAACATCTCTCCGGTCGACCTTTTTCAACGTCCAAGATTCGTGGCCGTACAGAGCTATTAGAGAATTAAAATCTTGTACAACGCGAGTTTGGTCTTCGACTGTAAGCTGCGGGACTTTAGCTGGTTACGAAGTCCGTAAAAAGCCCGACTCGCAGCTGCAATACGCCTTTTTACCTCGCGGGTAACATCATTATCGCAAGTCACTAGAGTTCCAAGGTACACAAATTCTTCAACTACTTCAAAAATATCACCACCTATCAGAACATCACTACCACTATGGGCCCACGATGTCTACCAGCGACCATGTACTTTGTCTTTGTGGTATTAATAATGAGCCCAATTCGCGTTGTCTCCCATTTAAAAGGCACGTATGCCTCTTCCACGGCTCGGCGATCAATCCCGATTACGTCGATATCGTCCGCAAAACCAAGGAGCATATACGAACGTGTGATAATAGTGCCATTCCTATGTACGCAAGCTCTCCTTATTGCTCCTTCTAGCGCTATGTTGAACAATAGGTTTGAATGTGCATCGTCCTGCTTCAATCTGTATAAGGTTACGAAGGATGTTGAAATCTCTTGAAGATTAGCCAAAGATATACCACTGGTTCCAAAATTCGTGAGAAGTGTGAAGCGGCCAAGACGGATTTGACGTTTCAAGGAGCATTACCACGTGGCGAGCTATGGTGAAATATATGATAATTCCCAACTTTGTAACCACGACTTTCGTTTTCAGCAATTAAACCGTTGCATTACGTTTACAAGCTTACCGGCGTATAATTTTAAACATTATTTTTTTAATTTAGTTAATTCAATAAAACTTCGTTAACGATGTTACGCCAATTGCTGCCCAGCGCACCCTCCCGGTTTTCGCCACCTTCTAGATACTGGGTTCGCCGTAGAGCCTAGCAAGCTCGTGGTTCATTTTTCGCCGCCAAACACCGTTCTCCTACACACCGCCAAAGATGGTCCTAAGAACCCTTCGTTCGAACACTCCAACTGTTTGCAGGTCCTCTTCCCGCATGGTCCATGCTTCATGTCCATAGAGGACCACCGGTCTTATTAGCGTTTTGTACATGGTACATTTGGTGGAGGCGAATCTTTAATTTTAAACATCTTGCTGGAAAATCCTCGAAATTAATAGTTTGGATCTAATCAGAAGTTCGAAATTCATCAGTTGATTTGAATGACATAAAATTTGAGTGAGTATTTCCCATTTCGCTTAGCATCGCTTAACCTGAGCAAAATTTATTTGATTAATTATTTAATGAATCTCACCGTTTGATGTTTTAAGTAAACACATTACCTACACTTTCCATTTGCGCCATCATCTGCATCACCAACATTCCGTAGAACACCTTCCTAAACGTCTGTGAGTTTGCGTGAAATCGTTTTAGCAGCATCTCTTTCATTTTGTTTGCGAGCACTGAATATTACAGAGCTATACAGAGTTGTTGGATCACGGGAGAGGATGGGGGGTTCGGTCCCAGTATCGTACATTTACCAACCACTAACACGGAGCAGCATCGAAATGATAAATCAGTGCTCCTCGAATCGGAACCCAACCCGATGATGGTGGGAGCCTTGGTGGAAAGGTAAGTAAACCACCCGGTTTGTTTGTGTTTGTACTTATTGAATTAATAATTTTCCTCCGTTCATTTGGCTCCTAACAAAGTTACCGACCGACTTTGCGAGGGACGCTTCAAAGGCTCGGGCAGATTGGAAATTTTGTAATGGTAATTCGAGCCGGGAACGAACAGAGGCACGCAGGTCGAGGGAATGCGGTTTAAATTTTCAAAGCACGTTTCTTTGACTTGATCCCCCAAAGGAATTGAGGCAGGCCATGGGCAGAACCTAATCAGTGAGGTGAAATGATTTTTCATTTTTCCCTATTGAGCATTTCCAGCACAAAACGCAAATCGCGTAGATGCTATTAAGGAATTGGATAACATTTTGTACATGTATCAGAGGCTATTCAATTTGACATTTCTCATCAACAAAATTATAAATTATAAAAATCCTTCATATTTTTTAGAATAAAGTTCAGGAAGTTTTGTATTTTTTATAGGAAATGGCATATTGGATAACCAAAACTTTCATTTACAAAAAAAAGTCAGCCTGAAAATGACATTTTTATTTGCGTTCCGATCTGGATATGCCCTATTCGTTCGTCGATTTGATAAAATGTTAGCACAGCTCTAATTTAATATTTCTCGAAAGCATTCGAATGCTCCTCCACTTTCCAATAGAGACCATGCAAAATGTGCTCCTTCAGCAAGCAGACAGAAAATCGATAAAGCACGCTTCTGTGCTCTGGCGTCGGAGTATTTAATCTTCTTCAGGATCTGACCAAGAAGAGGATAGAGCATCGTTCGAAACGTCTCTGGAATGGGAGTGGGAAATTCAATTAAACAAATCACTAGAGCTGACCAAAGATTACTGAAAGTTTAATGAGCGTCTATCAACACTTGTGCTTCTGCACCTTTCAGGTGATTGGTCTTGTGATCTGAGCTCGAACTTTGACCAGTGTCCATTAGCTAAGAAGTTTCACCGGAACTGACCGGCGTGACAGTCAAGGTGCAGGCAGAGCAGGTGTTGATAAATCAAATTAGAATCGGATAGATTTATCACCTTAGGTGCATTCAATTAATTTAACTCATGCATTTGTAATTCGGTTTCGTACCTTAATTCATTTACCATCACATCACTCATCGAATCTCTGGCATTGGTGACGATGGGACAATATTGATTTTCTGCCGAAGATGACATTGCTTCCGGGGAGAACGGACTCAGGTGGCCTCGGGTGAATACTGATTTACGTAAATGCATTTATTTCAGTTAAAAGAAGCCTAGAAGCGTAGAGCTTCGAGAAAACTTTTTCTTCTGTCATCCATCACATGGAGCTCTCTCGCTTCAGTTGTGCATCATCATAAATCTTGCTTTGCCATCGCAAGTAAATCCGATGAGAAAGCACAAGTTTGTTACTCTCATGTGAAGACAATATTATGACTCGCACTGATGAGTGGAACCCGTATGATTGATTGGAATGAATCACATTTCTGTTCGCTCCTATTATCGACTTCAATTTGGAGAAACCAAAATGATCATCAATCACAATATTTCGTTCAATGTGATTTGATTCCCGCACAAAAATTTCACATAATACTAGGGCTAAGTTATATATGATGGAAAAATAACCCATTGATTTGATAAGGGCAAAATACTATTGAGTTCCTACCTCATGCTTCTACAGGTGTAACGGATAACAAAGACCGCTAGTTAAGGGTTGCTCACTTAGATGATAGTGCAGCCTGGCCAGTGTTGTCTTTCTGACATCAACCACTGAAGAGTAGGGCTATTCACAATTTAAAAATATTTGAAAATACAGTCTCCTATATCTTCCTTACCATCCTTACTATAAAAAAAGTGTTCAGTTTCAGCTCTCTAGGTGGTGATTTAAATTGGCCCAAAGACGATGTAGGGTTATATGGAAATTACTAAGGAGAAATTTTAAAAAATGTTCCAACAGGTTAGTAATGTTATTTAAGAACAAACTTATCATCCGATAGTGAAAACTCATTCTTCAAATATTAATGAAGGATGATGCTGAAGGAACAAGTCTCTATTGAGCTAATTTTGATTGAGATTTTTGTAAATATTTGCAGGGCTATATCATATGAAGCTAAATAATAGCAAGCAAACTCATGAATATATCTCCTCCTATCCGTCGGATTAAATTGCACTATTCAGCAAATTTCTTTATTATTATTTGAAAAATGAGTGTTAACTATGGTATGATAAATTTGTACTTACATACATTCCAGTACTAACATTCCAGTGCAGTGGTTCTGACATCCGGGGTGATCTAGGTAGCGCGACCTCTGTAAAGTTTTCTACCGAATATCTCAAGTACGTACGATGAAAATAGGAGTTCGAAGAATAAACGAATGATGTCTTCGGTAACCAAGCTGTAATGTCAAACCCTCAAATCTCGCTTAATTTATGATCTCACCCTAAAAGCCATTGCACATTGATCCCAAATTATATCTAGGAAGATAAAAATGTTTGAACCTAAGCCGTCAGTTTTAGATATACGGTGTCTTCGGGAAAGTTTCTCCATATTTTTCAGACATTTTTTTCAGTGATGTAAAATTGTGGCCTATTGATTTTTTGCTGGTGCATTCAGACTAATAAAATGTTTTACAACAATCGATTTGAAACAACTTTGCTAATAAACCAATGTTTCTATCTCTTATGGCTCATGAGTAACGTTTTTTTTTAACAAATATGACTATCAGCGATTTTATCCAGCCTGTAGCTTAAATGGAGTTCTTGACAAAGCTGGCTAAGGGCTTATCATTGGAGATGGTTGGGTTCGGGTTTGAAAATTTTTATTTTTCGTATTCGGGTCCGGGTTTGCTTTCCATTTTTTGTCTCGGGTTCGAGTCGGGTCCGGGTTTGAAGGAAGAAAATGAGTCGATTACGAGTCGGGTTCGGGTTTGAAAAATGTGAAACCCGACCAACACTAATAATTTGATCTGATTCTGTATGAACAACTAAGGTGGACTTGCTTCGCTTTAGTTGATCAGAAAATAACATTACTACCATCACATTCCTTTTATCAGTGTGCACATAACTTGTTTCAAGTTTATCACCCTTCATCCACAGACAAACAGACGTAACATTCTAATTATCTTCATCGCACACCAGAACAGCGCCCAATTCTAATATTTGGTTGTTGATCGACGGGCCAATCGTGGCGCTCGCATCGCTTTTGTTTGAATTTGACGTTCGATCACTACCGCCACCTAGTTCGCGGTTGGCCAAATGAAGTATTTTTAGCATTGGGCGTAAATGTTCACGTGACTATGTTTTAAATTGATAATTATTCTAGCTGTTACGTTTGTTTGTCTGTGCTTCATCCAAGAAGATGAGATAACCGAGCGTTAGCACGCTAAATTACAACACAGAAGGCACGAGTTTGAATCCCGATGAACCTTTTTTTCTGCTGTTCAATCCGATAGTAATGAAAATCAATCCACTTTAAGCTTCTGTGGCTATTTGAAAACTGTTGTAAAAATAAACAGTTTCATGTAGGGTAAGTGATCCATTAGTTGTGGGTGTTCCTATAGTTGCGGTAGTGCCAATTATAATGATTTCATTGAATTATAGACAGAACCTACACTTCCAATCGACAAGCCAATAGTTAATACACGAAATAGGTAGTTGAAAAAATCGTTCAAATTGCTTCAAAATTGATGAAATGCCACCAATACTGCTAAAACTTTTCTCTTCTTCTTCTTCTATTTGGCATTTACGTCCTCACTGGGATAGAGCATGCTTCTCAGCGAAGTGTTCTTATAAGCACTTCCGCAGTTATTGGCTGAGAGCTTTCTTTGCCAAAGATACCATTTGAACATTTGTATATCGTGTGGCAGGTACGATGATACTCCATGCCCAGGGATGTGCCACCACTTGTAATAAATCCGGTAAAGTGTTCCTATAATGTTCCTATAAAAACAACCGCAACTAAAGGAACAGTGTACCAATAGTGGAGGTATTATTTTTCTCTGACATGCCATTGGTTACTGCGATGAAATAATTATTCTCATTAAGCAAATGAGCGTTACTTCTCGTTACAACAACTTACTTACTTATTTGGCTTTACATCAATTATTGTCGCACCGCCACCAAACCGGATCGCGCCAGTGAGACTCGCGACGCGCCTCAACTCGCGCGATTTTGAAATCAGTTTTTTAGTGTGGCGCTACATTCTTACGATTTTTATGAACACAGCGCACTATTCACATATTAGCTGCGACGCACGGGGCCCGAGAAAACAATAATTATAAATAAATGTTGGTCTTGATTTCTACCGGATACATAATATCTTGATAAAGCCTCGCCAACAATAATTCGCCAATTCACTCGATTCATGGCCGCTTCTCTCCATCCCCGACTGTGACCCACGCTCTCCAGGTCCTGGTGCACCTGGTCAATCCACCTAGCTCGCTGCCTCACACGCCTTCTTGTTCCGACCGGATTCGTAGCGAACACCATCTTTACAGGGTTGTTGTCCAGCATTCTTGCAACATGCCCTACCCAGCGTATCCTTCCAGCTCTAGCTACCTTCACGATACTGGGTTCGCCGTTGAGTTAGGCGAGCTCGTGGTTCATCCTTCGCCGCCACACGCCGTTCTCCTGCACGCCACAGAAGACCGTCCTTAGCACTCAGCGTTTGAAAACCCCAAGAGCTTACAAGTCCTCCTCGAGCATAGTCCACGCCTCATAGTCATAGAGAACTACTGGTCTTATGAGCGTTTTGTACATCGTACATTTGGTGCGGGGGTGAATCTTTCTTGACCGCAGTTTCTTCTGGAGCCCATAGTAGGCACGACTTCCGCTGATGATGCGCCTTCGTATTTCCCGACTGACAACAATGTTAGCCGTCAACAAGGATCCGAGGTAGACGAACTCGTCCACCACCTCGAAGGTATCCCCGTCTATCGTAACACTGCTTCCTAGGCGGGCCCTGTCGCGCTCAGTTTCACCAACCAGCATGTACTTTGTTTTCGACGCATTCACCATTAGCCCGACTCTTGTTGCTTCGCGTTTCAGGTGGGTGAACAAATCTGCCACCGTTTCAAATTTTCTCCCAATAATATCCATGTCGTCCGCGAAGCAAACAAATTGTCCAGATCTCGTGAAAATCGTGCCTCGACTGTTAAGTCCGGCTCTCCGCATGACATTTTCAAGCGCAATATTGAACGACAGGCACGAAAGTCCGTCGCCCTGTCGTAGTCCCCGCCGAGACTCGAACGAACTGGAGTGTTTACCCCAGATCTTCACGCAGTTTTCAACACCGTCCATCGTTGCTCTGATCAATCTTGTGAGCTTCCCGGGAAAGCTGTTCTCGTCCATGATTTTCCAAAGCTCTACGCGGTCGATACTATCGCCTTGAAATCGATGAATAAATGGTGCGTAGAGACCTGGAACTCACGGCATTTCTGGAGGATTTGCCGCACGGAAAAGATCTGGTCCATTATCAAGCGGCCGTCGATGAAACCTGCTTGATAACTTCCCACGAACTCGTTTGCTATAGGTGATAGACGACGGAAGAGAATCTGGGATAGCACTTTGTAGGCGGCGTTTAGGATGGTGATTGCACGATAATTTTCACACTCCAGTTTGTCGCCCTTTTTGTAGACAGGGTAAATAACGCCTTGCTTCCACTTTTCCGGTAGTTGTTCCGTTTCCCAGATTCTGACTATCAGCCGATGCAGACAAGCGGCCAACCTGTCCGGGCCCATCTTGATGAGTTCGGCTCCGATACCATCCTTGCCAGCGGCCTTGTTGTTCTTGAGCTGTTGAATGGCATCCTTAACTTCTCCCCATCGTGGAAGCTGGTTGGTTTCCGCTATGCGCTGTGCTGACGTAGCCATCGCCTTCGTTGTCCTGACCTTCTGTGCCTGTGTTCTCTGCGCCATTCAGGTGTTCATCGTAGTGCTGCTTCCACCTTTCGATCACCTTACGTCCGTCCGTCAAGATGCTCCCTTCCTTATCCCGGCACATCTTAGCTCGCGGCACGAAGCCTTTGCGGGATGTGTTGAGCTTCTGATAGACTTTCCGCGTTTCTTGAGAACGGTACAGCAACTCCATCTCTTGGCATTCCACCTCTTCCAGGCGGCGCTTTTTGTCCCGGAATAGGTGGGTTTGCTGTTTCCGCTTCAGTCTGTATCGTTTCACGTTTTGCCGCGTACCATGCTGTTGCATTGCAGCCCGCGCTGCATTCTTCTCCTCTAAAACCTTCTGGCACTCCTCGTCGAACCAATCGTTTCTTGAGCTCCGTTCCACATATCCGACAATGCTTTAGGCAGCGTCGTTAATGGCTGCTTTGACTGTCCTCCAGCAGTCCTCAAGAGGGCTATCGAGCTCGCCCTCATCCGGCAACGCTGCCTCAAGATGCTGCGTGTACGCATTGGCGACATCCGGTTGTTTCAGCCACTCGAGATTGTACCGGGGCGGGCGTCGGTACCGTACATCATTGATGACGGATAGTTTTGGGCGCAGTTTCACCATCACCAGGTAGTAGTCGGAGTCAATGTTAGCGCCACGATAGGTTCTGACGTCGGTTATGTCGGAGAAGTGCCATCCATCGATCAAAACGTGGCCGATTTGCGATTCTGTCTGCTGAGGTGATCTCCAGGTGTACAGCCTCCCGTTGTGCTGGAAATAGGTGCTACGAATGGCCATATTCTTGGAGGCGGCAAAATCTATCAGTAGTAGGCCGTTCTCGTTCGTCAGCCGGTGGGCGCTGAACTTTCCAATCGTCGGTCTGAACTCCTCCTCCTGGCCAACCTGAGCGTTCAAATCTGTAGTCTCATTTGAATCTTTGAGCACGTGAGGACCTTGATTCTATATTTATAAGTTCTGTGAAAATGGACAACCCCCTTAATCGAAGTTATATGGAAAACGTTTAGAAAGCCTTTGCATTAAATTTCCATATAGTTGAACAACATTACAGCATAACCATACCTTTAAATTATAGCGAATAATTTCCAATCATAGTACATAAACAGTAATGACGTGGATTTCAACATGCATAGTGATAATAAACATCATTTGTCTCCAATTTGCCTTGTGTTGTTGAAAACTACGAATCGCATTCAACCAAACCGAACCAAGAATCATATTTGTCGATTTTTGTTCAACCAGAGTTAACTTAGTGCATCATGGTTTTAAATCAAATTTAATTACATCGAAAATTTATTATGATTTTCTTATATGTTTTACCTCGGGGTACTCATTGGACACTGTTAATCACTTGTGAGCGATAACATTAAAAACATAGTCGTCCGCGATCAACCAGTACACGATAAGACCTTACGTTAACTATCTCGAATTAAAGTTTTTGGCATTTGGTGCGGCTTAGCAGAACCACGAACATATAAGTTTGAAATATTTGATGTTCATAAGCGCTTTGCAGTGGCAAATAGCTTTTTTTTTCGAAAACACCAGCCTGCTATCTGATCTGCATTGTGAGGTGTAAAAGTTACAATGTTTTCAAGCTCACTAGTGCCACCATGGAGGGAGGCACAAATACTACACAAGATAACTTGCAAACGACAAACAAGGCAGACGTGATGGAAATCGCTAGTTTTCTTTTATTGTGATCCTTCGATCTTTCTGGAAAAATATAAAAAAGCCACAGATTTCTATGCATTTGATTGTTGGAAAAAGTAAAAACATACGTATTTTCATACTTTATACTCAATCAGAATAAAAGTTGCTCTTGTTACATTACGTTTGAATAAGCATAAATTGATTCACTTTTGATTTGTGTCACCTTTTATGAAATGCGAAAATATGTTTTGATCAATTACGCGTTTTTATCATGTTAATCCGTTGTTTAAGATACTGGCTCATAGTGACAGTTTGTGACAGCACAATCTAGGCTCACTTTGACGTACAGAAATTTCGTATCGGTTTCTCTCTCCCAGGTGCTACATAGTGACAATATATCGGACTAATTAGAGAAGCATTGTGTTGCCTTTGAACAAATGTATAACTTTGCAGAAGAAACTTATTTTTAATATGTATAACTCAAACTTGAGATATATATGTTTGAAATTTTGGAGTATATCAGTGCCTCCTAGTGGCAGTTTGTTGAGCTAAGCTGACATGCAGCGTATAGGCCTTATACAATAAGCAACATTGCTGAAGATATTATCCGTCCTCATTTTCAAATTCTTGATATATAGTCCGTCATCATTAATTTACGGCTCCATAAAGCAATGTTTTATTAGCTAGCGCCTTCATGCGGGAAAATCAAAGACGAAATAAAAACCTTCATGTTCCTTGCAAGTTCTCAAAATTCTCTGGCACATAAGGTAAAAGAGCAAAATCAAGAATGCCGCGAATAGTGTACTCTGTCAAGCTTGGGAGACCAAATGCAGTGCTAGAAGTGCATTCGATTGAAAAATATCAGAAGCTAAAAACATCCTGCAAAGGCTTCGTGCCGCGAGCTGAGATGTGCCGGGATAAGGATAGGAGCATCTTCACGGACGGGCGCGAAGTGATCGAAAGGTGGAAGCAGCACCACGATGAACACATGAATGACGCAGAGAACATAGGCACAGAAGGTCAGGACCGTGTAGAGCTATGGAAAATCATGGACGAGAACAGCTTTCCCGGGAAGCTCACAAGATTGATTAGAGAAACGATGGACGGTGTGCAAAACTGCGTGAAGATCTCGGGCGAACACTCCAGTTCATTCGAGTCTCGGCGGGGACTACGACAGGGCGACGGACTTTCGTGCCTGTTGTTCAATATTGCGCTTGAAGGTGTCATGCAAAGAGCCAGATTTAACAGTCGAGGCATGATTCTTACGAGATCCGGCCAATTTGTTTGCTTCGCGGATGACATGGATATTATTGGGAGAAAATTTGAAACGGTGGCAGATTTGTTCACCCGCCTGAAACGCGAAACAACACGAGTCGGGCTAATGGTGAATGCGTCGAAAACAAAGTACATGCTGGTTGGCGGAACTGAGCGCGACAGAGCCCGCCTAGGAATCAGTGTCAAGATAAACGGCGATACCTTCAAAGTGGTGGACGAGTTCGTCTACCTCGGATCCTTGTTGACGGTTGACAACAATATTAGTCGGGAAATACAAAGGCGCATCATCAGCGGAAGTCGTGCCTACTATGGGCTCCAGAAGAAACTGCGGTCAAGACCCAGACAACCAAAATGCACGTATAACGTAATCACCTGGAGGCTTTATATGTGCAAAATTTCACTTATAAGATGTCGCGAAAAGGCCTTCTACGTACAAAAGTGGAGGCGATATGCGTGCATATATTATGTGATGAATAGTAACATACATTGCGAGTGTATATTTATTCTACCGAACTAACCAGTGCACACTGGTCCAGGAAGCTAATTTAGGCGGACATGAGGTTTTCGTCAAGATTTATTGATTTTAGAGCCATAGTTTCTTCTGAGAATATGTTCAGAATTTTCAGTACTACAAAATGTACGGATCAAAAAATTTGTTTACGGTGATCGCAAGAGTGACGTATACGCCAACTTTTGTATTTTAACGAATCGTAAGTTGGTATGTTCAGCAAAGTTGTAGCAAATGATCATAGAAACAACTTTGCCGAACAAACTTTTTCTCGGTTTTGTTTCAGAGCCGAGATAATTAAGTATTATTAATAAAAAATCGTTTTTAGCTCTTAAGTGTATTATTTTTTAGTTTTATTGGCCTACTATGTTCTACAAAGTTTTTATACCTATCATTTGCTACAACTTTGCTGAACATACCAAAGTTGTATTTCTTATGGTTTTCATGTTAATTGAGTTTTTCATCTTAAAATTAGCTATTTTGTATGCCTTGTATCTCAACTATGAGCACCTCAAAAAAAATATCTTTCCACCAAATGATTTTGCAGTCTTTCAAGTACCTGTGAGCAAAATTTGGAGAAGATGATATTTTTCTATCTCGTTTAAAATCGATTTTACTAATAGACGATATGAGATAAATCCATATTTATTGAATAATCATACATGTTCAACTCACAAAAGTCATGGCTACCTAAGCATATCAAACCAAAAGTAACACGTGTATTTGTACAGGAATATAAAGTACATCGTTTTTCAGTTGTTTTCGATTAACTTGGAAGCTTTTGCAAGAAATTCATTGCCTTTTCCTCTGCCAGTATTTAATCTATTCCTAAACAAGATCACCGGTTTGAAAATCAACATAAGCCGTATAAAATACATATACAAAATTTACAGTCCGATTGAATTCTGTGGCATGATTTTCCCAGAATCTTCTGATGGATTCCACGTTTCATGTTTTTCTTTGGTAATGCGGCATGCCGGACAACACCACTTTCGTGCAATAGTTGTAGACGTATCAGTAAGTGTAACAGCATTCTAAAGGATCGCCACGAAAAGCCTTCAAAGGAAGGTTGGGGCTGAGACTGTACGAACCTGTTCCGGCTGGTAGGAACTCAAATGGTCATAACACGGCACGCCGCTTTTTACGGGAAGTAGATATTGTGTATTTCTTTCACTACTGGACTGCGAAGTGCGGCCTCATAAGTGCGAAAGTGTGAATAAAAGTGAGGGATTGTTTGAATCCCGTTGGTGTCTTCAGTGCACTTATTCTTCGATTTACGAAGAATATGTCCCGCGAAGACACCTACTCGTTTTGATTCAATTGCGCACTTTTGTTAGCGTTTCCGCACTTGTAATAACTTCTATTTACGGATCTCAATCATTTTAAAAGTAGTCAACTTTAATCGGAAGGCAACGAGGAGGCATTTCAACAGTTTTTGTCAGAAACGTACTAGAATTGGTACGTACTCTCTCCAACGTTGCAAAACCTACTTTCGCATGGGGTGATGTTGTCCGGCATGCCATCGAATAAGCATAAAAATGCGGAATAAATCCATCAGAAGATTCTGGGAAAATCATGTCACAGAATTAAAGCGAACTGTAAATCTTATATATGTATTTTATACGGCTTATGTTGACTTCCAACCCGGTGATTTTGCTTAGGAATAGATTCAATACTGGTAGAGGAAAAGACGATTAATTTCTTGCAAAAGTTTCCAAGTTAATCGAAAACAACTGAGAAACGATGTACTTTATATTCCTGTACAAATACACGTGTTACTTTTGGTTTGATATGCTTAGGTAGCCATGACTTTTGTGAGTTGAACATGTATGAATATTCAATAAATATGGATTTATCTCATATCGTCTATTAGTAAAATCGATTTTAAACGAGATAAAAAAATATCATCTTCTCCAAATTTTGCTCACAGGTACTTGAAAGACTGCAAAATCATTTGGTGGAAAGATATATTTTTTTGAGGTGCTCATAGTTGAGATACAAGGCATACAAAATAGCTAATTTTAAGATGAAAAACTCAATTAACATGAAAACCATAAGAAATACAACTTTGGTATGTTCAGCAAAGTTGTAGCAAATGATAAGTATAAAAACTTTGTAGAACATAGTAGGCCAATAAAACTAAAAAATAATACACTTAAGTGCAAAAAACGATTTTTTATTAATAATACTTAATTATCTCGGCTCTGAAACAAAACCGAGAAAAAGTTTGTTGGGCAAAGTTGTTACTTTGATCATTTGCTACAACTTTGCTGAACATACCAACTTACGATTCGTTAAAATAAAAAAGTTGGCGTATACGTCACTCTTGCGATCACTGTAAACAATTTTTTGATCCGTACATTTTGTAGTACTGAAAATTCTGAACATATTCTCAGAAGAAACTATGGCTCTAAAATCAATAAATCTTGACGAAAACCTCATGTCCGCCTAAATAAGCTTCCTGGACCAGTGTGCAGTGGTCTTATGCGACTTAACGTATGATAATAAATGTGGATTTGACAGCTGCTACGGATTGATTCGACTTACTTTGTACGAGTGTACGGGACGAAGCAAAATGTACAAATAAACTCAGAAAAAAGTGTTTTATGCGAGGAAACTCATCAATCTGGCGAGTTTATCCACGGTGGTTTGCGAGTTTGATGTAATTAGTATGAATAAACGAGTTATAATGTGAACTTTCATGCGATTTCTGGTTGTCTGGGGAAAGATTCACCCCCACATCAAATGCTCGATGAACAAAACGCTCATAAGACCAGTAGTCCTCTACAAGTATGAGACGTGAACTATGCTCTAGGAGGACTTGCAAGCTCTTGGGATTTTCGAACGCTGAGTGCTAAGGACGATCTTCAGTGGCGTGCAGGAGAACGTCGTGTGGCGGCGAAGGATGAACCAGTAGAAGCATTAACCTATGAATTTGTTGTTGTTATTGTTGTTGTTTGAGAGGGACTTTAACCCGAAGGTCATTCGTCCCTAGCCTAAAAATGCTAATGTCGCTACTGTTCGTGTTACCAACATCTAGTTTGCCACGCGCTGACAGCTTTAGTACCGATCCTCAAAGTGTCAAATAAATATTTAAATCATCCACTACAACATGGCATCGAACAAACAATGAAAAGATACAGTTAAAGGTATAAACTAATTCAGTTTTGTAAGAACAGCGCCATTAGCGTTCTACTACTAATATTTCTATTGATGATCCACGAGCTCGCTCAACTCTAAGGCGAACCCAGTATCGTGAAGGTAGCTAAAGCTGGAAAAATACGCTGGGCAGGGCATGTTGCAAGAATGCCGGACAACAGCCCTGTAAAGATGGTATTTGCTACGAATCCGGTCGGAATAAGGAGGCGTGTGAGGCAGTGAGCTAGTTGGATTGACCAGGTGCACCAGGACCTGGAGAGCGTGGGTCGCAGTCGAGGATGAAGAGAAGCGGCCATGAACCGAGTGAATTGGCGAAATATTGTTGGCGAGGTTTTATCAAGATAATTGATCTTAAACCAAATAAATAAAATAATAGATCGATTGAAAAATAAGAGATTGATCGTTGAGATTTCAGTTTATTTTGATGCTTCAAATACGTGTATGAAAATAAACTGAAATTTACAACATGTTTCTAGCTGTGTAGAATGTCTCTGGTTAAATTCTCAACTTATCAATGTGCAACGTAGTATTTAGCCCTTCCTCTGTTGTAAATCTTTACTGAAGAAAGTATAGTTTTATGTAAATCTTAGGCTTAAGTTACTCTAATGATCCATCATGTCATGCACATATTTTGTATACGAGTCACACGTTTTCCGATCCTCCTGTCCCAGTTTCTAGTACAATCTAATGGCCAATAAAATCAACCAGCACAGATCACTTCCACTATTACTGTGAAGTGGCCCTCCCGGAGGGATGATCGAGCAATTAACGTCAATATTGAAACATGTTTTTGCAGCACAATACAACACAACATGATGGAACTCAAGCCAACCCAGTGACAATCTGGCACACGTCCTCTTTATATGTCACCTCTTTCTGCCAGCAACCATTCAGTGTTTTACGTTTGAGGAGCGAAGTTTGTATATGTAGGATGAAATCAATTTTCGCATAACCAGTAGCTTGTGGCCCAAGCTAATGATGAGGATGATTTGGCAGCAGTTTATCCTTCACGTAGAACTATGTTGCTAGATGGAAGCAGGAGAAACAAAAAAAGTTTGATGGATTTGTTTTATTTTGTGTTGGCTTCTGCTTTTACTGTCATGTGACACGTGTCACAGTAATTGAGCCTTTCTCGGAGGCCTGAGGATATTGATTTCACACAATCGAATATGCCAATTCAGATATTTTACGAAGCGAATCTCTTGTTTGTAAGAACAATTTGCTGGAGCAAGGACAAGTAGTTCAATGTGAAATTACTGAACAATTATGCTGAGCCCGTTCCGTTTCTGTTAGCATTGGCGTAGAAACAGGAGGGGACCAGAAGCGCCATTAAAAATGGGGGAAATTATGTAATATTGTCAGATAGATATATGTTAGCCGAAATCAAGTGTAGAGAAAGGTGGCCCAAAGGTAGGGTTCATTCTAATATACTCAACAAAGTTTTTCGGAAATCCTAGGTAAAGCGTTCAATTTTGATGACTTTTTTGCGCAATCGGGCACATTTGACTCAATTGATAGGTAAAATGGTTATGTTAGGCAGTTTATAATTGTTTTCATGTAATAATATATGACTAGAACTTGTGCCCCATTGATTCGAACTTTTATTCATAGTGGGGCTTAAAATGGTTTTTACACATTTGAGCAAAAATATATATACCTTAAAGCATCCCTACGATATGCCTAACAACGCCCTTACATAAAATACCGAATAAGGTTTCATTTTCATTTCAGCATGGAAAACGTTGTGATAGAAATTGTAAAAATTAATTTTAGGAATTTCTGGTGGATTTAAAAAAAGAATTCAGGAAAACTGTCTGGTGAATTCTTTGAAGTTTTGTTTTCCATATTAATAATGAAATTTATAAGGACAGGCAAAAAGACAAAGCGGTTCGAGACAAAATAACCAAAAGATATCATGAAAAAGTACAATGATCAAAAACTCACGAAAGCTACTAAATTTGTTGAAACCATGATTATTGCGACGGATATTCTACCCATAACACCAAATACGCTGAGCCCCCTCCAGAAAAAAAATCTAACTACACAAATGACTGCAAGCGTAGAAAACTACTCATCGTTGTCCGCGTAATTAATCTTAATTGGTGCTAATAAAATTAATTCACCCATCTTGGTTGACGACTGATGCTACATCACTTATTTGCCCATATGCATAAACGCAGACCGACTCGTAGATGAATTTGAGTCTTCCAGCATCTCGTCGTGTTGAACACAAACTGAAGGCACTTTGATTGTGATTATTCGGTGCTTTGCTGAGGGCCATTTATGCCGGGGAGGCTGTTGGTGCAGCTCGATTAAATGATGATCGAGTTATTATTTGACATATCAATTAGTGCTACTTTCCTTTATACGACGAAATTCAATTGGCGTTAATTAGTTTATATTTGTATGCTAACTAAATGTGACACGCGGCAGTCCAGTAGATCGTTCAAACTGGTGCTGAGGAAATATCTATGGAATCTGATTGTATTTACCCAATGCAAGAAATTATAAGAGAAAAAATCGCTTTTGAATTGACATGACCCAAATTACTCTAAATATATACAGTACATATCGTGAAAATATAATTTGACTCGACATTTGTTCCAATGTTTCAATATTGAATATTCTATCAAATTCATTAGTACTATACCAGAGAGGGAGATTCAGAATCATTTTCAAAGATTTATTTTGAATACTCTGTAAAAGTCCTTTCTTCTTGGTATATACCAGCTTGTTTAATGCCAATTGGTGTATAAAGACAAGTTATATATTTGTTACATTTATCGTGAATGCTCTCAATATAATTTTGAAAGTTGAAACTAGTATGAACCTTCGGGTTAAAGTCCCTCTCAAACAACAACAACAACAACTAGTATGAGCTGTAGATACTTAACTTCATCTGCCCTGAAGGTTGACTTGAATGTTTAAAATAAAGCGCTTTTGGTTCATGTGGGAATATTATACTCAAGCTGAGTTTTGAAGGCATTAAGAGTAATCTGGCCTGTGTCACCCATAAACAAAATGACACCCCTGAGGTAACTTAGGTAAGTCAGATGTGGAAATAATGTGCAATATTGGTCCCAGAACGCTGCCTTGAAGAATAGATCTTGCAGATAGTCTCTTAGATTTGGAGTTCTGATAATTAACGTAAAGTGTAAAACGACAGAGAGAAACAGCACACGTGTCCATAAGCCAATCCGACACTCTAGCTCACAAATATTCATATGTCCCATTGATATAACTTACAGCATTATGATCGATTGCAAGACATTCATAACCGTCATAGTT
The DNA here is from genome assembly GCF_002204515.2 of Aedes aegypti. Classification (NCBI taxonomy): domain Eukaryota; kingdom Metazoa; phylum Arthropoda; class Insecta; order Diptera; family Culicidae; genus Aedes; species Aedes aegypti. The sequence continues at coordinate 273,485,317 of NC_035108.1, forward strand.
GCGAATGCAACATCCGTAATCCGTATCCGGTCGAAACGTTATAAACAGTCGAATTATGACCGCAGGCCCGTGGCAAGCAAACTAGCGGATGCTGCCAACCTGCAAAAATCATTGCATTTATGCAAATCCATCAAATTGCGTAGATAGTGCAGCGCAACAAACACATCCACCGAAGCTGCGACTTCGTTGCACTATTATACCCGATTTGCTCTGAGTGACTGAGGAGCGAGCGGTTGCTTCAAAAAGCGACGCAAAGTGAATAATAGAAACGACCGTCACTTTGCGCTGCAGTTGATATTCTAGCAAATGCACTACGATCACTCGAAACTGAAACAATACACATGTACATATGTACACACCCCCAAAGCCCTATCAGAGAGTAAGCTCTGGCCAGCCGCACTCAGCGGGAGGTTTGATTAGAAGGAAAAATAAAATTTGCATCAATAAATGCACTTGAACCAGCGACATTCGAATCGGCTGCATGTGCCAATTAGAGTGGGATGCTCAAGTTGTGGTTCGATTTAGAAATATGATTCTGTTGTTAAATACCACAAATTCATGATTACAACTCCAAAGGATTCTCCCAGTCTGAAAGAATTATTCAAAATTTAAATATGGGCATCTTTTTTTCAATTCCTTCGTGAGTATCATTTCCAATATTACATTCATTTCTTACATCTAGGTATTCTGTGTATGGCTACACTATAATCAAAATTTAGTGTATAATATAATTTAGTATATAATATTTATTTTATTAACAACATATAGTATTTCATTTGCCGTTGCAGTTCAGACTTTTTACATGTGAAATGAATTTACCTACTGACAAGAGAAAAACAATCGCTTTTGAATTGCCTTAACCTAATCTTCTATATAAATAAAAATGGAATGGTGTTTGTATGTCACGAAATGGCACGTATTTGTGTATATATAAAGCACAGGATATAGAACGGTAAAGTCGAAAAAACGGGCTTGAATGGAACTGTCATTTTGTTCGGGGCGATTTACGGTATTTTTAACAGCCTACTTGATGGCAAGACAAAGTTTGCCGTAACCACTAGTCTACACCTGAGAGAGACTCGCGAAGAGGAAAAATATCAACGTCATATGCAGCCCAGATTTCGCTGTCACGAAACGTCAAATGCAGCCCGTCATTTCTATGGCTGAAAAAATGAAAAGTATTGTATTCAAAATAAACTGTTATTGAAATCCTCAGTCAGCGGAGCAGTTTTTTCAAAGATGCAGATAAATTTGAACACAAGGTTTGTTATTTCTAATGTCTGTTAAGTTTGTTGACATGATATTTCACTCAAAAGGCTATTTATGCTTCGGTGTGATTAAAACGAAATAACCTTTGCTGAGATGTTCATGTGAGAGGCTGGCGCATGATTGATGAAAACACAGAGTGGAATAAGAAAAAACTCAGCAATCACAGAAAAAGAAGACCGTCTTCGCGAGTCTCGTCTCAGGTCTACACTAAATATATAAAGTACTTATTATAAAAAAAGACTGTATCAAATTTTGTGTGAAATTATTGACAATTTATTTCGATATGTGTACCAATGTTTCAACATTGGAGTCTATGTAAATCATTAATAATATACCAGGAATGGAGTTTCAGAGTCATTTTCAAAATTTTGTTTTGAATCCTTTTTTTTTAATTCTTTATTATTTCAAATATTACACTGTATCCACAATTAAGAACCATCTAGGGCTCACGTCAACATTGAAAAACCAAAGATAAATAAATAATCAGTAAATTTGAGTGCAATCAAAACGATATATATATATGCTTCAAGCCACAACAACATTTCCCGTTGATTAAATTTATATTTCTTACATAATTGAGAAATGTCCGGACCCTCAATTTATTAATCAGCAAAAAACGGGTCCACAAATATGAATCAATAAGAATAGTAGTTTACGCAATAAGGTGCAGAATAAAGAGTTTTACAGCACGAGTCGTAACGAGGCTTGCCGAATTGGATCATTACGACGAGTGCTGTAATAATCGAGTTCTGCACCGAGTTGCGTACTAGTAGTTTACGGAACAAGTTGCAGAATGATGATTTTACAGCACGAGTTTTTGCAATTTCGTAGAAGACTACTTGAGGGTACCAGAAATTATATCGGAATGCATTTACCATTATTTTACAATTTCTTAAAATTGTTGTGTTATGATTCATTACGCAACTCAAAACAGTTGCGTAATGAGAAAGCGTTGCGTAATGTATCATTACAGCACTAGTTTCTGTTGCGTAATTACTATTCCCGCACTACATACTTCAGTGCAGGAAAGTAGGCCGTTTCATGACAGATTGGCGTGATGGAAAGCTGCCTATTTCGATGAGAAATTGCAAAAATTGAGACAAGAGCACTTGGTAGAGCAAAAGTAAATCCTCTCTTTAATGCGTCGGATCGCTTTTCCCATAATGTTTCGACATCTGTAATGCGCATCCGAGAAGCAATACATACAGGTAATAATTTTACTCACATCTTTCTCTACTTCATTACATTCAACACAAACACTTTGTTTATCGTTAATATTCACCAAATTATAACAACACACCAATCTAAAAAAAAAAAAACTATGTTGGATTAAATTCGCTTAACTCACCTATAAGTACTACAAACAAAAAGCTATACTGCTAATAAAATTAAAATAAAAAAAATGAGTACAAAAACAGTGAGACAATAAATATTGTACTACAAGTATATATAAATAACGATTAAATAAAAAATTTAGAATATAAATAATATATCACAACTGGTTTTGTAAGCTAGAACGTGCCATAAGACTGCTTTTTTGCCATTGTAACCCCGTTTATGGAAACAAAAATTGAATGATAATGACCGAAACAAGTATCACCCAGCTTTGAATGACGCCTATTTACTCAATCAATACTAAATCCATCACCCACCGAAACTCAACAAACTTGCATACAAATTCGCAAAAAAGTTTTTGTCTCGGTAGTATCGACAGAACCACGCAAAGTGCTACTCACAGAGCTACTTCAGCACCCATACACCAAGCACGAACCAACGGCAAGATTGTGTACGACGCCCGTTCGCTCTAATTTCACTAAATCTGCCAATCCAGTACTGAACTACTCAATCATGCAATTCGCAATAGCCGTAGTAAACCAGAACCTAATTGTGTGCACGGTTTGAGATAATAAGCAACAAATCAGGGTCGATTATACTTATAGTTATCCCTTGAATAAAAAAAACACCAGAACCACCAGCAGTAACAACAACAGCAGCAGTCAGCAGCAACATTCAGCAGCCCACCAATAACACAGATATGATCCTCTCAATAGCACTATGAATGCCGCAAAATGTATGGCTTATAAACATAAATGAAGCACAATATTCATACTACTGTTTTTAAAGACATGGAAATGGTACTATTTACTATCAATATACAATATTACTTGGAATTTTTTACGTGATTTACACTCTTTAAACTCAAAATAAAAAATCTTAACAGTAAGACAAGTATCAACTATACAACAGTGTTGCCAGATGATTATTGAGTTACAAAATAACAAATCATTATTATTGGAATCACTGGCGACTGAGCTTAAGGGAACAGTTTCTGAGATTGTCTCCCATGAACTGAAGAATTTTAGGTATGATATAAAACAAATTACTAGCGCGATTGAAAGATCTCAAGAGTTTCTCTCATCCAAATTCGATGCAATTGTACATGACTTCTATGAGTTGAAAAATGAAAACGAAACTTTGAAGCAGGAACTAGTTAAAATGAAAGAAATACAACAAACCTTGTCTACCACAGTTCATAACCTTGAGCATCAAACCGATAAAAGTAATCGAGATGCACGCTGCAACAATGCAGTAATTTTGGGTGTTCCTTTTAATCCAGATGATAATGTTTATGAAGTTGTGCATAAAGTTTTTGCTGGTTATGGTGCAAACATTGAGCCTGATTCAATTACGTCAGTCTCAAGACTGTCATCAAAGAGTCTTGCTCCTATTCGTGTGGTTTTTAGGAGTCAAGCAGATAGAGAAGCTGTTTTTTGTAAGTCGAAGGAACATGGGAAACTGTTATCATCCTCAATCGATCCAAAATTTGTGATTAACGGAAAATCGACAAATGTAACAATCCGAAATGAATTGACACCGTTAGCGATGGGACTTTTGAATGAGATGAAAGGATACAAGGACAAATTGGAAATTAAATATGTTTGGTCTAGTCGAGGAGGGAATGTCTTAGTAAAAAAATGTGAGAATTCAAAGCTGGAAATTATTAAAACTAGAAATGATTTGCTCAATATTGTGGACCGATATTCAGAAGGAAGAAACATCATGGTAAATGTTCATTCAGCTCCAAAACCATAAACCTTTTTTACATATTTATTGTTTTTTTTTTGTGTTACTTTATGTTTAACAATGGCTAACACAATAAATTTATATCACGACAATGTCGATGATTTTAACTCAAATTTTTCAATGAATAATCAAAATTTTATTTGTATAGCACAGTGGAATGTCAGAGGATTGAACAACATGCAAAAATTTGATGACATACTATTATTTCTAGATAATTTACATGTTCCTATTGATATTTTAATTTTAGGGGAAACATGGCTCAAAGCAGATAATTGTTCATTATTTCAAATACCTAACTACAATTCAGTATTTTCTTGTCGAGAATCGTCTTCTGGTGGTCTTGTTATGTATATTAGAAGTGGATTAAGTTTTAATGTCGTTAAAAAAATTAATATTGATGGAATGCATTTGATTCATAGTGAGATAAAAATCAATAGACAGGTATATGATGTTGTAGGTGTGTATAGACCTCCATCGTTTGATTTCATGAAGTTTCATGACGAGCTTGAGAATTTATTTTCATCTTTTGGTTCACGTCCCTTTTATTTAGTTGGAGATGTCAACATTCCAATGAATATGACGAACAATAATGTTGTCCTGAGATATAAAAGTCTACTAGAATCGTATGATTCTATTTGCTCAAACACATGCATCACTCGTCCAGCAAGTAAAAACACACTAGATCACTTTGTATGTAAAAAGAAGAACTTTCAAAAGTAAGAAATGATACTATTTTTTCGGATGTTAGTGATCACTTAATCGTTGTCTCGTCTGTCAAGATAGATAGCTCTAGAGAATGTGTATTACTTACCAGAAGAATTATAAACAAAAGAAAACTGAATGAAATGTTTTCCAATGCTTTGAACAATTTTACCTGTTGCGAGGACATCAATGAATCGATTGAAACTCTAACAACTTCTTATCAACAAATTTTACAGGAATGCACAAAACTTAAAAGTGAAAACGTTAACATTAAAGGTAAACACTGTCCATGGCTTGATCTGTATGTTTGGCAGTGGATAAAACTTAAGAACAAATACTTGAAAAAAGTTAAAAGCAATCCGTTTGATAATCACTTGAAAGAAATGTTTCAATATATTTCCAAAAAGACTGATATTGCCAAGAAAAGGTGTAAGCATAATTATTTTGAGAGACTTTTGAGTGACACTTGCCACGCCAAGCTTTGGAAAAATTTAAATGAAATTATGGGACGTAAAAAACAATCAGTCAAAATCGAACTTAATTATGAAGGACTCAGAACTTCGAACAATGAAGAAATTTGTGAAATCTTCAATAATTATTTTTCAAATATTGGAGAAAATTTGGCGAAATCCATCAAAAGAAATAATAGAAATCCAATGACAACAGTAGCTCGTATAGAACAAACCATTTTCTTAAAACCAACAAATATCCGCGAGGTAACAACTGTAATACATGAACTGGACGTGAAAAAGAGCTGCGGACCGGACAATTTTCCGTCAAGTATAATTAAATCCAATGAGAACAAATTTGCTGAAATCTTTTCACATCTTTTTAATCAAATGCTCAATCAAGGAACTTATCCCAAATGCCTCAAAGTAGCAAGAGTTACCCCAGTTTTTAAGTCTGGTGATGCAACTGATCCATGCAATTATCGACCCATTTCTACCTTATCCGTATTCAGTAAAATATTTGAAAAACTGCTTGTGACACGGCTTCTAAATTTTTTGAACAAACATAATATTTTGTACAAATACCAATACGGTTTTCGTAAAGGATGTAACACTTCAACGGCTATTGTGGAACTTGTAAATTTCTTGATTGAAGGTATTGATAAAAAATGCACAATTGGGGGCCTTTTTATTGACCTTAAAAAGGCATTCGATACGCTGAATCATCAGATATTATTAGAAAAATGAGAAAGCTATGGCATACGTGGATTAGCCTATGATATTATTCATAGTTATCTCAATGATAGAAAACAGTTTGTAGCGGTACAAAATGCACATAGTTCTACGCGATTCATCAAAGTTGGAGTGCCACAAGGCAGTAATATTGGTCCTCTTTTATTCTTAATATACATTAATGATCTAGGTAAATTACCGCTTAAAGGAATCCCTAAATTGTTCGCTGATGATACAGCGTTGTTCTATCCGAGCGTTAGCACATCGTCAATTATTAATTGCATAAATGATGACTTACAGCTGCTCAAAAGATTTTTTGATTCAAATTTGCTCTCACTTAATCTGTCTAAGACCAAATACATGTTATTTCACTCGCCTAGGAAAAAAATTTAACCACACGTCAATCCAAAAATCTCAAACACAGAAGTTGAGGAAGTGTCAAGCTACAAGTACCTTGGACTGAGATTAGATCCTATACTTTCATGGAGGGAACACATAGAATCTACTACAAGGAAGGTCTCTTCCCTTTGCGGGTTGATGTACCGTGTAAGGAAGTTTGTGCCGAGGAATGCACTCCTAAGTTACTATTATGGATGTATTCACTCTCATTTGCAGTACTTAATCATCGTTTGGGGTCATGCAAGTAAATCCAATTTGCATAAAATACAAGTGCTACAGAACAGATGTTTGAAAATTGTATATAATTTACCAAGGCTACATTCTACTGTACAATTATATGCCAATACATCACACAGTGTTTTGCCACTGCGTGGATTGTGCAAGCTGCAAACATGTTTGTTTATGTTTGATAAGCTTAAAAATCCAGATTTTCATTGTAACCTTACATTTTCAACCAGTAGTCATGTACATAATACTCGTTACGCAAGCAACATATTGCGCTCAAGAGCATCCACTTGTTTGGGTCAAATGCGAGTCACTTTTTATGGTCCGTCTGTGTATAACGTCGTACCCGAACACTTAAAAACAATAAATAATCGTATACTATTCAAAACCAAATTAAAACATCACTTCAAATCAAATATCAACGAATTTTTATAAAATGCTGCCAGAACTGTTATTTGATTTGTTGTCAATTTTCTTTATTGCTCATCTTGTTTTAGATTTACACTCTAGTTAAATTATCTGTTTCATTTATTTATCAACTAATTACAGTGAGAGGCAAAATAAAGTGCCCACCTTACCAGTTTTCGAATTTCTCTCATTGATTTGGTTCAAATTAAAGTTAACACACCTAAATCTTTTGTGATATTTTATTTTTGATGTTCTTTTAAAGTTGCACTTACGAAATTTTGATAAAAAAAAGAATTTTACTTAAAGAAAAAGAAAATCAATTTGTATTGAAAAAAAAGTAGTGACAAAAATAAGTGCCCACTTCCTTCTTGGCCCCAGAAAAGATGATTTAAGAAAAATAAAAAGCAATTTAATAGTTAATGTGTCCTCCTTTGGCCTTAAGGACTTGCTGGAGGCTCTTCGGCATGCTTTTCACCAGGTTTTGTAGGTGTTGTGGATCTAGTTCTTCCCAGGCGCGCTCCAAGGCTTCAAAATAATTATTTTTGTTGGTAACACCAGTTTTTTCAACCCTGGCATCGAGAATCGCCCACAAATTCTCGATGGGGTTGAGGTCTGGGCTTTGTGGAGGCCATTCCAGCGGTTTAATCCGACAAGACCGGAAAAAAGACTTGGTCTTCTTTCCAGTATGCTTCGGGTCGTTGTTCTAGAGAAATATGAATTTCTCTTCAAGGCCCGTCTGGATCAGCGAAACCTCCAGATTTTCCAGCAAGATGTTAATGTAGGAATCTGCCATCATTATTCCGTCGATTTTCACGAGGTTTTCTACTCCACTCCATGAAAAACACCCCCAGACCATCACATTTCCTCCTCCATGCTTCACCGTTCCTTGGATGTGGTGCTCTGCATCACACACGAGCCCGCCGCTCTCGGTTAGACAGCTCGAGCTTCAGGAGCGCCACATCCAAGGAACGGTGACGCATGGAAGTGTGATGTGATGAAATGTGATGGTCTGGGGGTGTTTTTCATGGAGTGGAGTAGGAAGCGTCGTGAAAATCGACGGAATAATGACGGCAGATTCCTACATTAACATCTTGCTGGAAAATCTGGAGGTTTCGCTGATCCAGACGGGCCTTGAAGAGAAATTCATATTTCTCTAGAACAACGACCCGAAGCATACTGGAAAGAAGACCAAGTCTTTTTTCCGGTCTTGTCGGATTAAACCGCTGGAATGGCCTCCACAAAGCCCAGACCTCAACCCCATCGAGAATTTGTGGGCGATTCTCGATGCCAGGGTTGAAAAAACTGGTGTTACCAACAAAAATAATTATTTTGAAGCCTTGGAGCGCGCCTGGGAAGAACTAGATCCACAACACCTACAAAACCTGGTGAAAAGCATGCCGAAGAGCCTCCAGCAAGTCCTTAAGGCCAAAGGAGGACACATTAACTATTAAATTGCTTTTTATTTTTCTTAAATCATCTTTTCTGGGGCCAAGAAGGAAGTGGGCACTTATTTTTGTCACTACTTTTTTTTCAATACAAATTGATTTTCTTTTTCTTTAAGTAAAATTCTTTTTTTAATCAAAATTTCGTAAGTGCAACTTTAAAAGAACATCAAAAATAAAATATCACAAAAGATTTAGGTGTGTTAACTTTAATTTGAACCAAATCAATGAGAGAAATTCGAAAACTGGTAAGGTGGGCACTTTATTTTGCCTCTCACTGTAGCTTTTGTCGTTCAAGGGATCCCTTCAAAGGAATACTATTCCACTGGGAAATCCCTTAGTCATATTTGTTGAACGTCGTTCTTCGCTCTCACCTTAGCATTGAAAGTTTACTTTTTAAATTATGTTTATTATGTATAGAAAGATGCGTCCACTACCAGGGGGCTCATACTGAGCTTTTTGGTGTGGGGGTTGAGTGGAGGGTCGCATTAAAAAAAAAAAAAATATATTTTTTGCAATTTTATGAAAGGTTACTTCTCGCATAATTTATGATCTCGCCCTAAAAGCCATTGGTAACCATGTGTGTAGCTCGTTGTTTCTGAGCATTTGATTAGATTTACACTTTATTTAACAACTCTATGGTGAAGAAAGGATCATTCTCTACCTGCCGGTGGTGTTGGTTTGGATGCTTATTCATTAATTTGCTCAGAAATAATGAGCTACACACGTGGTTACCAATGGCTTTTAGGGCGTTATCTCAGATTATGCGAGACTTGAGGAATAATTTTAAAAATACTTCTCATTAATCCGCACATGGTCGTCCGTAGCCATGTTTGAGAAATTCTAATCGTAGTAGGTTGTATTGGGCAATTGTCACCAGTGATGTAAAATTTTGCATCACGAATCAGCTCACGAGTGTATACCAACGCATAACAAACATGACAGATTCGCGAACTGACTAGGTGTTAGTAAGTCCGCACCCGTTTGCTCGAGAGAACATGCCAATAAAAGTAGCAACAAGCTCGGGAATGTTTACTCGCGAGTAACCGAGCAAGGTGTGATTTATTATGGTTCTAGCAGACAAATGAATTGTATAACCATCAAATAGACAGTAAGCTACCAGTTTTTAGTCAAAAACACATGGAAGCCATAAATCTCGGAGGGGAATCAGCTTTTTTCCCAAAAGCACAATTGACTGTGAGCAGCCCCGAACACGATCGCGAATCACTTTAGCTTCGGTTACTTGGGAGCACGACAGATACGAGTAAATCAGCACTCTGACGCTCGGGAGCATTTGGTTTAGTTTTTGTTCCAGTTCAGCAGAATGGTCCGCCTCTTTCCATCACTGATTGTCACCACTTTTCAAACAACCGTCCGGGAAGCATCATTATTGGAATCAAGCGATTTCGATTCTGATGTTCCGTTTAATATTGAGTCGGCAATCCAGCCTCCGGCACCAGCAGATTGCGCAGGACACTGCTTTCGTCGATCGTCCACCGTTCTACTGGCAGATTCTAAGGTTGATATTTATATTCTGAAGAGGCATGGACGATGGAAATCTTCAACTGTTGCTGGAGGATACGTCGAAATATCATTGCAACAATAAAATAATGATAATTACACGAATCGTAAGAACGAAAATTTATAGACCTCTTCGTTTTTCTAAGAATGATAGTTATATAAATCACATGTGCTTCTTACGTTACTGAAACGCGTTGCGTAATGAACCATTACGCAACTAAAATGCGTTGCGTAATGAGTCATTACCAAACGCTTTTCAGTTAGGTAATGTACTCATACGACAATGCGGGAAAGTAGGCCATTCCATGACCGGTTGGCGTGATGAAAAACAGCCTGTTACGATGAGAAATTGCAAAAAACAATTTATGAATCATATGTTTTTTTTTTAATTTTTCATATGCCAAAATGCAATCAAGGCCAAAATGGCTCTTACTACTTGCATCCGATACCTTTTTTTTTAATTCTTTATTAGTATCATTCCAAATATTACATTCATTTCTTATATCTTGGTGTTCTGTATTATTAGACAACACTATCATCCTAATTTGGTAAAACAAATTTAAGATTTTATTAACATTTTGTTAACAACATATTACATTTCATTTGCCGTAGCAGTTCAGATTTTTACAGGTGAGTTGATTTCACCTGCTTATAAGAGAAAAAAACACGTTTTCAATTTACTTAACCTAACTTAACCTAAATATATGACGCATTAATAGTGGCAATAGAAGATTGCAACGATTTTTGCCTGAAATTATTAATGATTTTGTTTGACATTTGTTCCAATGTTTCAACATTGGATATTCTGTGTAACTCATTGGTACTATACCATAGAGAAAGCCTCAGAATCATTTTCAAAATTTTATTTTGAATTCTCTGCAGAGCTTTCTTCCTGATATTACAACAGCTAGTCCATATTGGTACAGCATACAACATGGCTGGCCTGAAAATTTGTTTGAATATCAAAAGCTTGTTCTTAAGACAAAGTTTTGATTTTCTATTAATAAGGTGATAGAGACATTTTACATATTTATTACATTTGGCTTGAATGCCCTCAATGTGATTTTTGAAAGTTAAATTCTTATCTAGCATGAGCCCTAGATACTTCATCTTACCAATTTATTGGAACTCCTCTCATCGTGACAACATGTCTACTTGAAGGTTTCAAATAAAGAGCTTTTGGTTTATGTGGGAATATAATTAGTTGAGTTTTGGAAGCATTAGGAGAAATCTTCCATTTGTGTAAGTATGAAGAAAAAATATTAAAACTTTTCTGCAATCTACTACAGATGACACGCTAAGGGTATGCGAAATACCGAATGATTCCGTCAAATACGCTTCGAAACGAACTCGCACTGGCGAAATCAGTATTTTGCTATTTCGTTTCGTTTCGCCAAATTGTTAAAATATTTCCACGGAAAATTGAAAACAAACGGAATAAAACGGAATTTCGCGTAATTCGCGTTTAATTTCGAACAAAAAAATGCAAAGCGTTCGCTTCTACTCCTAGGAGCTACCAGTCAAAAATGGGTTCGTATTATGGATCAAATCGACTCATATCCAGCGTTGCCAACCTTCCAGATTTGTCTGGAATATTCCAGATTTCTAAGGCACCGTTTTACGAAAATCTGGAAGATCCAGATAAAATTTGAAATGAATTTGTAAGGTTCTGTAAATAATTTGTAAGGTTCTCCATATACGACATAAGCAATCCAGACTTTTCCAGACAAATTTTCAAAATCTTCCAGATTTTCGAAAAATTGACTTGGCATCCCTGCTCATATCATGGATCAGAACACTATAACAGCAAATTATCTGCGAGGCAAACGAATGGTGTGCTAGTGGAAGCATACGTTTTGGCGTTTCTTTAGGAATCGTCTTATCTTAGATTCATAACTGTGGTATGGGTTTCAATGCCCCACAAATATGAATCGACGCTTCTAGGCATGATGACATTTTATTTCCTACGAATGGAACAAATGTGTTTAAGCATGTTATTGTTGATTGCGATGCTGTATAGATTTATGGTTCGCGTAGGTAAAATGGGTTCTGCGTAATTGCTACTCTATTTGGTGAGATATTCTCCGTTTAATCCAACTTTGATCCATATCTGTGTGTTATCCATAACTGTGGGATGACTGTAGTATTGGCTGGTTGGCAGGATATGATAAACTACAGGATATGATAAACTCCTCTCTCATCTTATAACGTGACATAATTTCCTCACGACCCCCAATTAAAAAAATGCGAATATTGGTAATATATCATTACAAGTATTGGAAGCCAAATGCCGCAAGGCAAAGGTCTTGACCTTTTCAATACCGACATCAAGTTTCAAAATTCTCTAGTTTTGCCATCTTTCGATCGATTTTGATGATTTGTTTTAGTAAAAATCACAAATCAGTTGAATCATACATTGCAAGCACCATCAAAATTGGTTCCGGATCTAGATTCAAGTTTGGTGGGGTACCTAGGGAACTTCACAATAGAAAAGCGCAACAATTTTTTTTTTAATTTTCGCACATCTAGATCTCGAGAAAAAAAAATAAGCCAAACGTTAAATTTAGCTCATTGAAAGACGGATTGTCTGAACGAACATGGGTGAACTTGTCAATCTTATTTGCGGTTCCTCTATGCTATGTAGTCCAGGTTCAAAACTTTTTTTTTGAAATTTTCAAATATTTTTTAAAATACTCTCGAGGCTCAAAATTCAGTGAAAATGTGATTTTGTAGTCAGTTTTAAACAAAGAATCTGAAAATGAGATAATATCAACAATCCTTATTTCTTTCAGAAATCGTCCAGAAAATCCTTCACAGATTTTGGAATAGGATCATTTCTCCAGTACTTGCTCTGCAAAATAATAGAAATACTTTCAGTATTTTCTACAAGGTTTACTCTAAAAGTTTGCATTCATCCAGATTTGATCCCTCCAAGAATTAATTCACAGTTTATGCCAGGCTTTTCCAGAAAATTTATTAGGAACTTCTAAATTACCCCAACAGGCTGTCGCAATATCTTTTGGAGTTTATTACTTTTGCAGTTCTTTTAAGGTGAAGATGAATCGAAGCCAAACCTCAAATTTTCAAGAGCACGAATCTGAAGAACCGAACACCCGTTTTAGCTGAAAACTTAATCGATTGGTCACCACCAGCTAGTGACCAATCGATTAAGTTTTCAGCTTAAACGGATGTTTGGTTCTCCAGATTCGTGCTCTTGAAAATTTGAGGTTTGGCTTCGATTCATCTTCACCTTAAATTTATCTTGATTGATTTCTTAGGCATGTGTTGATGGATTTTTTAAAATTTAATTTAATTCAATATTCCAGCAAATACTAAAGCAAATATTCCAGTGATACCTCTGTTCTACTTAATTTTCTTCTTCTTTCTTGCGTCGTGTTCCAACTGGGAAAGAGTCTGCTTCTCAGCTTAGTGTTTTCATGATCACTTATCGACTTGTGTCCCCAATCACATTCATTCAAGCCACAAAGCATAAAGTACAGCAAAAAAAAATCAATATCATTATTCCATGTTTAATGGTATATATTAGCATATCCACATGATTAAAAAAAATTGTAAGGCGTTTCTAAAAATCAAATTAATTTTGGACTCCTCTCAATATTTTTGAGTTTTTTTTAAATGTTTGTAACTGCTTTTCGACCCACTTCTTAGTTGCTACATTTAAATTAAACACACTCATTGACATTGTGTGAGTGTCAGATATGTTGAAATGAAACCTTATAAAGTTATTAAGAAGACTTCAAACAAACAGAAAAGAGTTTTACCAAAACATGTAAGGATTCCGCTGAGCAAAGCTAAGGTATCAATATGGTAGAGGATTTAAAAAGGCGTTATTATTGCGGGTATATTTAAAAATTTGGACAGGCTCGCGGAAATAACGCGCAACGAGCTATCTCCGCACAGAACAAAAGTCACACAGTGTGCGTTGAATCCTGATTCATTAAGAGGAAAACAACCATCATCGTTTTCCAAATTTTCAAAACCAGTTTTTGCTCAAAGTTTAAGAAATATTCAAGATAATCTATCATGGCACTATACTTACTATCTGTAATGGGATGATAGATTTTCATGAGGATTGAATTGAATTTGAGCGAAAAAACTGGTTTTTATTCTTGATGATTGCTAATGATTGAATGATGGATTCTTGAGCCTTAAAACATCGTCATCCCTCCACTACACATCTTCATGTCACGCCTAAGACTGATCATGTTTTTGGAGAAAAGTTTTCCAATCCTATTCAACTGGGAACCAAAATGGTTCCGTGAAAAAGGATCCTAGACGGCACATGGAGACTAGTAATTTATGGGATTTCGAGTTATTAATTTAAACACAACATTAAAAGCTTCCTTTCTTTCAAAAACAACGGTGGTTCAAAATTTAAATCTGAAGGCTTTGTATTGCTATAGGCAGAGATCTTTAATAGCAGTTATACAACCGTGCCCAATTGCCAACTTTCGCAGCTAGTCTTCTAGTACCTATTGTATTGTTCATCGGGACGCTGTAGTTGGACCGACATGAAGTTTGTAATTATTTTCATCCAGAATGGTACGTTTTTGTAGCAAAAGAACTATGAATCAAATAAGAAGATATAAAAACATCAGTGATATTGAGCAAAATGGGAGACGTCAAATCATTCCAAACAAGCTAATTCACCTAACGACGCACAGAGGTGACTTTGATCAGAAGCCTGGAAAATTTACCATTCGAAGTCGTTCGATTTTCCAGGAATCAAAATTTTTCTTGCAACGCATAATATGCCTGTTGTCAAATTTCCAGCTTTTGATAAGAAAAAAAACTTAAACGTGTATTCCGCGAAACAAATTCAAAAATTTCGTTTCGTTTCGAAAAAAATCCGTGAGATATTTGATTTCATATCGAGTTCCACGAAACATTTTTAAATTTCGTTTCGTTTCGTCATTATCAGCGCAAGATATTCCGCGTATCGTTTCGTTTCGTATCGACATGGAAAAAATCCATATCGCATACCCTTATGACATGCAGGCTTCGTCCTTTGGCGGAGAGGCCTGTGTCATCCGCAGTTAAATCAGATAATGAAAATATTGTATAATAATATTGGTACCAAAATGCTGCCTTGAGGAAAAAAATGAGTTTAAGTACATTGATGCGACACTATCTCTTAAAGGAAGTCTTTCAGACCTGGAATTCAGATAATTAACCAGAAGTGTACGATTTGAGAGATAACTTTGAATTATTCTAACAAGGTTTGTTGAAAAATTGAAGTTTTCAAGCCTTTATGCCAAATAATGTCGAATACTTTTTCTATGTCTAGAAGAGAAAGTCCAGTAGAATAGCCTTCAGATTTGTTGGAACGGATCAAATTTGTTACACGTAAAAGTTGATGAGTGGCAGAATGTCCATGACGGAATCCGAACTGTTCATGGGCAAAAATTGAATTTTCGTTGATAAGGACCATCATTCTGTTCAAAATGACCTTTCCAAAAAGTTTACTGATGGAGGAAAGCAAACTGTTTGGATGATAGTTGGAAGCTTCTGTAGGATTTTTGTCTGGTTTGAAAATTGGAACAACCTTAGCATTTTTCCATTTGTCAGGAAAATATGCTAATTGAAAACATTCGTTAAATATATCAACTAAAAATGATAGGCTACTTTCTAGAAGTTTCTTGATGAGGATGTAGAAAATTCCATCATCGCCAGGAGCTTTAATATTTTCGATTTTTTAATAATAGTTCTCACTTCTTCCAAATCAGTCTGCCAGGAATTTTCGCAAACGTTTTCTTTATTGAGAATGTTTTCGAAGTCCTGAGTAACTTGATTTTCAATTGGACTAGTAAGTCCTAAATTAAAATTGTGCGTGCTTTCAAACTACGTAGCAAGTTTTTGAGCTTTTTCGCAGTTAGTTAGTAATAATTTGTTTTCCTCTTTCATTGCCGGTATTGGTTTCTGAGTTTTTTTTTTCAAAACTTTAGATAATTTCCCGAAAGGCTTAGAGCCAGGGTTCAATTGAGAAACCTTATTTTGAAATTTTTTGTTTCTTAATTGTGCAAAACGTTTCTTGATTTATTTCTGCAGATCCTGCCATATAATTTTCATAGCAGGATCGCGAGTGCGTTGAAATTGCCTTCTCCTGACGTTTTAAAGGCGGATCAAGAGTTTATCATCGTCTATCCGTGATTCAAATTTTATTTCACATTTTGGAATTGCAATGCTTCTGGCTTCAACAATGGAATTTGTTAAAGTTTCAAGAGCATTGTCAATATCAAGTTTTGTTTGTAAAGAAATGTTAACATCAATATTGGAGTCAATCAAGCGTGTGCTAGAATAAAGGCGTAAGTCGCATGATCGATTTCTCTTCATCGATCCTCTCTTCTGTGAATAAAGGTGACAAGACGCAAGATTGGCAGCATTTTTTCACCTCAGGATGCAAGATTGCATCGCTACCAAGCGTCCTGAAGTGAAAAAATGCTAACAAACCCGCATCTTGTCACCTTTATTCACAAAAGAGAGGATCGATGAAGAGAAATCGATCATGCGACTTACGCCCATATTCCTGCACACGCTTGAATATGTTTCATATATATTCCATTAGGCTCGAAGATAATTGAAAGTGGAGCCGATAGGATTGAGAATCGCTTCATGGGATATTTGAAATGTAACAGGGACATGATCAGAATCAAAATCAGCATGAGTAACCAGTTAGCTACAAAGATGACTAGAGTCGGTTAAGAGCAAATCAATCGTATAAGGGTTTCTAGAAGACGAAAAACATGTAGGGTAGGGCTATCAGGGTATTAAATTGAGAAATATCCTGAAGAGCACTCATTAAAAAAAATCTGACATTGGAATTACTTTGCAACAGTCAGCTCTTAAATGATTGAAAACGGATCTGATAGCATTTTGAATAACTGAGCATCCCTATTCCCTAATATCGCCATCTAAGTGCTACAGCGGTAGAACGTTTGTGCCGTTGTAACGCCCGGCCAGAACTAGGAACGGCATCAACGATCGACGAAAATAGAATCAGAGGATGTTGAAACGGTTGTAATTGAATCGGATAATGTGCAAGTTTAAGTACCTTAATGCGACTCAATTGGGTAATAAATAAAGTAAATTAAACACACGGCTTATCAGCGAAACGAGTCGGCTGTCATCTATCTATCTATTTGGCAGTTAGTCCGGGTCGGAGGACGTGATGGCGATGCACACTACCCAATAGTGCATTTTGCAAACGAAGGCCTGCAGCGGAACAGAAGCGGATGGACGATTGAAATGCAACTGCATCGGGGTAATTGATAGAAACATTGCTTCCCGAGTTTTATGCGCAATGTGATATGCTGATGGTTGGAGAGGTGGGCTGAAATTACTTTGACATTGACCCGACTCGAGACCGAACGATTTATGTGTTCTTTGGGCGATAGTTGCATTTGATCTACGTGGTATTCAAAACGTGAATTTGAGTAGAATATTTACACAGATGGAAGTGATAATAGAATTGTAAAAAAAAACATTGTTGGTGACATTTAATCAAATATTGTAATTATACATGTAAATTTTTATTTTATCTAACCAATATATCAATATTGCAATGGTGAATAAGCGAGAGAAATGAGTTTTATCATCGCTCTCTCTTTGGAGCTCTCTTTCGATGCTGCTATTTATCAAGCTTATTACAATTTGCGAAACATTGCCAATGATGTACCGATACAGATACAGTCACCCCACAGTTATGGATAGCACACAGATATGGATCAGAGTTGGATTAAAACGGAGATATCTCATCAAATAGAGTTGCAATTACGCAGAACACATTTTCTTAATGTGAACCATAAATCTGTACAGCATCGCAATCAATTACAATATCCTTAAGCATATTTTTGCCGTTCGTAGGAAATAAAATATCAACCGTGTACCCTGAAGCGTTGATTCATAACTGTGGGGCATTGAAACCCATACCACAGTTATGAATCAAAGATAAGGCGATTCCGAAACAAACGCCACAACGTATGCTTTTACTAGCACATCATTCGTTTAACTCGCAGATAAATTGCTGTTATAGTGTTTTGATCCATAATATGAGTCGATTTGATCCACAATACGGATCGTCCTCTCCCATTGACCCACATCTGTGGGGTGGACATCGTTTGAAATTTCTATCGAAATCGACACTTTTTCGTAAATAATCCGGTATTTTGAGGTGTGTTCTCAAAAACAACTATATTCTGCAGTACCAAAGGGGTAATTTTGTTTTGTACAGCGTCACTACGTTTTTGATTCATATTTTGTTCTGAAAATTTACCCTTAGTTGATCCATAACTGTGGGGTGACTGTACGATGTTTTCTTTGGTTGCTTTGATCGTCAATTGAGAACGAATTCTGCAATGCCTGATCGCTTAGCGACAGCATCATTACTAGAAGGGTTCTTAACCCTAGCTTCAATGAAACAAACTTCACCACAACATCACCAGTTAAATAGTGATGTAAAACCTCTGATGCCCAAAGGGCAATCTTTTTCCCATTTTTTACATTATCCACTTACCCAAAACACACACACTCTGGGCATTGATACAGTGTATGCATCGAGTTGCATGCAACATATGCAGCAAACAACTGTTCCGCAGCGAGTTCATCTATCGGAACCGCTTACCCGCCTAAAACGGCAACCCCTTCCAAACATATCCTTTGCGCAAACAGTGCCACTCAAGGGTTCTTCAAATTCTCGCTCCCTACTCTTGTGAGTTCATTTATTTATTTAATCCTGTTTGAGCTTCGCGCTTCCTCTACCATCATCCTCCTAGTAGTCTCGCACTTCCGTTCCTTTCCGTTTGCTTCACTCAACAGTTCTGTATACCGTACAGCAGCCTTTTGCCGATATTGTCCTCATTTTTTCCAAGCCTCGGTGATCTTGCCCTAAATCTATCCATTTACGGTGCGAACGTCTTAATCGACAATAATAACAGTTATTACTTACAATCACAATCAAGTCCCATTAGAAGGGAGAACAACGGGTACCCGAGCAGAAGAAAATAACTACTGAATACCAAATTGAGGTATTCCATACCAGATAATTTCCAATACTTACAACCTGAATGAGGTATGAATGAGCCCTGCATAAGAGGTAAAATACCTCAAATAATACCTTGTGCATATTCTACAAATACCAAGCTGATAACTAGATCAGGTATTGCAATACCTAAATAATACTTGATGGATTTTCATATAAAAGTGAATTTTTTCAATACCTCCAGCAGTCCTCAATAGCTATCGAATACCAAAATGAAGTATTTTTAATTGTTTTTCAAATACCATTTTAATACCAAAATGAGGTATTGACAACTGAATAATACCTAATTATGGTATGATACCAAAATATGGTATGCATAAGTTATTGGGGAGTTATTTGTTCCTCCTCGGGTAGGGAAGGCGAAATCATCACACAAGGATGTGCAGTAGGGTGCGGCTTATTTTTCGGTAGTTTTCAAAACCGAAAATACATTAGCTAATCTGAATTTAAATCACATAAAAAGAGAAACCACAACCAATCACATAAAAAGAACAACTCAACACAATGAGTTATCAATGAAGGAAATTGGCTGGATAACTAAACTTGCTATCAGTGTGTTTCAAATGATAACACAATGAGATATTTATATGATATTTGTAGTGTAAACTTTTGTTAGCACGTTTGTTATGTTGCCAGCCTTTTCAAGCGAAATGAAAGCAAGCTATGTTATCAAATGCTTGTTATCTGATAACACAACTTGTTATCTTTTTGTTTCCCAACTTTGCTTGGATGTGTAGATTTTATTCAAGGTTCTATGTTATAGCTTGAAATATATTTCTTTTGAATCGCTTATGCCACATCTAAATCTTAATATTTTCGAGGTTAATATTTGAAGTTTCTCTTTTTATTTTATTTGCAATCGATAGAGCTCGCAAACTTTTGGTCTTGTGAATAAAAAAAAGCCGCACCCTAATGTGCAGGGAGCCGAACATCACCCACAAACCAGCATCGGCATCAGCCATCGAAAGCGATGCGCTAATGTCATAAGCAACATCATCACCACCATAATTATTTGGCAGAGCGAGGGCAGGATTAGCGAGCTCGACGACTCTGACGACTGGAGGCGGCAAGGATAATGGAAATAATAATCGAGTAATACATAATAATTATCAGATTCGGCTACCGTCTTTGCTAGGGGTTTGCTGGTGCGGTGAGTGACAGAAATGCGATTCTGGAATATGTTGGTTTGGGCTTTACACTGCAGGGAAGGGGAAGTACAAGAAACAAATCTTTTTGATGTTGCGACAAATTGTTTTATTCAATGAGGGTTGGAGTTTTTTACACTTGAAATTCTTGTACGGATTTTCCTAGATATACTGTCAATGTTTATTTCAAATCAAAATTATATCAAAATTTTTTTCTAAATAAAATTGATGTAGGTAGTTCTGTTTCTAAAGTCAAGGTCAAGCAGCTCTAAATAATACTAAAAAAATTACTTTCTGATGATAATTCGATTAATGTATAACTTAACTGTTCCACGGTGCATATTGCAGTAAAAACAACAATTTTGTTGTACAAAATATATTCCGATCCATAGAATCTCTAACTTTTTAGAAGAACATCCCTTGAAAAACTTATCACAAATTAACTGTGACGGAAGAATACCATTTCGATTTCGAGTACCGTAAAACGGGGTATCTTTGATAAAGCGGGTAACTTTGATAGCGTAGGACTCATTGCATACTAAACAAAATAAGATAATATCTGCAAAGCAAAAGAATGCAAAACTGAAGAATATTAGTATGACTTCATATCAGAGCTGTTTTCATTTAAATCGAGGACATTTGAGACTTAATATACGAATATTAAAAAATTGATACAACTTTAGCAATTTCGAAACGTATACGAACAATCTGTTGTATAGTCACTGTTTGATGTAGTTTTGAATAGTCACTTATATTTGACAGCCTAGTTACAATAGAACTTGCATATGGTCTCAAATTTCTTAGCGAAAACCATTTTTACAAACTAGGGCAATTTTTGTAATCTAACCCAAGTAACCAAATAGCACTTTAATTCGCCCTCCGTGCTAATATACGGC
The DNA here is from genome assembly GCF_002204515.2 of Aedes aegypti. NCBI lineage: Eukaryota > Metazoa > Arthropoda > Insecta > Diptera > Culicidae > Aedes > Aedes aegypti. The sequence continues at coordinate 273,506,647 of NC_035108.1, forward strand.
TTTTATAGAGCTGGTATGCCCCATATTAGCCGTTTTACAGTCCTATAAGCCCAAAAAGGCGAATTAAAGCCTGTCCACGATAAATTTCGGACACGGATGGCGGGTGTACCACAGAAAGTTCGAGAATTTTACACAAAGAAGGATTAACATCCTTGTCAACTGTTTATTTTGTAGATATAACTCTTTTATTCTGAAATAAACAATTGTTTTTTGTTGAATTATGAGTAACTTTTTTTTGCTGCCATTATTTGGGTGTCCGAAATTTAACGTGGACAGGCTTTAGAGGTCTAGTGGTTACTTGGGAAGTCAGAAATTTCCATATAATGTTAATCGCCAAGATGTATGCAATGCCCTTTAAATGTTCGTAATTCATTCAATTTTGTTTGATTTCTATTCCATTATCAAAGTAACCGCAAATCAGAAATTTTTAAATATGTGATAGGTCACAATCCAGATTTGCTTTTTTGTGTTTTATCTTTTTGTTTTTTTATATATTTTTTTTGTAAATATTCATACTTAGTTTATATTTCCATAATTTTGTAAATACCTGCAAATTTGTAAATAATTGCGCTTCAACCCTAGTTTAAATGTAAATATCTTAATATGTAAATTTAATCCCTTTCCCCCTATTCTTCGATACCAGTTACCCTTAATAAAACAAATGAATTAAACAAAAATAAATGAATTTCCTAATAAAAATAATATAAATACCGGGTACCCCGTTGGTTTGATCTCGTTTATCTGAACACTTTTTAATCTGTACCCCGCTAATTAGCACATCGTTCAGATTAAAAATGGTTCAAACGTCATTTAGCTCATGGAACGGAGTGAAGTGAGATGAAACGCTGTGGAACGGAACGCAGAATCAAAACAAAACAGTGAAAGAGGTAACTAGAAACACGTTTCTAGGGTGACTAGATGTTCAAATTAAAAATGAACCCCGATGGTTTGCATGAAGTACCGTTCAAATTAGCGGGGGTACACGGTATTTGAATTTGAAATCCCGTCATATAAAACCTCTGGTATCGCCATTCCATTTATGCACAAAAAAAAAAACATGGCGCGAGATACCAACCATACGGAAGCAAAACTTTCCCGGGAAATGTTGTTGAGTCTTTATTGTTTCAAGTCAAAGAGCTGGAAAGAAAACTTGCCGAAATGAACGAAGAAGAATCATTTGTGCAAATTTCAGTTGCCGACGGCAGTATATTAAGCATTTACACACATAATTCTGTTGAACCCTCAATTTGAAGCATCCAGATTCATGCTTATTTGTTTTTAAAAAACAGTTAAGAGAATTGCGATGGAACAACCGAAAATCGTTTGCTAAGGAATTTGGAAATTTTCTACAAATTTGTAAATCAGTTGAAGAAATAATACAAGTAAACGTAATGTATAGTTTAAGAAGTAGCTTATCTTACCAAATTCAAAAAAAAAAAAACCTGAACCGGTAATCGACATGCCAGAAGCCATGAATCCAACGATGGTGATTAATTCTAATCCATTGAACAAAATGATTAACTCAAATGTATGGCAGAAATTATCAAAAGTTTCATCGCAGTCAAAGTGTGATAATTTACGATCATCATTAATGACTTACAGGCTAATTCCGCAGTGTGGCCCAAAATCATGGGACAATGAGTATATGTTCAAACTAAGGCAAAAGTCATCCCATGCATTGTTCATTCAGAAATCAACACCCCAATTGCCAATACCATACTCTTCTTCTTCTTCTTATTTGGCTTTACATCAATTATCTTGATAAAGCCTCGCCAACAATAATTCGCCAATTCACTCGGTTCATGGCCGCTTCTCTCCATCCTCGACTGTGACCCACGCTCTCCTGGTGCACCTGGTCAATCCACCTAGCTCGCTGCGCCCCACGCCTTCTTGTTCCGACCGGATTCGTAGCGAACACCATTTTTACAGGGTTGTTGTCCGGCATTCGTGCAACATGCCCTGCCCAGCGTATCCTTCCAGCTCGTGAAGGTAGCTTCACGATACTGGGTTCACCGTAGAGTTGAGCGAGCTCGTGGTTCATCCTTCGCCGCCACACGCCGTTCTCCTGTACGCCGCCAAAGATCGTCTTTAGCACTCGGCGTTCGAAAACCCCAAGAGCTTGCAAGTCCTCCTCGAGCATAGTCCACGCCTCATGCCCATAGAGGACTACCGGTCTTATGAGCGTTTTGTACATCGTACATTTGGTGCGGGGGTGAATCTTTCTTGACCGCAGTTTCTTCTGGAGCCCATAGTAGGCACGACTTCCGCTGATGATGCGCCTTCGTATTTCCCGAATAACATTGTTGTCAGCCGTCAACAAGGATCCGAGGTAGACGAACTCGTCCACCACCTCGAATGTATCTCCGTCTATCGTAACACTGCTTCCTAGACGGGTCCTGTCGCGCTCAGTTCCGTCTACCAGCATGTACTTTGTTTTCGACGCATTCACCATTAGCCCGACTCTTGTTGCTTCGCGTTTTAGGCGGGTGAACAAATCTGCCACCATTTCAAATTTTCTCCCAATAATATCCATGTCGTCCGCGAAGCAAACAAATTGTCCGGATCTCGTGAAAACCGTGCCTCGACTGTTAAGTCCGGCTCTCCGCATAACACCTTCAAGCGCAATATTGAACAATAGGCACGAAAGTCCATCGCCCTGTCGTAGTCCCCGCCGAGACTCGAACGAACTGGAGTGTTCGCCCGAGATCTTCACGCAGTTTTGCACACCGTCCATCGTTGCTCTGATCAATCTTGTGAGCTTCCCGGGAAAGCTGTTCTCGTCCATGATGTTCCATAGCTCTACGCGGTCGATACTATCGTATGCCGCCTTGAAATCGATGAACAAATGGTGCGTAGGGACCTGGTACTCACGGCATTTCTGGAGGATTTGCCGCACGGAAAAGATCTGGTCCGTTGTCGAGCGGCCGTCGATGAAACCTGCATGATAACTTCCCTCGAACTCGTTTGCTATAGGTGATAGACGACGGAAGAGAATCTGAGATAGCACTTTGTAGGCAGCGTTTAGGATAGTGATTGCACGATAATTTTCACACTCCAGTTTGTCGCCCTTTTTGTAGATAGGGCATATAACGCCTTGCTTCCACTCCTCCGGTAGTTGTTCCATTTCCCAGATTCTGACTATCAGCCGATGCAGACAAGCGGCCAACCTGTCCGGGCCCATCTTGATGAGTTCGGCTCCGATACCATCCTTGCCAGCGGCCTTGTTGTTCTAGAGCTGTTGAATGGCATCCTTAACTTCCCCCATCGTTCAGTCTGTATCGTTCCACGTTTTGCCGCGTACCATGCTGCAGCATTGCAGCCCGCGCTGCATTCTTCTCCTCTAAAACCTCCTGGCACTCCTCGTCGAACCAATCGTTTCTTGAGTTCCGTTCCACATATCCGACAACGCTTTTGGCAGCGTCGTTTATGGCTGCTTTGACTGTCCTCCAGCATTCCTCAAGAGGGGCCCTATCGAGCTCGCCCTCATCCGGCAACGCTGCCTCAAGATGCTGCGCGTACGCATTGGCGACATCCGGTTGTTTCAGCCGCTCGAGATAGTACCAGGGCGGGCGTCGGTACCGTACATCATTGATGACGGATAGTTTTGGGCGCAGTTTCACCATCACCAGGTAGTGGTCGTAGTCAATGTTAGCGCCACGATAGGTTCTGACGTCGGTTATGTCGGAGAGGTGCCGTCAAAACGTGGCCGATTACCGATTCTGTCTGCTGAGGTGATCTCCAGGTGTACCGATACGGGAGGCTGTGCTGGAAATAGGTGCTACGAATGGCCATATTCTTAGAGGCGGCAAAATCTATCAGTCGTAGGCCGTTCTCGTTCGTCAGCCGGTGGGCGCTGAACTTTCCAATCGTCGGTCTGAACTCCTTCTCCTGGCCAACCTGAACGTTCAAATCTCCTATGATGATCTTGACGTCGTGGCTTGGGCAGCGGTCGTACTCGCGTTCGACCTGCGCGTAAAATGCGTCCTTGTCATCATCAGTGCTTCTGGAGTGTGGGCTATGCACGTTGATTATGCTGAAGTTAAAGAATCGGCCTTTGATTCTTAACTTGCACATTCGTTCATTGATCGGCCACCACCCGATCACGCGCCTTTGCATATCACCCATCACTATGAAAGCTGTTCCCAGCTCGCGTGTGTTACCGCAGCTCTGGTAGATGGTATAATTACCTCTAAACGTTCGCACCAATGCTCCTGTCCAGCACACCTCCTGCAGCGCTACGATGTCGAAACCGCGGGTCTTCAGTACATCGGAGAGTATGCGAGTACTTCCAATGAAGTTGAGAGATTTGCAGTTCCACGTACCGAGTTTCCAATCGCTAGTCCATTTTCGTCGCTGTGGTCTTTTCCGATTGTTCCGGTCCGTATTCTCTCGTTGACGTTCCTGTGTTGATGTGATTTTACACCAACCCCCTAGATTTCCGGAGGACCATTCCCCCTAAATGTTTGGAGGGCCATAGTGCGCAGTTTAGCTTAGAGTCCTTCTCTGGCACTCGGACGATGATCAGCCGCCCCTGACATCAGGAACAGACGCTGTTGTGAGCCGCTCCTAACATGGAGTACAGACGCTCCAGGTTTGCAAGCAAAAGCAAACCCCCCCCCCTTCCCTGTCAGCATACGACCAAAGTTCCCACCGGGGGTTGGTTACCCGATCTTCCCCAAGGTTACTCGTACCCCGGCCAGTACCACGAGGAGGTAGGGATAGGAGTTGCTGGGCAAGAGGCTAAGGACCGCACAAAGGGGTCTATTTTATTCCTGCAGGTACGCGAGGTACCAATGGTACGCCATGCCCAGCCATTTACCGCGCTCTATACCATACTCATTCGACCCTAAACTTCATTCTGTGAAACCCACTCTTACCGCTAATCATGCGAAAAGATCATCATCATACGAATACCTTTTCGATTCGTATCATCCCCCACCTGAAGACAGATGCTTCAATTGTGGCAAACATGGCCACCCTGTAGGAAATTGCTAGCACTCAACGTACATTTTGCGCGCAGATTGTGTCTCTGTCAATCGCATTACTGTATAAATTCATAAATAGTGCGTAAATTCGCAGCTTTAACATAAAACCCAAGCGAAAGAGCGAACTTATACTTACACAAACATGACACCAATCAATTAGCCATAAATCATTGTTGGCAAACCCAATTTAACACCCAGCGCAATAAATCGAAGAATTTCATTTTGATCAATTGATCGTATGGTGAATCGATTATGTATCACTTAAATATTGTTCTTCGTAAATTAAATAAATAAATAAGTCAATCATTTTCTTTCCTATTCTTTATTAATATCTTTGTTTAGCTGGAAATGTAACAAAATTAGTTGTAGTTGAACCTGAAAAGAAATGAAAAAGATTAAATAAAATTTATATCCGCGCATACCTCCATACAAAACGATGCGTTTGACCTTAACTTTTCACTGCAAACTGTTGGCAAACCGTGAGAATAGTGAAAAATCTTCACGGTTCACGGTGCTTCAACTCGTTTTTTTGGCGAAATGTACCGTTTTGACTCATATTCCGAACACTTAAGGTCAGCAGTGACTTCAAATGCATCTGATAGACATAAATTGGCTGATATTTGTGAAAATTTTAATTTCTTCGCAAAGCCTAACCGTTAGCTGTTGAGTGTGCCGATAAAAATGTTTCTTCAAACGTGTTTAGTATTGTTTTTACATAAAAATATGTAACAACATTTTGATTCAAATGCCGAACACTGTGCTCATTCTGTCTCATATTCCGAACACCTTGATTCAAATTCCAAACAGCACGAATAAATCGTATTCAAATGAATCAATTCGCAAACAAATTCATCTGAGCTAGTTCTAGTGGTCTCGAACTAGAGAATCATCACTACTCCCGAGGTATAAAATATATTGGAATACGTGAAAATTGAATTGCAATTGACTGCCTTTTCCTAGTAATTTGATGACATATTTCAGCGAAATATTTCACCTCATCCGCCATACAAAAACCGAGTGTTCGGAATATGAGTCTGTTCGGAATTTGAGACAAAACGGTAAATATACTTTGACATTTCACACCCACACAAGAGCCTTCTTTATTTAATGAGCCTCACTATTTCAAATCCACGCAATTAAGGGCAACAGCACTTGACGCTCAGGAACAATCATTGCTCTCAATTAAATTGAATTTGGAATAGCTGAGAACTACTTATTGAATAGGTCTTCATAGTTGATCAAATCTCGACACGCAGATCCCTCTATTAAATGGAAAGACTTTGGAAGCTCCGGCTCTTTTCTTTCGAGCGACCGGAAAGGATTGCTATATTTCATAGCAGGCTCACTCTTCCCAATTCATGTAATTTCTAGGAACAGCACTTGCCGCATAGGAACAATCATTGCTCCAAATCAACCTGAATTTCTAAGAGAAGAGAACTATGTAAAGAATAAACGGCAGTTCTATCCACATGGTAGCTCGAAGAAAAAGAAATACGAACAATAGCATATACACAAATTATATTGTCATTCTGATCTTTGACGGTTCGCTTCATCTGTCATTGTGCCAGTGCTTGTTTCAAATATATAAATTATAATTTTTTTAAACAGCATGCATACATATTCAAGTTTTCTACGAAAAAACTATCAAAGTTATCTCGTTTTACGGTAAATTCTATTTCTCTTATACAGACTGAACTATGCATGCAATGCTCAAAACTTTTATTGATTGGGTATGCACGTGTTCACGATGCTATGTGTAAGTGAAACAGTTAGCATTTCTTTTCGATTTCGAGCAAATTAAGCACACGTGCACAATCTTTAGAAACCTGACACCTTAAGGTACATTACTTACCGTTGATAGCCTTCAGTGCAAACCAAAAAACGGTCAATATGTCATTTCCAAGTTATAAATTTAATTGCAGGGAAAATTCTGCAGTAGCAGCACCAGCATACTCAATCCTGTCGTCCACTTGTCTAAACAAATGTCACAAAAACGAAAAACAACCAAACAAATTGTCCCCATTGTTAAGGTTGTACATCAGCTCCGAAACGTGTAACAGAATAAAACGTCACCCAAGCGCACTTTGCCGCTCTACCAACCAATTTACCTCGACAAGGGGACCAAATCTTGAACCAATCTTGCCGGACAACACCAGCTAGGTGGGGTGCCAATCCAGACGAAAATCTTGGAAAATAAAATTAAATAAACACAGGGGAAACTCACTCCGTGGTAGCATAAATGAAACATTTTCTTGCTTACGTGCAGTATTCCCCAACATCAGCTTATCACCACTTGTACAGAATATGACAATGATCGATCACCACGTGTGCAGCGATTTTCTGGGATTCAAATTGCAATTTTCGAGAACTTTCTCCGTGTTGGTAAACATTGATACATTATCGAACAGCATCCATAAAACAAATTTAGTTTTGTGTTTAAAATAATTGACTGAACGCTAGTTGAAAAGGTTGCAACAATGTTGCGCCCTGTGATTGTCATGACAATTTTGCTTTTAATTGTATCCCTATACGCAAAAGTTGAGATAAACGGTTGTGAGCACCCGGATAAAAACGTATCATTCAGTGAATGGAATAAACCATTAATGTACAATATAACGTATTGGATACAATACAGCGTATTGTAATTGAATGTCGAGGCAATATTATTCTTGTTTGGATATACAATTCAAAAACAATATAATATATTGTAACAGAGCATTGTATTGTTTTTAATTGGTTTTATACCTTACAATTTTGGTCAAATTCCTATTTTCGCGTAAAACAACTGTTGCTTTTTTCTATGTAGCTTTGTTGATAGAAATAAACAAAACAAGTTCAGAAAGCAAGAAATGTTGGGTGAAAAATATTCAAAAAGTTAAAATAAGTAGTTTTTTAGAAGTCACTTGACATTAGCTGTAACGACGAATGCAACCATGATACAGTTCGTTGAATTGTTTTTGTATTGTACAACAATACACGAATTGCTAATCAAGACAATACATGAACATTATATCGTATTGTATTTTCAAAATGTTTGTTTGAGAAAATATCTATATTTGTATTGTTACGATACTTAACCACCCATACATTATATTGCAAAAATCTCATATACCATACAGTGAACTGTTCAAAACAATATATTGTACTGTAATTGTATTGTCATTTTACATATACTGTATTGTATTTCCAATATATTGAATGGTACTGTTACAATACGTTATATTGTTTTTGTATTGTATTTTTTATTCGGGCAAGCTTGCTTTGTTATTTGATTTTCGTCTGTTTTGATGACAATTTGATTCACTTTTCAGGAGTAATTCGCATTTGAAATTTTTAAGAAAATACACAAAATTCGTTTATTTTTCACTGATTTGTAAAAAAAGCGAACCGTTCCACTGAGTTTTCCTATTTGGTCGATTGCATGCGCTTTTTAAATAACGACTAAACCGTTGATTTTAGCGGCATTGTATGTTCGGAGAAGTTTCTTGGTATATCAAAGCGTATCTTTTGATACCAAAAGTTTTGTGATCAATCAATCTAGCAGTGAGATAGACACACTATTTTACATAACATGCAGATACAAAAAAATATCGTGTCTTTGACGTAGTTGTAGAAGTAGCAATTTGAAACAACTTTGTTGAAGACATTATTTTTCTATCTTTTATACTTTTTGAGATACATGCCGTTATATGTGAATGACCTCTACACTCAAAGTTTTTTTTTTTACATTTTTTGAGTTTATACAAAACTTTTAGATTGTTATGACAGCCAACCAAACCCGTGTTTGTGTGAAAGCTATTCATCAATTTCTTATGTTTTGAGGTGTAGTTCGAGCCCGTAGATGAAAAACATGAGGCAACACTGCTTACGTGTAGGAAAGAGATGTGGGCTCTCAGATGGAACGAACGGACTCTCCAAGCGGTAAAGGCAAACATCATCCAGCTTCGTATTGGGGTGTCAAGATTGCAGCAAACCAGCTCAAGAGGATCTCCGTTCCCCCTTTTTCATTCCGTTTGCGTTTGTTTTTCGTACGGGGGTTTGCATGAGACCTGGCCACCCGACGGCAACTTTGGGTACCTCTCACTAGAAGAATTAGTCTCGTTTTTCAGCTTGCAGGCCAAATTAAGACCTACAATCCTTTGTCATCCGTCTGTCTCCGGTGGAGGTACTTCAAGTTTCTGTTTTCCACTTTGTCAATCATTAAAAATTTACTACCACTTTTGTTGGCTGGTTTTCCGAATCATTGCTGTTGGGTGGCGAGTGTGCATTGCGTTGTAAGAAGTTTTCAGCGAGTGAAGTTTTTTGAAGTTGGAGTCGTACGGAAATTCACACAAGTTCACAATGTAATAGCAAGCTTTATAAATTTCCAAGCACTTGAGGCATACTCCACTGTAGCCAAGCTGTTAAATAAAAACTTTGAAATCGATAGTGTTGGGTTTACAGGAGAGAAAACGATTCAACATCCATTCAGATAAAAACTTCCTAAAATATATTTAAGATCAGTTCAGTTCACTACGATCGATTTTACATCGCTGAACTATTTTGTGCGTCTCTTCAATTCTGACAAGTAATCTGGAACACAACTTCACCAAAAAATAAATTATTTCATCGATCAAACAGATTTTTTTCAAATTTTTAAAATTGTTTCGCACACATTTTCCACACTAAAAGCGTCGCAAACAACCAATCTACATACTTGAAGGAATAACCAGTTTGTGAGCACCTACTTCGAAAGGATGGGAATTGTAACTACTTCTTGATCTCGTCGCACAATTTCCTTAAGTGGAAAGCATACAAATTTGCTATTCATAAAAAAACGAAACAAAGGGTGCGAAATTCGTTTCCACGTATTATTTATGTTTTATTCTCCACTTCGGCCCGCTAATGCAGGACACTTTCTTCCCGGGAAAAGCAACTCCTCGCGATACACCAGAGAGCCGCTTGGTTGGTGGGTGTTTCTCGTAGTGAATAAACGAGTTTGCATACGTGGGGATAACGCAGCACAAGGTTACGCCATATGCAAGAAAAAAAAAACACCCGGCTGATGGCTCCGGAGAGTGCAGTAAAACAAAGAAAAGTATGCAAATGAATTGTTTACTTATTTATAGCAGCACAACAGCGACGGGAGAGAATGGCTCGAGATTGAGGCTCCGGTGTCACTTTGAATAGGTTTATTCAATTTCGCGAAGAAAGAGTAGCCCCTTTGAAGTCTGTTTCGGATGCAAGATAGGGTGAAATGTTGGGTTTATTTCACTAAAGATTGGTAATTTGAATATGGGATCTGCGAAGATACCCTCATTTGCATCATTTTCATTTGACCTAATAGCAATGGATTATCTTATACATATAGCATATTTATTTGTATTACTATACTTCTATTAAGGTACCGTGTTGGTTGGTAAATGCTGAGTATGGCGTACCATTGGACCCTCGCGTACCTGAAGCAATAAAATAGGTCCTTGGCGAGGGTGTCGAGGTGAGGGCTCTAACGCAGGCAGTGACTCTGAAGGTGACGAATCTTGACGAGATCACTGACACCGAAGAGCTCGTCACGGCACTGCGGCAACAGTGCGAGGTACATGTGTCCACCGCTGCCGTTCGGCTACGGAAAGGTCCGGCAGGAACTCAGGTGGCCTTAGTACAGCTACCTGTTGCGGACGCCAATAAGTCCGCTAAGGTAGGAAAGATCAAGGTGGGTTGGTCAGTATGCTCATTGACCATACACGAGCGACCGGTGATCTGCTTCAGGTGTAGGGAACCAGGACACAAGTCCTGCGGCTGTAAAGGCCCTGATAGGACCAAGTTGTGTAGGCGATGTGGTGAAGAAGGTCATAAGGGACTAGGCTGCAAGAACCCTTCCAAGTGCTTGATTTGTTCCGGAAAGTCCGTGAACAAGAAGCATCCAACGGGAGGCTCGAGGTGCCCGACCTTCAAAAGAGCCATAAATGAAAAATCACAGTGCAGGTAACGCAGCTGAACCTGAACCACTGTGACGCAGCTCAGCAATTACTGTATCAGGCAGTTGCTGAGTGGGGGACGGATATCGCCATCATATCGGTCCTATGCCGAGTACCCGCTGGCAACGGCAACTGGGTCGTGGATGGATCCGGAAAAATGGCGGCGATATGGACGACGGACAAATATCCCGTCCAGGAGTTGGTGTCTACTACCTACGAGGGCTTCGTGATTGCCAAGGTAAACAGGGTCCTCTTCTGTAGCTGCTATGCGCCTCCGAGTTGGTCGATCGAGAGGTTCACGCAGATGCTGGACTGTATGACGACCGTGCTGACAGGGACGAAGGCCAGTAGTAATAGCGGGTGACTTCAATGCCTGGGCCGTGGAATGGGGAAGCCGCATCACGAACCAGCGGAGTCAAATCCTGCTAGAGGCACTGGCCGTGCTAGATGTCGATCTGGCTAATGTTGGTATTAAAAGTACCTTTAGCCGAAACGGAGCGGAGTCGATTATCGACGTTACTTTTTGTAGTCCTGGCCTAACGAGTAGTTCGAACTGGAGGGTAGACAATGCCTACACTCACAGCGGCTACAGTATCAACGAGTAGAGGAAGCGGCTATGTCAAGGCCAAGCCCTCGTAGGTGGAACACGTCGTACTTCAATGACAAAGTACTTAGCGAGGCGCTCCGCCGTGAGCGTAACCTACTCGGCCTACGCGGGGATGAACTAGTAGCGGTGTTCTCGCATGCATGCGATGCGACCATGCCTAGGCAAGTCCACCCTAGGAATGGGAGACCACCGACGTACTGGTGGACTCAAGCGATTGCGAATCTGCGCCGTGCCTGCCTACGGGCCAGGAGACGGATGCAACGAGCACGTACCAAGCAGGAGCGTGAAGTACAACGGGCAGTGTTCACCGCTGCCAAAGTCGCGCTGAAGTCCGAGATAAGGGCAAGCAAAAAGGCCTGCTTTGAGGGACTCTGTCAGAGTGCCAACGCGAACCCGTTGGGTGATGCCTACAGGATCGTTATGGCGAAGATAAGAGGTGCAATTGCTCCTACAGAGAAATCTCCAGATATGCTGGAGGGGATCATCGAGGGGCTCTTTCCGCGCCACAACCATAGCCCATGGCCTCCTTTCGTAGGACAGCCGGTGATTGGGGCTGGCGATGAGGATAGGGTAACCGATGAGGAACTTGTAGGGATTGCAAAATCCCTAAGCATGGGGAAGGCACCAGGTCCGGATGGAGTTCCGAACCTGGCCCTCAAAGTCGCAATCTTGGAGGCTCCCGGTATGTTCAGATCTGCTATGCAGATATGCCTGAACGAGGGAGTATTTCCAGATGTGTGGAAGAGGCAGAGCCTGGTACTATTGCCAAAGGCGGGAAAACCAACCGGTGACCCGTCTGCGTATAGACCAATATGCTTGATTGACACGGTGGGGAAGGTGCTCGAGAAGATCATCCTCAACAGACTGTTGAGGTACACCGAAGGTGTAAATGGTCTTTCAAGCAACCAGTTCGGCTTCCGGAGAGGGAGGTCCACCGTAAACGCTATTCTGACGGTTAAGAAAACCGCTGAGATAGCACTCCAGCGTAAGAGCAGGGGTATTCGCTACTGCGCAGTAGTGACTCTGGATGTAAGGAACAGCATTTAATAGTGCCAGTTGGGCGGCTATTGCTGATGCGCTCCTGCGTCTGGGGATACCCGAGTACCTGTACAAGATTCTCGGAAGTTACTTCCAGAATCGGGTATTAGTCTATGACACAGAGGTGGGTCGGAAGTGCTTTCACATAACCTCAGGAGTTCCGCAAGGTTCTATCCTGGGTCCGGTGTTATGGAATGTCATGTACGACGAGGTGTTGAGATTAAAATTCCCGGCGGGTGTGGTCATCGTTGGCTTTGCCAACTTTGGAGGAGTGGATGAGCTCCAGGAAACTGGAATTGGCTCACCACAAAACTGAGGCTGTTGTTGTCAACAACCGAAGGTCGGTGCAGCAAGCGATAATCAGTGTAGGCGTCTGCACGATCACTTCGAAGCGCTCCGTCAAACACTTGGGGGTGATGATCGACGATAAGCTTACCTTCGGTAGCCATGTCGATTATGCCTGCAAGAGAGCCTCCACAGCTATTGTGGCACTGTCCCGGATGATGTCCAATAGCTCTGCGGTGTACACCAGTAAGCGTAAGCTTCTGGCCAGTGTCGCCTCGTCCATACTGAGGTATGGTGGCCCGGCTTGGGGCACGGCTTTGAGTACCGATAGCTACCGTAGCAAGCTAGAGAGTACTTATAGGCTAATGTGCCTGAGGGTTGCGAGCGCGTACCGTACCGTGTCACACGATGCACTCTGTGTCATCACCGGTATGATGCCTATTGGTATCCTTATCATGGAAGACATAGAGTGCTTCGAAAGGCGCGGCACAAGAGGCATACGCAAGACTGCCAAACTGGCCTCCATGGTCAAATGGCAGCGTGCGTGGGACAGTTCCACCAAGGGAGTGTGTACTCACATGTTGATTCCGAGGTTAGATATCTGGGTCAATAGGCGCCATGGGGAACTAACATTCCACCTGACACAGGTCCTTTCGGGCCATGGTTTCTTTAAACAGTATCTACACCGTTTCGGTCATGCGGGTTCTCCCGAATGTTCAGTTTGTGCAGGTTTAGAGGAAACGGCGGAACACGTTTTGTTCGTGTGCCCGCGTTTCCGCACAATGCGTGACCGTATGTTTGCCACATGCGGTCGGGACACGACTTCGGACAATTTGGTCCAGAGGATGTGTGAAGACGAGTTTGGCTGGAATGTCGTTTCATCGGCTATCACCCACATCGTCTCGGAACTCCAAAGGAGGTGGCGAGTGGACTCGAGGAGTGACTGGTGCAGACGCTAAACAACAGGTGGTCCAAGGGTTCGCAGTCGGCTACGTAGGTCATACCGGTGCCTTACGGTCGAAATCGACCCTTACAGCGATTAAGTGGCCGCGGGGAGAACATTCTGGTAGCGCTGCTGTCGTGGCGCCGGCCTACTGGGTTGGATACGAGCCTCTGGTTGTTCGGTGCAGGTGGAGGCCCCTTCGTCAGCAATCCCAGCTGGTGCTAGCTGATAGGGCCTGAGCCTTCAGTAGGTCAAATTGCAAAGCCCGCAGAATCAGTTCTTGATACCTGCGGTGCAGCTGGGCGCGGGCGTAGTGGTCGACCCTGCCAGCCTTCAGCGGACAATGGGAGGTGAGGACCACCTGGGAAGCTGGTAAAGCGCCAGCATGCTACCTTGGTGGACCCCCCTAAGCGTGTCATCGATGTTCGTTGCTGCATGGCTACGCAGCTAACCTGGAGGATGCGATGTGCAATAGCCCCTGTCCGAAGCAATGCCTTCTTGGTGGTCCCGGAGAGACGAGGGGTTTGGCGGCAACGGAAATGGTTTAGTGGGTCGGGGGTGTAGTCATGTTTACTGCTTGCATGTAGTAGATGGTCCCCAACCCCACACTCCCGGACCTCGGTCCGGAGTCTGTTGAGCAGATTATCCCCCCATTGCTTAGACGAAAAAAAAACTGTTGTGGAAACCATGGAAACAGCTCAGAAGCAGAAAAGGAGAGGAAACCGTTATTGTGCGGTGATCGCACTAGACGTGAAGAACGCTTTCAACTGCGCTAGCGGGAAAGCAATCGCCGATTCGTTGCATAGCATGAGAGTACCTGAGTACATCTGCCGGATTCTGAAGAGCTATTTTTAGAACCGGTTACTGATATACGAAACAGACCAAGGAGTAAAAAGTACTCAAATTACGGCGGGCGTTCCTCAGGGCTCTATTCTCGGCCCGACTCTGTGGAATATTATGTACGATGGAGTCTTGAAATTGAATCTTCCCAGAGGCGTGTGCAACCCTGTATCTAGAAGGTGGTGAAATCCGGAAGGATGTGTTGGGCAGAGCATGTTGCAAAACTACCGGACAACAACCCTGCAAAAATGATGTTCTCGTCTAATTCGGTTGGTACAAGAAGGCGTAGAGCACAACGTGGCTTGATCAGGTGCAACAAGATCTGGAGAGCGTGGGCCAAAATCGAAGCCATGAACCGATTAAACTGGAGTAACATCGTTAACGTGGTTTTATCAAACTAATTCACTTATTCGACTTTCACTCAGGCCTATACGGGTTAATTTTGACATTAAAAAATAAATGAAAATTTCAATTTGTAGACTCAATAACATTTCATTTTACATAATGACAGCTCGTCCTGTAATTAAATTTGTCAAGGAGTAATTCAAAAGCGATTTCCATACTAACTTTAAACATAGTTCCAGGGCACGTAAAATTATGAGAATTTTTATTCTGCCACATTTTTTACCGGAATGTGTAACAAAATAGATACCCCTGAACAAGCCAATTGACTATTTTTACATGTGTGTATCGTGTAACAAGCATCCCTGGAAAGTCGAGATCGGCGTGATTTAAATACACAATCCTGCGTGTTTATCGCTACAGCTATCTGGGCCCTTGTGACTCATTTCAACCTCTCACATCCATTGAACTGTTCTCCAAGATTATAACAATAACGCTTCGAACGAAAACGAACCATCAAACATAATTTTTCTCGAACTAAAACAATTTGCAACTGATTATAATTTTCCATTACCTCGCGGGCGATAAAATTAAGTTTTATTACGAATTTTATTATCGACCCTCTTTCACGCCAGAATCAAAAGTAATCCGCTCTGCTGCTGCCGTCCATTGTCGACGATATGGGCGCCCACCACGGAACAGAAGTCCCTTCGGAAGCTAGAGAAACACCATCACCAGTCAGACAATGGAAACTACGACATCGAAACCAAAACTTTGGATTGGATTAACTTGTTATATTACACCACAAGCCAGCAGAAATGAGATCTCTTCGCCCCGGTGGTGCCAACCCCTTTTGGTCGGACGTGACGTTGTAGCAGAGTAGCGCAGTGTAGTCATCCACCACCACCAGAGAGCAGGACGCCCGCAGGGATAATTGAGGGAATCAAGCCATATCGCACCGTCTAGCAAGGTTCTTTGTTTGACGTTATTATCAAAAATAAATAGCCAACAAAACTTTTGAACCAGTTTGTTCATATAGTTGTTCCAAACATGAAATCAGGACAAAGTAGTCGAGCTCAGAATGGGTACTACTTCTCGATCTACATACAAACTAGTGTAAAATGTTGGCTATTTTTTAGATAATAACGGTAAATGAAGCACCGTGTCTAGCTGTTCCAGAATCTAGTGGCATGATGTTTGCTCTGGGCCAACTTTTCCACCCACTTGGGCGAATGATGAAAATATGCCATGATTTTGGTGTAGGTACGTTCGTTGGCACCACGGATGATAGACGGAACGGAACCCCACCATTAGAATTGCGGAGCCTCAGAAGCTACGCTGTACGCGCCGAGATGATGGAGAATTTAATTTGCAATACCACGCCTCGGTAATTGTATTTCCAGAAATTTATTGTTCAAATTTTAATTGTACTTTGTGTTTGCTGTGCATGGTTGCGGTGGAAGATTTCCACTTCCATTCGCGGATACTTGCGCAAACGATGATGTCGAGATGGTTCTCTAAGCTGATATTATACCGACGATGAATGTTTGTTTTGTTTGAAATGTTTGAGGAAAATTTCGCTTACGTATATTAGTCCAACATGATTTGATTCCTTGGTTGGTGCTTTCTGAGCTGTGAGATTGGCGAAGGCAACGAAATATTAAATTTTAGCTGCTTCATGGGGGATTTGCATGATGTGGAATTCAATCAACGATGTCGTAATTTCAAATTTTCTTTAAGATATTGCTACTTTTCCAATCGTCGTGGTTCTCGAAAACCTTCTTGTCCTCAAAATGATATTTTCCTGTTATAAAGAAAGGTGGTCCTGAATTCGGCAAACTCATTGTTTTTCTAGTGTTGACTATTACGGGTAATATGATGGAATACACTGAGGATTACGTTTTTGTCGCAAGCACAAAAATACCGCTATTTACTTAATTAAGGATTGATGAATCCATTGCCGTTTTTAAAAAATATCATAGCACGTCTAGTTTTTAAAACACTGGCTTTTGAAAATGCAAAATTCGACTATTTCAGCCAACTTACATGCAAGTTTACCAGATTGTATAACTATTTATTTGCTCAATTCGCTACAGAATTCAAACCTCAAGTGTTAAACGATACCCCATGTGGCGTAAAGCCATTTGGCATAATGTCGTTTGGCATAATGCCATTTGGCATAATGGCCATTTGGCATAACGGCCATTTCGCATAACGGCCATTTCGCATAATTTGAGAAAATATTTTTTTTTCACATTTCAAAACGTTCATTTTAGTGCTTGAAGTGTTTGTCTAAGACAAGTGAAGTTTAGTTTCCAGAGAGGACAATATTGACCATGATTTTTAGTCCAAAGAAGTTGAAGTGGAGTGCAAGGAAACACTTTAAAAGAAACTCGTTGTCGCAAAGTGTGCATATGAGGCTGATGACAAAGTGTGTATTTTAAGCTGATGGCAAGCAACATGAAGTCACATCTGAGGTTGAGCATATCGTGTAAAACTGCTTTCTGGACCATAGTGAACTGTTATGATTCGGCATTTGTGGACGTAAAATTGCGTTAATAAATGCTGATCGAAGATGATTCAGCTTCTTTTCGCTTGTTTGGTAAGTAAGCAGCATTTAAAAAATTTTGACAGTTTTAAGGTGCCGTTTCCATCAATACCGGGTGCTCCCATTGACTTAACCACATTTAATCTGAACGATGTGAAACTTTGTACCCCGCTAATTTGCACATCGTTCAGATCAAAAATAGTTCAAACGTCATTCCGCTTATGGAGTACGCATACTTACTTTACTTTTGATGCTGATACGTCCTTCATGACCTGCCCCACAATGTTACGCCAACTAACTCCGTCCATGGCTGCCGTGATTCATTCTTCTCCTTCATACGCCGTTCTCACATACTCCGCCAGAGATCGTCCTAAGAACATGTCATTCAAAAACTCCTAGCGCTTGCAGGTCCTCTTCGAGCATTGTCCATGTCTCATGGCCATAGAAGACTACCGGTCTTATCAGCGTCTTGTACATGGTACACTTAGTACGGAGGTGAAGTTTACCAGACCGCAAGGTCTTGTGAAGTCCGTAGTAAGCACGACTTTCGGCAATGATACGTCTTCGAATTTCTCTGCTGCAGTTGTCATCCGACGTAGACAAATTCGTCCACCACCTCGAACTCATCTCCGTCGATCATCAGGCATCTGCCAATGCGAGCTCTATCACGCTTGGTTCCTCCAGCCAGCAGATATTTTGTCTTCGACGTATTTACCTTCAATCCAACCCGGTCTTTTCCACGTTTCAGCCTGGTATACTGTTCAGAAACCACCTGGAACGTTCTTCCAACAATGTCCACGTCGTCAGCGAAACAGATGAACTGCCTGGATTTATTGAAGATGTTGAAGCCCGCCCGTTTCATAACACCCTCTAGCGCAATATTGAATGGGAGGCAGGAAAGACCATCGCCTTGTCGAAGTTCTTTGCGTGTTTAAAACGGGTCCGATACGCACCATATCCATCGTTGCCATGATCAGTCTAGTCAGTTTCCCGGGAAAACCAATCTCGTCCATAATCTTCCACAGCTCTTCGCGGTCGATGGTATCATAGGCCGCATTTAAATCGATGACTAGATGGTGCGTAGGGACTTGATATTCGCGACACTTTTGGAGGATCTGCCGCAACATATAGATTTGGTATGTTGTCGATCGCCCGTCCACTAAACCGGCTTGATAACTTCCCACAAATCGACTTGTCAGTGGCGATGGACGGCGGAAGATGATCTGGGAAAGCACTTCATAGGCTGCGTTAAGAATGGTGATCGCTCGATAGTTCTCACATTCTAACTTGTCAACGTTCTTGTATATTGAGTATATGATTCGCTCCTTCCACTCCTCCGATGGCTGTTCAGTATATCGGATCCTGGCTATTAATCGGTGCAGACAAGTGGCCAACCTGTCCGGGCCCGTTTTAATAAATTCCGCTCCAATACCAGCTGCTTTGTTGTTTTTGAGCTGTTAGATAGCATCCTTAACATCACCTATTGTGGGAGTTGGCATGTCTCCCTCATCCGCCGTACTGATGAAGCCAATCATCATGCTGCCTCGTTCTTCCTCCTCTGCGCCATTCAGGTGTTCATTGTATTGATGCTTCCACCTTTCAATAAACCTCACGTTCATCTGTCAAGATACCTCCATTCTTATCCCGGCACATTTGGGCTCGCGGCAAAAAGCCTTTGCGGGATGCAATGACTTTCTTGTAGAACTTACGCGTATCTTGAGAACGATACGGCTGCTCCATCGCTTCGCACTCTAACTCTTCCAGGCGGCGCTTTTTATCCCGGAATAGATGGGTTTTGCTGTCTTCGTTTCAAGGAGTTGCGACTTCGGGTAGCTTGAGTCGTTCCAGATTGTACCGTGGCGGGCGTCGGTACCGAATGTTGTTCACAACGGAAAGTCTTTGGCGCACTTTAACCGTCACAAGGTAGTGTTTCGAATCGATGTTTGCGCTGCGATAGGATCTGACCTCGATAATGTCCGAAAAGTGTCTACCTCCAATCAAAACGTAAATGATTTGTAATTCAGTCTGTTGGGGTGATCTCCAGGTGTACTAAAACGGGAGACTGTGCTGGAAGTAGGTACTACGTATGGCCATGTTCTTGGAGGCGGTGAAATCAATCAGTCTAATGCCGTTTTCGTGCCTAACTGGTTAGCGCTGAACTTCCCTATAATCGGTCTAAATTCCTCCTCCTGGCCAACCTGAGCGTTGAGATTTCCGATAACGACATCATGGCTTGGGCAGCTGTCGTATTCACGTTCCAGCTGTGCGTAGAAAGCGTCCTTATCGTCATCCTCACTTGCTAGGTGAAGGCTGTGCACATTGATTATGCTGATACTGAAGAAACGGCCTTTGATCCTCAACTTGCACATTCTATTGTCGATTGGCCACCAACCAATCACGCGCCTCTGCACTTCGCCCATCACGATAAAAGCTGTGCCCAGCTCATGTCTGTTGCCGCAGCTCTGGTAGATCCCTATACGTATGTACCGTCCACCCTTTCCAGCAAACCTCCTGCAGCGCTACGATGTTGAACTTGCAAACCCTCAATAAGTCGGAAGGACTGCGACCAAAGAAATTGAGAGTCTTACAGTTTCATGATCCGAGTTTCCAATCTTTAATCCGTTTCCGATGCCTGAGTCTATGCAAATTGTTCCGATGCGAATTTATGTACATTGTATGCCTCCTATACTGATGATTTTCACGGCTGGCTTGTAAGGTCTGCATCAACTCCCTATCTCGCCGGAGGACCATCGTGCACAGCACTATTTAGAGACCCACGCTGGCACTAGGACGATGATAAGCCGCTCCTATCATGGAAAACAGACGCTGTTTTGAGCCGCCCCTAACATGGAGAACAGATGTTCTGATAAGCTACACCCTCATAAGAAAGGAGCCCCCCTTCCCTGTCAGCATATGACCAAGGCACCAGGGTTGGTTACCCGAACTTCCCTACGGTTACTCGTACCCCAGGCGGCACCACGGGGAGGTAGGGATAGGAGTTACTGGACAAGAGACTAAGGACCACAAATCAAGCGTGTGCTGGAATAAGGGTGTAAGTCGCATGATCGATTTCTTTTCATCGATCCTCACTTTTGTGAATAAAAGTGACATGATGCGGATTTGTTAACATTTTTCACTTCAGACCGCTTGGCAGCGATGCATTCTTGCGTTCTGAGCTAAAAAAATGCTGACAAACTTGGATTTGTTACCTTTATTCGCAAAAGAGAGGATAGGAACTGATAGGCGATTTTTTTAAATATGGTTGCATGAATCGCATTACTTACCTAGGTGAATCAGAGCGTTAATGATTAATCATAAATTTAATCATGATTAATGATTAATGATATTGATTAATCAAATATGTTAATCATTATTCACAAAAAATCATGAGTTAATCATTAATTACTAATCATAATGTTTTAATCATTAATCATTAATCATAATCATAAAGATCGTTAATTTTATTCAGTAATCATAACCTTAATCATAAGTTAAACATTCAATCAATCATTAATCAATCATTGAACAAAATTTACCAAAATTTTACAACATTGCCTTCTAATGTATACATAAATTTTGCATTTCTTATATCTTGTGACACGAACAATGAGAGTTTATGCCCAAGAAACGTCCAAATCCAACCAAGTATAACATGGCTTTGCTTTGTATCCGAAGACGTTATCATAAGACTAAAAAAGACCCTTAAATATTTCCTTCATATAAAACGGTGCATTTCTTAGTTGTGTATGATCCAGATGCGAAGACGCGGTTGGAAGCTTGTGAGTGAAGGCTTGCTGTTTATAGGTTCAGATCTCAAAATTTCGACATAGCACTAGATTTTTGGCCGTTCGTAAGATTGTTGTATACTTTGTATGAAAATCCAAAAATTGGCACAACATTTTCGAGTTCAAAAATTAGTCCTTTTCACGTTTGATGTTTGCACTGCAGATATCCACTGAATGTAGCAGAGCGTTAAGTTAATCTTGATTAAACATTCGATGATTGTAAACGATAAACCATGCTTAAAGCTTTTCAATTGGAATTGTTCTCTTCAATAATGAGTAAAGTCATTCAAAGGCTAATGAGTAAATGCCCCAAAGTATGCTCTAAACGCCTTGAAGTATGCAACAAACAAGTATACAATACATAATGATGATTTTTTCCCTTGATTAGCAATAATTCTGATATAAAATCTTTTGAACTTCGTTACAGTAAATTTTTAATCGCAAACCGTTTTTACTGAAATTTGCAAAAAAAAAAATTGTTTCCAGTTTTTCATAAAGATCTCGTTAGGAAATTCCTAGCAAATGTTCAAACTGATTTCGCCACATATTTCTCCAAGAATTGGGTTCTTTCGTGATGCAATATTTGCAGTGTTTTGTAGCTTGTTTGTAAGATCACATTTTCTAAGTATATCAAGTATATCAAAAAAGATTTCAATCCGTAGACTCAAAGACATTTCAATTTAAATAATGACAGCTCGCTCGAAGTTAAATTTGCCGGGGGTGATTCAAAAGTGATTTCCATACTAATATCTAACACGTTATTAAAATATTTTTAGGGCAATAGTTCAGGTTCAAACTTTATTGTAGATTCAGAAAATACAAAACACTGGATACTCCTAAACAAGCCAATTCTTCCAAAAAATCTAATATCTAATACTTCAATAATTCCCATGAGAATGAATTCAATGGCTTGGTTTGCAAAATTCATGAAGTTTAATAAATGGAAAGCTAGGTTTCAGAACTACCAATATTGTGCTTCACTTCCATTTTGGAGGAATTTTTGGAGTATGAATAAACAATTTATTGAATTTTATCATTCCGCTTTAAAAAAAGAATACTAAAAATCACTAGAAAGGCGAGCAAATACCATTAAACTTTTATATGTATAATAATATATAATAATATAATCACAAGATAAGCAGTATATTAGAGTTTACCGGGGTTTGCTCGCCTTACTAATGATTTTTTCAACACCAATATTTTGAACACTTTTCCCGGGAATTCGACAATCCTTAACAATCCGGCATATGTTCAAGTTTATCAATAACGCTTGAACTTCTATTCAGAACTTAATAATTTATGAAGTTGGATGTGTCGCAAGCTACGCTTCACAAAGCCAATTTATTGTCCACTACCTCCAGGACACTGGCTCTTTAATCAGAGCAATTAATCACGATTTGTGATTGAAAACTGAAATTAATTTGCCATAACGAAGTTCAAAAGATTTTTATATAGGATTGTTTGTTAATCATAAGTAATATTCATCATAATCTAGTGTTATCATAAAACCCACTGGTTGCATACTTCAAGTCGTTTAGTGCATTTTTTCGGGCATTCAATCATTAGTTATTGAATGATTAATGATTAACCGAAGATTAATGAGTAATCGAAGATTAATTATAAAACAATAATTCAATGACATGAGATGCCCCAAACCAGTGGCGCAACCAAGGGGGGGTTTTGGGGTTCAACACCGCCCCCCCCCCAAGACCAAAAAAATTTTAAAGAACAATCCACGAAAGCTGAAGATTTGAATCGTTTTCAGAATATTTTAATTTAGTAAGGACTGTTTTAACTATTCATATTTGAAGAGTAAAATCTATTGTTATTTTAGAAAAGAATAAAATATTCTTTGGAATACCAAGCTTCTTCCATCCATCACAGGTGCATAAAAAAAGGGAAAACATCGAACATACTTCCTTTAACAAGCGGTGTAAGTTTGTATAAAAAGGTATGTCTGAGACGGACGATAGAAAGAAGCCAAATTTTGCATATGTTGTTTCACCCCTTTTGAATGTTAGTCTAGAAATATATTTACATTTTTTCACTTTTACCCCCGTTTTACCTTTCAAAACCCCCCCTAGAACCAGATCCTGGTTGCGCTACTGCCCCAAACCGTTAAGTATGCAACGAATGCACCACACTCTTGAAAATGTATCAGTACACTTATGATTAAAAAAATCTGAATCAAATAGGTAGCTCTCATCATGATTTTTCGTTCAATCATCAATTTTTCAATCATGATTAACTTAACGTTCTGCTCTTGAACCATCCTTCTCAGGACTCGGTCTGCAAAACAATGAAGCTTGATTAATCGTTAATAACTTTTGGGACTCGATATGAAAGTGGTTTCTGACTCTTAGGGGGGCTACTCGAGTACTCCTCGTAATTGAATCCGGATTTTCAATCGATACCCGCAGTTTCAAAGACAAACAGCAATCCTGATATTTACGGAATTTCGTTAGAAGACTACTGAAAAACATAATTTTGAAAAACTACCGTAAAACCAAACATTACATAAGGATACAAAACATATGGATTAAATTGAAAAAAATGATGTGAAATTTGCGATAAAATTACACGTCTTCTCAGTGAGAATCGAACTCATGACTCCCTGCCCGACCAAAGTTGGGTAACAAAAAGATAACAAGTTGTGTTATCCGATTACAAGCATTTAATAACATAGTTTGTTTTCATTTTGGTTGAATAAGCAGGCAACATAACAAACGTGTCGGTGGCATCCTCGATCTGACACCTCAAAATTCGTTGATAACAAGCGTATTCGTATTGATAAAAAAAATAACAAAATGTTACCATGATGTACATCTTGTTATCACTATGTTATGCGGTTGTTATTTGATTTTGCTCGGGTGTTCAGTAGATAGGGCGCGTTATTCCTATACCACGAGAGGACTCACGGACGCAGAAGCTAACCTGAATTCGATTTCAACTCAATAATCAAACACTACTCGCCAACGACTTGATGGACGACATTTGTATAGTGCAAGCTCACAATGGGTCGCGACGTTTACAAAAAAAAAACTTTTGTTTAAAAAAAAAACTTTTGTTTGAAAACAAACTTTTCTTTTGAAATTGAAAATTTTGATCAAATTTGACATTAAGCATGTAAGGTTTAATCATAATCATTATTCATAATCACTAATCGTACTGAGTTTAATCATTAATTATAATCATTCATCATCTAAAGTTGTAATTTAATCATTAATCATAATCATTAATCATACTCTGGCTTAGTAATCAATCACAATCATTAATCATGACCTCAAAATTTTTAATCAATAATCATAATCATTAATCATGATAAAATTGAATGTAATCATTAATTACTTAATCAATCATTGCGACCCGTTAATCATTAACGCTCTGAGGTGAATCCTGATCATGTAGCTATGATCCATCCCCACTAACAAAACTCCTTCCCATGACAACCATGGAGATGCAGAGGTGATCTCGGTTTCTAGTAACGATGGATGTCACACTAACATTCCTTCCCTTCCCCGATGACCGTAAGAAGGTGGCTGGCGCCGTTATTGTCTTTTCAATGTCCGAAGTTCTCGAAGGTTTACATTGAAAATGGAAAGCTACTTGCAAGCTACATTTTTCGGTTCCTTGCACAACTTCGATTATTCTAGTCAATCATGGAGTAGTAACTACGAATTGTACGGTTATTCACGCGTTTGCTCATGCTTAAAATAATAATCCTCCTCAAGACATCCTAAAATAAAATTGAGTTGAACAAATGACAAATGATTATTGTCGTTTTGCACAACTGCCGCATCTACATAGTGGGAAACAAATTGAAGCTGAGCCATGCGCTGCAAAATAAAATAATGATAATAATTGGAATAAAAGTTTTCATTATTCCTATCCTGTCCACTACCAGTTGTCTGTTGCCTTATGTTCTGGATCCCACCAATTCCCCTTCCCAACCCAGAAACATGTAGTAATCGAGTGCAAGTGTGACTGAGCCTCAGGTGCGATATTTGTTTCAGCCACAACCCTTTCCTCGATTCGAAAGGCAAACGAGCGCTAAATAAAATGTAAAATCAGATATAGCACCAGTAGGAAGGTACTACAATCCACAGCCAGCCACCAGAGGAAACAACTTAGCAACAGCAATATAGATGGCGTCGAGCGCTGCCAGCCAGGGATGATAATTTATAATTAATTATCAAAAGTAATTACGTACAATTGCCGTTCATTTTTTATTCAGACCGGAGCTATCATCTGGTTTAAAAAATGGATGCTTTGTAATTCGTTTGATTGTATTTTGGTTTTGCGAAATAATCCACTCGTCGGGTAGGCTAGTTGGCTTGGTTTGGTTTCGGTTGGAAGCCACGAGGCAACGACGGCAACGGTTAATTTTTAATCAACAAATTGAAACCATAAATCTGAGTTAACATTTCAGGTATTTTTGCAAATTTTATTTTGAGCCGGCAGTGTGAAGAAGTTGTCGCAAAAACAAGTAAGTTGGTTTAATACAGACTCTCAATATAATATTTGTAGAGTAGTCTGAATCCACATTATTACAATTCTGTAGTGACCAAGAAATGGCTCAGTAAATAGTGGACATAGGGTCAAATGAATCTATGGAAACCCATCATCTGAATAGCTATATTGTATTATACTCTGTCATGCTCAGATCAAATAAATATCCGCTGGTTCGGCAGACGAGTCAGAAGTTTACTCTGGAACATCATGAAGATCATGTGTAGTGTATTTACTACTGTTGTTATCCCCTTTGGGCTAATGGCTGAGTATTACAAATTAATCGGGTTGGAACAAACTTTTATTTCGCCTTTTGTCACCTTCCATCAAAATGTGTCAAGGGGGAGACAATAAAAATTAAAATGGGAATTTAGGTTAATTCTTATTTTTTTGATTCTCCTATGCTACAAAAACCATGTTTTGCCGCATGTACCCGGTGCAAAATGGAATCACTATCGTTTTTTTTTTAAATAAGGCGATTTTTTTACGCGTGACGTCGACCGACGCAAAAAGCAACCCTCAGTGTATATCTGTCAGTCCGTGAAAATATTCTACTAGACTCGAAAAAATAGGAAAATTTATAGTGTGAAATATATTGCCCTTTTACGCCTACTTTTTCCATGTTCTCAGCAAACGTTATGGATATCGAGATAAATAGTATAGAACGGTAGTACTTATCAACAGTGAACTTTGAATATTTATACATCCAGAGCAAGCAGAATCTACAAAGAAACATATATTTAGATATTGGTTCTTAACTCGCCAAGAGAGATAATCCACTAAAATAAAGATAAACTAACTAGCAGCTAGATTGATGTGGCAAGATATTCATTGAAGGTTATAAGTTTATAGGAACATTAAATGACGTTAACTCATTTACGAAAATCACTGAAATTGTTCTATTTTGAAAAGCTAAGACCTGTTATCTCATCAGTTAGGGTTTTCGGGGCCCGGTGAGGAGTCAAATTTGGGGGCCCCTTACACAGAGATAACTGTTTTGAGAAAATAACATAATAATAAAAGAATAAGACTTGCATGTTGATTTTGTAGTTAAGTGGGTAAATTGCAAGCAATGAGAGTGCTTTGCGAAGGCTAGAGCAGTCCGATTCATTTTCGCGCGCTCGGATTGTGTTTTCGGTGGCTTCGTTCGTTTTTCCCAGTGCTTTGCAAAGGCCAGAGCAGAGTGTGTGGTCTTTTGATTTGGAGTTTCGATGGAACGCGCGACGGAATCAAAACAAATCGTGTTCGGTTCGCATCATTCGAGTGCGGAAAAAAATCGACAATAGTGCGTGGTCTTTTGATTCGGTTGCATGTTCCGGTGGGACGCGCAACGGAGTCAAGACCAATGGTGTTCGGTTCTTGTTGATCAAATGCGAAAAGCTTCGTGTTCACCCGAGGATGAAGTCCTGGTGAGATCGTTTCATGCTTATGATAATTCATTTTTATCGTTGCTATAAGTAGCTTTTATTTATTTTCAAACAAGCTATGAATGGTTCGTCACTACAAGTGTCGACTGTTTTACGTTTCATTTAAACCATTTCAAATTAATATACCATTATGTTTTCGTCATTGGTCAAAATAACCTTTGAATAGTTCGACATTATGAATGTCGACGTAAGACATTTTTTTGTTACGACGTAACTTTTTTTTTATTTTTTTTTATTTTTCAAACATACTTTGAATGGTTCGTCATTACATGTGTCGACAATACCCTTATTTCTGTTACATACACTTTTAAAATACACAATCCTTTCTGTCTTCATCATTACTAAAAATAACCTTTGAATAGTTCGATATTATGAATGTCGACTTTTTTATAATTTTTTGCAATATATTTTTACTGCGATACAAAAATGCAACACTAGTTTTAAGTTTCGTATTTTTCCTCCTAATCCATGGATCGCATCACCGACCAAATGTGACTCCCAGATCTTTTTTCTCCCTCACTAACCACACCTGTCCCGTGATGATTGTGGAGATGCAGAGGTATTCTAGGTCTTTAGAAGCAACGATCATTACACAATACCGTTCCTTGCCCTTCCCAACTGACTGTAAGGACTTGGCCGGCGCCGTTATTGATCAATAATATGAGAGCTGTTAAATTGCACTTCGAGAATATGCGGGAAATCCCATCCCTTATTCATTTGGATCGAAGTGCAATTCTTACCGGTTCGGATCAATCACGGAGTAGCAACCATTGACATGAACAGTCAGTCTATGCTATGCTATGCTAGTGGGTAAATTACAAGCAATGAAGTGTCCATCGGGGCTAATTTGCGACCTCCCGGAAAGAAGTAAATAAGTAATGACAAATATTTTTTTATAATAGCTGAGTTTGCAAAAAAATTGTTTGAAAAAAAATGAGAGTTACAATTACTGAGAAGAATCTCAACATTTTTCTCCTGGAATAACATTCGAAAACAGTGCTTAACCCTCCCTTTTCCATGATAGCTTCAGAGCTGACATTGGGCGAACATTGAAATTTTATTCCGAATAATCGATTTTTTGAATCAATGTTTAGAGCATCTAAAATTGAGCGAATCGATTTTCTCCATTAGATTTTTTGATTCGATATATTTTAAGAAAATCACTGAGGATTTCTTGATAAATTGATAAAAATAAATCGCAAATTTTGAACCAGCTTTAAAGTGTTTATCAGCTCCTTTGAATTTCAAGAAAGGGTTAATTGGAACATATTCAAAATTGATTGCAAATGCATTTGGGCTGTATTTGAACGATTGTGTTCATAAATTTTAAACAATCCCAAATATCGAATCGATTCAGGAACATCGATTCGACAGATTCGAATAAATCGGTGAATCGATTCGACAGTTCAAATATGAATCGATTCAGTACCTACCATCGGCGTTTTGGTCAAACTTGCCCAACGCTAGAGCACTCCCACAAGAAAACACTGGGAGTTTGGATATGGGAAACGATTTGTTTTGGTAAACGAAAAAATTTGAAATGAACACGTGAACATATACACGGATGTGCTATACCAATAGTGCGGTTATTGCGCGAACTGGACACAATCCTGATTTCGTTACTTGCTCTATAGAAGCATGCAACAGATTCAGCGAATCAAACATTACTGACGCTCATCGTTTTTATTGCAAAACGCAAACTGGACACGATTGACCCTTACCTTTTTACATCCTTTATTCTTACCTAATTCATTATACAGTGCCCGTTCGGTTTTGGCACGGATCGATTTTGGCAACACCGAAAACCATATACCGTAATTTCGGGTAAAATTGATCATTTTTCACGGTTTTTCTTGTCCGTTTTCTATAATGTTGACAATGCCAAACAATTGAATGCAGGAAAACAAGTACGAAGGTGAGTCTCATTGACTCATGTACCGAAATTTTCTAACAAATGTCATTTTAGTGCTAAGAAATATCTCTAAAATAAAAAATCTTGAAATCTCATTTCGGGGTGAAATTGATCACTTGTCAATGCGATTATTGTTAGTTTTCAAACCAACTCTATATAATAAATTTGAGGTCCCTTAATCCGAATATGCTTGCTAAATTCTTAACAATACAATAATTATAGAAATGATGAATAGTTGTTTTCGGGAAATCTTCGTTTGGAATAGAGTATAACACCTCTTTGGTAGCATCGAGAGAAGCTTCAAAGCTGGAATTTATTTATATAAGTTAGCTTTAGTTTCATACAAATGGGTGATACAACTTACAATTCGGTGTATTTCTCGAACTAACCAAACTATTCGGTTGAAGTGGGTATACTTGTGTTCTTTGATCTGATTAAAAAATTCACATTCAGAAATTTATGTATGGTATAATAATAATTCAGTACTACCTACAATTCACGTAATTCTTCCAACTAGTGGCAAAAATAGGTTCAAATTCACAAGTAATGATGATGTTATGGTAATTTGCTATTGTAGTTTGCAACCTGCTGCTTATAATAATAGCTTTTTGCCTTATGCTCTTCTCACAAATTGATCACCTCCTCGTCCTACCCATCTCAGTGACGTTTGTCGAGAATAGCTGTCAGTATTACGAAACTTCACTTTTTTCCCGATTGGAGCGTATCTGAAGCTCACTCATCGGCTGGCGTTACCTGCACAGTGGGTTCGCCAACATCCTCCACCCCGTGTAGCTTCGGTATGCTCCGACCGTTTTCTGCTTCTGGTCCACGAACTGCTTCTTGCACTTCCAATAGTGCCAATTTCGTCGCAGGTCGGTTGATGATACCCTTCGACGTCTTCACCATTGCTTTTCGAACTTGACCGTCTCGTCCCTTTACGACCTCCACAACACGTCCTCGCAGCCAACCATTCCGTCGTCCTTCCTCTACGACGATTACCAGATCGCCTGGTTTTATCGGCCTTACTGGCCGGAACCACTTTGTACGTCGCGTGAGTGTGGGTAGATATTCATGTACCCAGCGCTTCCAGAACGTATCTACCAAGTGCTGCGCCAGCTTCCAGCTGTCCCTCAAGGTCGTGGTGTCCACCAGCATGTCGCGACCTGGTTGGTTGATGCCCTGGGTTCCATAGAGCAGGAAATGGTTAGGTGATAGAGCCTCCTGTTCCGTATTGTCCAGTGGGATATACGTAAGCGGTCTTGAGTTGACGATCGATTCCGCTTCAACCGTTATTGTTTCGAGGACCTCGTCGCTTGGGTGCCGTGGATGGTCCGCGATTGCTTGCAAAGCTGTCTTAACAGACCTTACCATGCGCTCCCATGATCCTCCCATGTGGGGTGCTAGAGGAGGGTTGAACAGCCATCTCGTGTGAGAGTTCGTGAATGTTAGAGCACAGTCGTTATTGATCGTCCGAAGTTGTGTTTTCAGTAGGTTGCTGGCTCCAATAAAGTTAGTTCCATTATCTGAACAGAACGTTGCTGGTGAGCCTCTTCGCGCCACAAACCTTCGTATTGCCATGACACACGACTGTGTAGACAGGCCGTGAACAACCTCGAGGTGGACTGCCCTGACTGACAGGCACGTAAACAGTGCGATCCAGCGTTTGATTGAGCTGCGTCCTTGCTTCACTAGAATTGGACCAAAGTAATCCACTCCAGTGTGTGTGAATGGCCTTATGAATGCGGTTAGCCGGATTTCTGGTAATGGAGCCATAATCGGTGTCTGCGGAGATGCCTTCCATATTCGACAATGTTGACACTGCTTACTTATTTTCGCGATAACTGTACGAAGCTGTGGAATTCTGAAGCGCTGCCGTAATTCGTTGAGAACAGTCTCGTTGTTTCCATGAAGAAAGCGTTCGTGGTAATTTTCAATCAATAACTTCGTTACCCGATGATCTTTTGGAAGAAGAATCGGGTACTTCGCATCCTTAGTTACCCTTGGCGCCGCTATTATACGACTGTTCATCCTGATCACACCATCCTCATCTAGCATTGGAGACATTTTGAACAGAGTACTAGACTTGCAGATTTGCTTCGCATCCTTATCTGGATTGTTCTTGTTGTAAGTAAGCGTAGCATATTCGTCTGGATATTCCTGCATCTGAACTTGTCGAAATATCAGGAATTCGGCCTTCTGCAATTCCTGCTGTGTTACCAGACCGTTTGCTGTCAATCCTAGAAAAAGCTTGACCGCCCGTACTACGTAGCTTGCCGCTCTGTGCAGCCGTGCCCATTTAGAGAACCGGTCAACATCAATGAGTGGATCTGGCATTACACGGTGATGAAGAAATACGTTACGTAGATCTTCCGTCGTTGTAAACGTTTCGGCATTCTCGATCAACCAATTATTGCCAGGTTGTCGTAGAAAACTCGGTCCTGTGTACCACCAGTCTTCGGGATTGAAGCTAGGTCCATCTCTCCACTTGGTCGCTTGATCAGCCACATTTACCTTGGACGGAACCTTGCGCCATTCATCTACAGTGGTTGTGCTTAAAATTTTCCCTATTCGGAATCCGACAAACTGGTGATAGCGTCTGGTTTCGGACCTCAGCCAAGCAAGCACGGTTGTTGAGTCTGACCATAAGTATCGAACAGCTATAGGTATTGTTAATGACTTGAGGATGCTGTCCAACAATCTCGCTCCAAGAAGAGCCGCTTGCAGCTCCAACCGTGGTATAGAAAGCGGTTTTAAGGGCGCTACCTTCGTTCTTGCTGCTATTAATGTACATCGCGAGGTTTCGCCGTACGTATATCGAAGGTATGCTACGCAGGCGTACGCTTCCTCGCTTGCATCGACAAAAACATGGATTCCCTCACAGCTCGGCGTTGCTCCACCGCTAAGGAAAAAATGCCTTGGAACACGAACTTCACTTATTTCCTCCAGTAAGCTGCTCCATCTTTTCCAATCTTCCAGGATTTGTCCGGTAACTGCTTCGTCCCAATCTGCTCCAGTCCTCCAAATCCGCTGCATGATGATTTTTCCATGCACAGTGTAATGCGCGATGAATCCTAGCGGATCAAAAATGGACATAATCGTACGAAGCACTTGGCGTTTAGTTGGAGCTTCATCCTTTTCGACGATTTCAAGAATCTCTTCTTTCAAATGGAGCTCGAAGCTGAAAATATCCTCAGATGGCCGCCAGATCATACCTAGTACTCTCTCTACGTTCGCCTCCGGTGTTAGTGCTTTCTGTTGATTTCCATTAGTCTCTACTATGCGCTCTAGTACCTCGGTGGAATTGGATGAAAAGTTTCTAATGTTTATTCCAGCCATGGAATGCACGTACTTCACTTCCTCTATTAATTTCACCGCTTCTTCTGTCGTGTCTACGCTGTCCAGATAGTCATCGACATAATAGTTTTCTATTATGGCCCTTGCCGCTTCAGGATATTGTACCGCGTGCTCCTCTGCATTCTTATTTTTCAAGTATTGCGCAATAGACGGCGAGCATGCTGCTCCAAACGTGGCAACATCCATAACAAAGATTTGAAGTGGCTGATCTGCCCGTTCCCTGAATACAAATCTCTGCGATTGTCGGTCTCTCGGTCGGATCAGAAACTGGTGAAACATTTCCTTAACCCATATCCGCCCAGCGTCCTAAAAATAGGACAGAAGCCCCGAACGCCCAGCGTCCTATAAATAGGACAGTACTTGTAGTGCAAATATCTTGAAAATAAAGAGGTTAAGGAGAAAACTGTCTTCTGCAAAGTTGATCACAGGACTGCTGACTTCCACTTGGTAACTATTTTAATTCAGAATTAACTCACCAGGTGGCGCACAGACGTCAACAAATGTCGCATTTATAAGCAACATATGAAACAACTTTCCAGCGTACAAATATTTGCTTCGTTTATATCTCAGTCCAGCGATGAGATACAAAATTGGTGTCTTCGACAAAGTTGAACAACTAATTAATACCTATTCGCATAGAACCTTACAAATTCGGAAAACACTCCCAAGATGGCGCTAGTGAGCCAAAACTTTATTTGCTTATATCTTAGCCCGGTTATGAGATACAAAAATGGTGTCTTCGACAAAGTTGAACAACTAAATAAAACCTATTCGCGTAGAACCTTACAAATTCGGAAAACACTCCCAAGATGGCGCTAGTGAGCCAAAACTTTATTTGCTTATATCTTAGCCCAGTTATGAGATACAAAAATGGTGTCTTCGACAAAGTTGAACAACTAAATAATACCTATTCGCATAGAACCTTACAAATTCGGAAAACACTCCCAAGATGGCGCTAGTGAGCCAAAACTTTATTTGCTTATATCTTAGCCCAGTTATGAGATACAAAAATGGTGTCTTCGACAAAGTTGAACAACTAAATAAAACCTATTCGCGTAGAACCTTACAAATTCGGAAAACACTCCCAAGATGGCGCTAGTGAGCCAAAACTTTATTTGCTTATATCTTAGCCCGGTTATGAGATACAAAAATGGTGTCTTGAGAATCCTATTCGCCTAAAACCATATTAGTTCGGAAAACACTCACAAGGTGGCGCTAATGGTCAAATATTTTATTTTTTTCATATCAGTCCAGCGATGAGACTGAAAAAAAATCGAACTCTCGAAATTGGTATCTTCGACAAAGCTGTTCAACTAAATGGGAACTATTCGTCCAGAAACATAGTAGTTTGGAAAATTCTCCCAAGGTGGTGCTAGTAGACAAACATATTATTTGCTTTTATCTCAATCTAGAGATTGGATACGAAGTTAGTGTTTTTGACAAAATTGGAGAACTGAATGAGAACTATTCGCCTGGAAACTTATTACTTCGGAAATCACCTAAATGGCACTACTGGGCACACATATATCAGTCCACTGATTAAATCCAAAGAAAACTATTCGCCTAAACCCTTCTTAGTTCGGAAGTCATTCTCATGATTGAAGTCCAGTGATGAAAAATTTGGTATCTTCGAAAACGATGATCAACTAGGTAAAGGAGATATTTTCGCAAAAAAAAAAGCATATTAGCTGGGAATTGTTATTATGTGCGAAACATCAAGGAAACAACCAATAAGAAATTGGTCTGCCTAGATCAAAACAATGGATACTTACTATCGATCCGAGCAACAATCGCTTATTTCGGATGCAATGCTCCTTACATTTTTAGATGAACCTTGACACCATTTAGATCTTCTGATCTTTTGAAGGGAGTAAAGAACGAAAAAACCGACAAATTGATTTATCCATCCATGAACTGAAATCCAAGGGTGAAGGGCGGCTGTCAAATGAGAGTAAAATTGAATAGCCGCCAACCTAAGTCCAGAACCAGTTCTATGACTTAAACGTGGAAAAGTAAAAATTATTTTTCGCAAAATTACAGGTAATAAATGCGCTTAAAAGATATTGTTTACAAGCAGTTATTTACTACGCGCTACGTTGTTGCCAATTTAATCAGAAAATTCTACTTAATTCCCAAAATGAATGTTTTCGGGAAAATTTATTACGCCTTCACCATTGTTTGGTCGTAATTTTGTATGGTTGTTTACTTTTTAGAACCAGCGACGCGTTGAGGTAGCAGTAAAGAGCCTTCCTTGCTGAACTCATTAAGACCAAGAATTGTGACATTTGAGCGGGCACGTTTCAGTATGCTCCCCAGGTATTCTGGCCAGCTCTAGTGTCAAAAATCTTGGACCGCGTGGATTCGGTTCTATCGGTGAATAAGACTATATGCATCAATGATGCAGTAACTTCAACGTTATAGCCGAATAATGTTGGCTTCAAGTATTCACATCTGTAAAGCATGTAATAGTTGGAGTCCAATATTTGACTGTCATTGGACTGAAGAACTAACTTTTGATCATCACTAATGAAATTCTGATATTGCAAATATATATTTCGATCGCTGTCAGATCCGAGCCACATATACTAATAACTTGACCCAGAAAAAAATATTTTGATAGTTATGTTTCCATTATCAGCTGGCAAGTTTTATATAATCTTTTTGAAGACTATTCTGAAACATCTGTAGGTTTTTTTCTAAATCAAAATATTTGATATAAGATTTTATTTTGTTTTTGTATAAATGGTTTGAGTGTGCATAATTGTACATGTACATGTATGGAAATGTATGTATGTCTGTATCTTTCTTACGTGGTAGATTAGAAAATTGAATTGAAGTCACTAAATGATTTAGTTCTGGCATGAACCCTTAGCCTCTGAAATTTTTATTCTTTATGTTGCAATTTCTTTATCAGGGTACGTCCATAAATTACGTCACGCAAAGTTTTGCCATATTCATTCTCCTCAATTTTCCTCTGTTTCACATTTTTTGTATGGATTCCAATTTTTATACGGGTTGTCACGTTTCATTGTAACCCCCTCCTTCCTCTTCTGTACGTGACGTAATTTATGAATTATCCCTCACCAGCAGTTTTTTCAACTTGTTTACATTGTAATGGGTCGAACTGCATGAAAATATATTTGATTAATCTCGAAAATAAACTTATAAAACAGCTAGATATGGACGACACACTTTCAAGAATTTTTTTGGATCCCCACCATAGACTTGAATTGTTTTGGTGAAATAAGGTTTAATTTATGGGAATACGACTATGAATAACAAAAACGGAGCTGAATTCCAATTGTGAGATACCTTGGGCGTTAACGGGTTAATATCTCCACTAAAGGCTATTTGTTTCTGTCGGAAACGCAGTAAGACAGTAGGCAATGCTGTTAGTAGGTCTGGTCCTTTAAGCATTCTATCATTGAGAGACACGCCCTCAACGCGTGCCGCTGCGTCCCAGATCAACCGAACCTTTTCTGGCTTCCGTTGATTTCGTACGACCCCCAGTGGAAGATACCAAACACGTCCCGGCTCTGTAGACTCCAGTTCTGGTGCCGTAATGCGGTGGGCATACCCCTTTTCGACATAATCCTCAATTTGTCTCCGCACCTGTTTGTCCAGATAGGTATCCTTCCTCAACCTTCTCTCCAGAGCTTCCATTCGACGAATTGCCATAGGGAAACTGTTGGGAGTGCAAGCAGCAGTTCGTGGACCAGAAGCAGAAAACGGTCGGAGCATACCGAAGCTACACGGGGTGGAGGATGTTGGCGAACCCACTGTGCAGGTAACGCCAGCCGATGAGTGAGCTTCAGATACGCTCCAATCGGGAAAAAAGTGAAGTTTCGTAATACTGACAGCTATTCTCGACAAACGTCACTGAGATGGGTAGGACGAGGAGGTGATCAATTTTACAGCAGTGTAGACATGGTTTAATACTCGAGGTAGCTGGTTTCTCCGCACGGACAAGGTTGACGGTTTCTAGTTCAGGAGCCGTTGGGGTTTGCTGGTGTACGAACAATTTCTCCGTCGAAAACTTCTCCTTCTTAGGTTTCTCCAGTCTCCCCGTGGTGTGCTGTACGAGATCCACATTAAGAGTCACATCACTAGCCATCGTTACCAAATCCATCATGAAATCCTTGAATGTCGCCAAGTCAACAATCTGAAAATTTCTCTTGTAGGATGCCCATTGCAACTTCAGGTTTGGTGGTAGTCTATCCACCATCTCCTGCAATAGCATTGGGTTGCTAATGTGCTGTCGCTGGTTTGCAAGGATCATGTGTTCCACTAAATTCCCTACGCCCATCCCAAACTTGATCAAGGTTCTGAGATCGTCGCCCCTGGGAGAGGGTATTTCGCGCATCCGCCTCAACAGCGAATGGATTATAACCTCGGGTCTGCCATAGAGGCGTTCTAGCATAGACATTACGTAAGGAACAGACTCTGGTATCAGTAGACGACTGCGAACACTATCAAGGGCATGGCCGCGGAGACATTTTGGAGTCTAGCTAAATTCTCAGCATCGTTGTATCCACAAGCTTCGGTTGAGTTATTGAAGGAGCTGCGAAAAAGCGGCCAGTCTTGTGGGTCTCCGGAGAACGTTGGCAACTCCTTTGGGATGACTTGACGCAGCCAACTGCTCTGCTGATGGTCCTCCTCGTCTGCACTGCGACTCGGATGTACGATGAGCTACAGGAGGTATTTGAGCTGCTACCGGAAGTGACGAAGAATACCGTTGAGATTCAAGAGAGGGTACTGAAGCGGATGAACTGGTGACTTGATTCTGTTGATGCCCGAGAGTGTTCGTGGGTTGCGCTTGGCATAACTGTTCCGTTTCAGGCTGAAGTGTCGAATGCCGCAACTGTTGAGAATAGGCTAATGGGTTGAATGCAAAGCTTTCAAAACCAGGAGGTATTGGGACTCTTTCTGTTGATTGGAATGTATTTGGCTTTGAAGTATGCATCAGTCTCTGCGTTGCTAGCGATACAGGTGGATTCGCAAGCTGCTGCTGCGGTGGTCCGCATTGTAACGTGCTCCTTCCGGTAAACTGCTGCTGCGACATCGACCCATCTTCTGTTGATCTCCTTCCAACAAACTGCTGCTGCTGCAACGGATTTCCTCCAACGAATGGCTGCTGCGACGGCGGGCCCGAGTCGCTCCTTCCGACAAATTGCTGCTGCTGCTGTGACGGATGCTGCTGCGGTAGTTCGCATTGTAACGTGCTCTTTCCGGTAAACTGCTGCTGCGACATCGACCCATCTTCTGTTGATCTCCTTCCAACAAACTGCTGCTGCTGCAACGGATTTCCTCCAACGAATGGCTGCTGCGACGGTGGGCCCGAGTCGCTCCTTCCGACAAATTGCTGCTGCTGCTGCGACGGATGCTGAAGTTTTGGCGAATTTCTCCTTGCAAACGACTGCTGCTCATGTTGTGTCGGCGGACCACACTCAAACGTATTCACTTCGAGCTGATACCCAGGATTTGGTTTCACTTTTGACAAACTTGACTTATGCCACTGCACTGGCCCTAATTGTTTCGATACACTTGACAGTGAGAGCGGTTCATTTATTTGTTGGACTCTACAGGGAAGACGGTGTTGGGATACCTGATTCTGATATACTGACTGAGTTATATTGTTGTCCCTGAATCTGGCTCCTAGCTGAATCAAAGGGTCGGATACATTTTTAGTTTGTTGTTTCGGCGTACTTGTTTGAACGCATTCGGAAATCGGTTTTAATCTTACATTTGAGACGCTAATACTATCGCTCACCTGGGTGCTCATAGATTTAACGGCACTACTGCATGCACCGGCATGGACATCACCAGTGCGAATGGTATACAAATTCGGCTGGACAGCAGAACTAACCTCGGTCGATGTAAGCGTCGGATTCTGCATTTGACTGTGTACTACGTTCGTCGTCGCCTGAGAACTGGTCCTCTGTGCACCCGGTGTCGTGTTGATTGGATTCTCTGGCATCTCACTCTGGATATTAACGCTGCATATGGATTCGGAAGTTATCAAGCAGGTTTCATCGACGGCCGCTCGACAACGGACCAGATCTTTTCCGTGCGGCAAATCCTCCAGAAATGCCGTGAGTACCAGGTCCCTACGCACCATTTGTTCATCGATTTCAAGGCGGCATACGATAGTATCGACCGCATAGAGCTATGGAAAATCATGGACGAGAACAGCTTTCCCGGGAAGCTCACAAGATTGATCAGAGCAACGATGGACGGTGTGCAAAACTGCGTGAAGATCTCGGGCGAACACTCCAGTTCGTTCGAGTCTCGGCGGGGACTACGACAGGGCGATGGACTTTCGTGCCTGTTGTTCAATATTGCGCTTGAAGGTGTCATGCGGAGAGCCGGACTTAACAGTCGAGGCACGATTTTCACGAGATCCGGACAATTTGTTTGCTTCGCGGACGACATGGATATCATTGGGAGAAAATTTGAAACGGTGGCAGATTTGTTCACCCGCCTGAAACGCGAAGCAACAAGAGTCGGGCTAATGGTGAATGCGTCGAAAACAAAGTACATGCTGGTTGGCGGAACTGAGCGCGACAGGACCCGCCTAGGAAGCAGTGTTACGATAGACGGGGATACCTTCGAGGTGGTGGACGAGTTCGTCTACCTCGGATCCTTGTTGACGGCTGACAACAATGTTAGTCGGGAAATACGAAGGCGCATCATCAGCGGAAGTCGTGCCTACTATGGGCTCCAGAAGAAACTGCGGTCAAGAAAAATTCACCCCCGCACCAAATGCACGATGTACAAAACGCTCATAAGACCGGTAGTCCTCTATGGGCATGAGGCGTGGACTATGCTCGAGGAGGACTTGCAAGCTCTTGGGGTTTTCGAACGCTGAGTGCTGAGGACGATCTTCGGCGGCGTGCAGGAGAACGGCGTGTGGCGGCGAAGGATGAACCACGAGCTCGCTCAACTCTACGGCGAACCCAGTATCGTGAAGGTAGCTAAAGCTGGAAGGATACGCTGGGCAGGGCATGTTGCAAGAATGCCGGACAACAACCCTGTAAAGATGGTGTTCGCCACGAATCCGGTCGGAACAAGAAGGCGTGGGGCGCAGCGAGCTAGGTGGATTGATCAGGTACACCAGGACCTGGAGAGCGTGGGTCACAGTCGAGGATGGAGAGAAGCGGCCATGAACCGAGGGAATTGGCGAAATATTGTTGGCGAGGCTTTATCAAGATAATTGATGTAAAGCCAAATAAGTAAGTAAGTATGGATTCGTAAACTACTGCTTCGGATCGTAATCCTTCTTCTCCAACTATGACGTTCGTGGGGAAAGAACCGTCCCCAAGACTTGCCGACATGGGATCTACTTGTCCCAACTGGGCAGGTTCTCCGGATGCTGCATCGATGCCACCCGGAAGCAAGTTGACGTCAGTGGCTACTCCCTTGTCCGGGTCGGTGGATCCAATCCACTTTCTGGTATTAGCACGAATTACTCTGGAACTTACCCTGGAGCTCGCTCTGCTTCGTGTAGAGCGGTTCTCTTCCTCTTCTTGCAGCTGAGCTTCGAGGGCTGCGAATCTTTGCTGAGCGAAATCGGCTTCAACTTCTCGTCTCAATTGAGTGTCAGCCGGGCCTCACTGTGGCTACTGGTAGATGTCGAATGAGATTTACTAGTTCTGTGTGAGTAAACAGTTATAGCTTCGTCGTTTTCGATGCACCTCGCACAGGTGAAACTCCGACTTGGGTCGGCAATTTAATCGCCCACATCCGCGCAGGAAAAGTGCACATAACCATCGCATCGATCGCACTGCACTAAGTTGTCGGCATTGTTAGGCCGATCACACATTATACAATGGTTCGCTGTGGGATTCATTCTTCAGCAGAATGTTTGTTATAAAACGTGCAAACGTCTAAACTTCACCGCGAATTCTTTGAAGATTTTGTTTTCGGGAAATCTTCGTTTGGAATAGAGTATAACACCTCTTTGGTAGCATCGAGAGAAGCTTCAAAGCTGGAATTTATTTATATAAGTTAGCTTTAGTTTCATACAAATGGGTGATACAACTTACAATTCGGTGTATTTCTCGAACTAACCAAACTATTCGGTTGAAGTGGGTATACTTGTGTTCTTTGATCTGATTAAAAAATTCACATTCAGAAATTTATGTATGGTATAATAATAATTCAGTACTACCTACAATTCACGTAATTCTTCCAACTAGTGGCAAAAATAGGTTCAAATTCACAAGTAATGATGATGTTATGGTAATTTGCTATTGTAGTTTGCAACCTGCTGCTTATAATAATAGCTTCGTTCTGCCTTATGCTCTTCTCACAAATTGATCACCTCCTCGTCCTACCCATCTCAGTGACGTTTGTCGAGAATAGCTGTCAGTATTACGAAACTTCACTTTTTTCCCGATTGGAGCGTATCTGAAGCTCACTCATCGGCTGGCGTTACCTGCACAGTGGGTTCGCCAACAATAGTTATATTTCAAGAATTACGCGAATAACGCCTAAATGTATGCAATTTCCTAAGGAATATCTCGATATCTAACAGAAATTCAATTATTTCCACCGAATGACCAAATTGGTACGAGTTTTGGTTATGTAATCTGGTTTGGGGATATATCTCAAGCATCCTCACAAACTTTCAGGTTTATACCATGTTCAAATCCTTGTTTAGAACTAGCGGTTTATGGATGTTCGTAAGTATTGCACCGCACATGATATTGGAATTTTACATTATTTTCATAAAAATAAACATTCTTTAACGCAAAACACTTAACAACACACAATACCACAATAGTTACGACAAACAACGTTCATTCACTGAAGGTTACATTGATATTTGTGCTCCATTAGGAAAAAATAAAATCGCGTGACACGGTGATCAATTTCACCCTACTGATCAATTACACCCGAATTTACGGTACAATAAAATGGATCATGATCAGTAGAGTGGTTCAAAAAATCGTTTTTGCTCCACACCGCTCATTCGATTGTAGATCAAATTCTAAGTGTCCTCCCAAAATTTAAGCTCATTTGGATAAAAACTGAGACTGCACAAGCCCTTTAAAATTTATATGGGAATTATTATGAGAAAAGCAACCAATTCATTCAATCGGTCATAGTGCTTGACCATGTGCTCTTGGGGATCAGAACTTTGTTGATACTGTTAGATATAATAATCAGCAACAACTTTGCCGTAGACCGTTTTTAAATCGGCCTAGACAACTTTTCTGAAAACTTTTTTTTTAATGATCAAGCTACTGAGCTATCCGCGAAACAATAAATATTTGCTCACTAGCGCCACCTAGTGGCGAAATTTCGAAACTTTCGGCTCAAAAATGTTAATCCTTGTGATACTGAGCAACTTTGCCGAAGACGCCATCTTTCTAAGTGGTCAGGCTACTGAGCTATGCGCAAAACAAAAATTCTTTGCTCACTAGCGCCGCCTAGTGGCAAAATTTCGAAAATTTAGGCTCAAATAATGTTAGTCCTTGTGATACTGAGCAACTTTGCCGAAGACGCCATCTTTCTATATGGTCTAGCTACTGAGCTATGCGCATAACAAAAATTATTTGCTCACTAGCGCCGCCTAGTGGCAAAATTTCGAAATTTTCGGCTCAAATAGTGTTAGTCCTTGTGATATAGAGCAACTTTGCCGAAGACGCCATTTTCCTAAGTGATCATGCTACTGACCTATGCGCAAAACAAAAATTCCATGTCCACTAGCG
Organism: Aedes aegypti; assembly: GCF_002204515.2. Lineage (NCBI taxonomy): Eukaryota > Metazoa > Arthropoda > Insecta > Diptera > Culicidae > Aedes > Aedes aegypti. The sequence continues at coordinate 273,548,895 of NC_035108.1, forward strand.
CCGCCTGGTGGCGTAATTCCGTATCAGAATGCCCACCGCATGTCAGCCCTTGAGCTACTGAACAACTCTTCCGAAGACACCAACCTTCCAAAACATCAGGATCTAGAGATATCATATGTTACAAAATTTTGCATTATTATCCCTCATGGTTCATATAGTGCAAATCAGAAAAAGCGCCCCTACCGGCCAAGTTCTCAACTAAAAGGATGATCCTCAACTCCTTTAGGTAGATCGTACTTAGCACTGAAACTTCGCCGAAGACAGTACTGTGCTATCTCTTTTGGCATACGAGATTTTCAACAACACCCCCAAATTGATGAAATCCCATAAGCCCTGGGTCTCCTATAACGTTCTGGTGTGTCTTATATGAGTGAGCGCAATAGGAGTGCACGTTATAGGAATGCGTTTAATAGGAGACCCGACTGTAACGTTTTGACTCATATTCCGAACACTTAAGGCCAACAGTGACTTCCAATGCATCTGATTGGCAAAAATTGGCAGATATTTGTGTAAATTTTAATTTCTTCGCAAAGTCTAACTGTTAGCTGTTGGTTGTATCAATAATAATGTTGATTTAATTAGTTTTGGTATTGTTTTTACGTAAAAGTATGGAACAACATTTTGATTCAAATGCCGAACATTGTGTTTATTCTGTCTCATATTCCGAACACCTTGATTCAAATTCTGAACAGCACGAATAAATCGGAATGAAATGAATAATTTCGCAAGTAAATTTATCTGAGCTTGTTCTACTGGTCTCAAACTTGAGAGTCATCACTACTCCCGCGGTAAAAAATTATATTGGAAACGTTAAAATTGAATTGCAATTGATTACCATTTCCTTGTTATTTGGTGGCATATTTCAGCGAAACATTCCAACCAAATCGCCATACAAAAACCGAGTGTTCGGAATTTGAGTCTGTTCGGAATTTGAGACAAAAACGGTACATCGATTATCCATTCCGGAACATGGCGATGCATGAAATTTTGAAGCTCAGAAGGGATCATCTGCGCTTGCACATCGATATCGGCGGTGTTCATAGCTTGACGAAAATCAATTGCCTGAAAGTCCGCCTGCAGACTATCAAGGTCAATATTCCGGAGATCCCTGATCTGGATACGATATACCGTTTTGTCTCAAATTCCGAACAGACTCATATTCCGAACACTCGGGTTTTGTATGGCGATTTGGTTGAAATGTTTCGCTAAAATATGTCACCAAATAACATGGAAATGACAGTCAATTGCAATTCAATTTAAATGTCTCCAATTTAATTTATACCGCGGAGTAGTGATGACTCTCTAGTTTGAGACCAGTAGAACAAGCTCAGATAAATTTATTTGCGAAATTATTCGTTTGAATACGTTTTATTCGGGCTGTTCGGAATTTGAATCAAGGTGTTCGGAATATGAGACAGAATGAACACAGTGTTCGGCATTTGAATCAAAATGTTGTTCCATTCTTTTACGTAAAAACAATACTAAAACTAACTAAATCAACATTATTATGGGTACACCCAACAGCTAACAGTTAGACTTTGCGAAGAAATTAAAAGTTTCACGAATATCAGCCAATTTATGCCAATCAGATGGATTTGAAGCCACTGTTGGCCTTAAGGTGAAGATAAATCGAAGCCAAACTTCAAATTTTCAAGAGCACGGATCTGGAGAACCAAACATCCGTTTAAGCTGAAAACCTAATCGATTGGCCACTAGCTGGTGGTGATCAATCGATTAGGTTTTCAGCTCAAACGGATGTTTGGTTCTCAAGATCCGTGCTCTTGAAAATTTGGCTTCGATTCATCTTCACCTTAAGTGTTCGGAATATGAGTCAAAACGGTACCCCATTTAGGACACGGATACTTGATATTGGGGAAATGGCTTCGTGGTATGAGATACTATTTGAGCTTGTTTTACCGGCGGGTTATCGGTAATAAAGAAGTCATTTGTGGTAAAGCTACTTTCGGTTATTCAAAAAGAAAGTTTGTTCTATTATATATTAGCATTACCGTGTTGTACTGGTGTGCCGTAATTCGTACAAGTGTACGACTTTAACGTAACCTCTTATGCGACTTCTGCTTATCTGAGTAGATTATGGTACTTAAAATCATAAAAACGATTGACTGCAGATTGCCACAGTAACAATTCAAGTTTTATAAATTACTTCCGGACTGCTTTAAACCATGGTCAATATATTTTTCTCTTCAGAGCATCCGTCAGCTCTTGCAGAGTAGATTGTGTCTAGTATGTATATATATGTAGTTTATTTCTGTGTCACACAAATAAAGCACTATCGTGTTCCCCCGCTAATTTGAACGAAACCTCACGCAAACCATCGGGGTTCATTTTTAATTTGATCTTCTAGTCACCCAAGGAACTTCAGAAAAATGCGTTTCTGGTTACCTCTTTGTCTGTTTTGTTTTGATTCCATGTTTCATTTCACGACATTCCATTTCGATTTACTCCGTTCCACGAATTTAATTTTTAATTTGAACAATGTGCATATTAACGGGGTTGTTTCAAATGGGAAATTATTTTATAGTTTAAGACTAAGTAGCCCGTCTATCGTTTTGGCAGCCATGTTGGCATAGCAGCTCGCAATTTCAAAGTGATAAATCTAAGTCCTCATAGATCATATTGTTCAAGAAAAGTATCACTATATGCGCTGACATGCAGAAAGTATGCTGATACTTTTTCAGATGCATCAGTGCAATTCCAACTGGTTTTCTTTAATCCGAAATTGTGACATGATTTAGCAACAATCATCAACGACACGCACAAATTTCAATGACGGCCTACTTCGCCTTAAGGGAGAACTTCTGTTCTGTCATTATAAAAGCAAAAATAAGAGCATAATGTCATGATTCGGCATATGTGCATGTTAAACTGCATTTATTAATGCTGATTGAAGGTGATTGATTTTTTTTCGATCCATCAAGAAAAGTTTGATATTTGCGGCGTGTCATGATAATGAACGGTAAATATCTCGATCAGGCTCATTCATCGCTCTTAAATATAATATTACTCTTGAGTATTTGATCAGTAAAATGATGCAAATTGAGTTATTTTCTCCTATAATAATTCATTTTACTAATATTCTGAACTTTATACGCTATTCAATCAATTTATGTTCTGTCTCTACTTATTAAACTCTTTTAATGATCACGACCTGTTAGGTCAAATCATTGATGTTTCGATATTTCAAATCAAAACTATGGTCAAGGTCACCTCAATGGTCTCAACCATGTTTTAAGCATATAAGTGATTTGATTTAGAGTATCATAACTTAAAAAAAATGTTTTCAATACCACCCTATGTTTAGAGCCCGGCTATGCTTCTCAATGTATTCATTCACTATGGCCACAAAAGCTAAAACTACCGTCTAACTCACACAACTGTGTAAATATGCTGGAGTACGATGTGTATGCTGAGAGAGAGAAGGAGAACGAGGAGAACCAAATAAGCCCCACCCAGCAGCTCACACCATTGTAAAGCATCGTTGCATTTTAGTTTTCCTTTCCTACGTTTGTACTGTGTTGCGATCCGAAGAATACGCGCTTGGCAGCAAGCAAGCAGCTGAAGTTTGTTGTGACATTCAAACGATTGGCAACAACTCAAGAAGTCACATCAACATGCCTTGGTAGATTGAAGATAAATATTGATAATGAATAGTTTGACGATTGAACATTAATTTGGTTTAATCCGTCAATTCTGATTATGCAGTGCAAAACAAGCTAGAACAAATTTTGAGTTCAGATGGATATTGGTTGTCTTGTTTGAAATATTAATTTCAATGCTTTTTTCAATGTTTTGTTAGGCCTTTGTAAAGCTATGTTTCGTAATTGATTCTATAATCAACACTATCTTCCGACCTAATGCTTTTCATACATTAACCAATTAAACTATTCCTCAATTATTATTGTTCAAAGAACTCTTCTTCAATTTTCACTCTTCATCATTTTTTCGTTGGATATTTTCAATAAAGTAATTTTCTTCGATTTTTACTTCAGCTACCAAATTTTGCCAGGCCATCTTCGAAGAAGATGTGGTGCAGCACGAGTAATTTTGCTGAAATACAGGCAAAGCTCGTTATAACGACAACTTTTATTTATTTAAGCAGTTAATCTTAAGGGCTCACATAGCCGTACCGGTAAATGCGCAGCTATTCAGCAAGATCACGTTGAAAGCCGTGGATTCCAATCTCGCTGATCGAAGATCTTTTGGGTTGGAAACTTTATCGGTTTTCCAGGGCGTAGAGTATTTTCGTACTTACTAAACTATAATTAATAAATGGCCTCTCCAGTACTCTGTGGCTTCTGGAAAAAACTTGGCTTATTGGAACCAGAATGATCAACATATTTCATAGAGATATCTAAACGCCAAACAGTTGTCAAATGAACCTTTTGTCCCATATATTATACAGAATGATCGATGAAGTAATAGTTGATATGAAATCTATGTCTTTATTACATAAGATGGTTTTTAAATAGAAGATAGAGATTGTTTGAACTTTTCGAATAGGCAAAATTGTACATAACATATGAAGGACACAACGTGTATAGGAATCATCGCTATTCAACCATGTGCAGCTTTTTCAAAATTCCATTACTTTATAGCCCATGCTTGAAAATGAGTTATATTTGCTCAATCAAAATGTTTCTGGTCAACATTGAATGGAAACACCAATTGTGAGGAATAACTGAAGTTATCTCTTATTTGCAATCCGAGCCTTTCAAAAGTTCTTTTTCCTTTAAGGTGAAACATCTCGGAATCCAAAGATGGCCGTCACAATGGCCGACTTGTGCCCCTACTCACGTTTTCAAAGGCACAAAACTGGAAAAATAATTGACAAACATGTCTGATCTTCTTATTTTAAGCTTTCTGTTAGTGCACAAAGCCAAAATAAAAAGTTCACTGCTGATGGATGCTTTCTTCGCGAGATTTGTGCCTTTGAAGTTTCAGTGCAATCTTAGAAGTTGATTCCAAACTGTTTCACCTTAACACAACATTACAAAACAGTACTTCCATCATATTCAAGAGATTTATCTACAGTAACTCATTACACATCTGTTTAACCATAATCGCATAGGTTTCATCCGATTTTCATTTACTATTTACCGAGACTACTACAATATTCCGATTGATGTAAATGAGTTTCTTTAGTGAGGCATTTTTCTACATATCATTTCAAATTCATCATCATCGTTAGGTTTACCTTAAGCAGGACATCAAATAGATTTCCCGAGTCCGATATGACCAGCTCCCCTTCAGCCTCACAAAGCAAGAAAAACTCATATAAGAGTTTAGATTACAGAAAGCCGACGGCAATCGCAATTCCAAGTGTTCTATGGAAGGAAACGACATTTCGATGGAACCCGATTACCGGATGCATGCCAACTGGACACTAAATATTTGCTGTCCACATTTTGTTCATAGAATCCCATCAGATAAGCACAATTGGATAGTGGAATTGCATCATTCCATCGGATACAGAGATATCGAACAAAAGTTGCATACGACGGCTTCGTTTGCCTCACAAGAAGAACAAACTGCAGCATCTCTGTTTAGACAGAGACAACGAAAGACGTCCGGAGGGGAATAAAATTGCATGACACATAAATTGCTTAACTGAATCAATTTAATTCCTAAATTTAAAAACCAAGCAATTTAATATATTAACTTTTAATGAAGTCCGGCGAACAGTGACTGCCGCACATATATTCTCGCACTAGGTTATATATTGCAGTCTTGTTAAATTCATGTCGTTCGCTTCCGAGTACGTGTGCCACTGCCAAAGACTCCGGCTTCGCTCAAGTGTGTTGTGGTAGTGGTAACTAGGGTGTCCCACAATTTCACTTTGAGCATAGATGATCGTACAATTTGTAGTTGCTATTCCGTGATTGACCAGAGCAATCGAAGTTACACAGATATTTATTGAATGGGGCTTTTGATTAGTTTGCCCTTCTCAATGGGCAGAAATCGAGAACTTAAAATTCAAAAGTCAATAACGGCACGGGTCATCGGGGACGAGAGAAATATCATATTGACACTGTTCGGTAATCCAATACGCAAAAAAGTCCACGTGCTCGACTTTAATTTGAACCCAGGACTTTTGTATACTAGACGAGCGTTTTACTAACTAAGCAACCGAGCAACTTGGTGACCCAATTAAGGACTGTTCATTTTATAAAGTGGACACTTTGTTTTTGCTATATCTTTTTTATTTATTGATAAAATCGTAATCGGTTTTCTGTGCATCGTTCAACTATTATTCTACAATATTATTAAAATATAAGATCTTAGAAAATGCTTTTGGTTGAAGAGCCAAATATTTTTTCCAAAAACTCCTAAGAAAAGCTGTTCGTCAAAGTTTAACATTATTTTTCGCAAAACAAAAATCCTAATTTTTATGAACATGTTGTATATTTGTATCCTTTACTATTCTACAAAAGGTATAGCTTTAAAAAAATCAACTATATTCCACCATTCTCTGACATTAGGTAACTTTAGTGATGCACCCATTTATGGCCAAATTTGCTGATACACCATCCTTTCACTTCCAGCAAAAGAGGAAAGTAAAAAGCGTGTTCAAAACTGGTCTGGTTTACTAAATAAACTATATTTGTGCAAACGAGAGCCAAATCGTGCGTTTAAACCACAGTCCTTAGCACAAATTTTACTGTTTATGGTAGTTTTACTAAAAAGTCTCATACTTTTAAAATCGTGTACGCATATTTATCGATCTGCAGCAAATTGTAAATGGTTTTCTCCGAAAATTTCAATTGGTAATCTCAGAATAACATATTACAAAAATAATAGGTGAAGTCGATTTTATTACAGCAGTGTTGCCAATTTTGATGATTGTCAATGTACTTTGAAAGGTCTTCTAAGAATAAAGCAATTGTGTATCTATTGTGCTTTAAATGTCACCTGGGGACTTAATAAGTAACTCTATGAAGGCGTAAGTCATTTTTCATATTAATACCATATTAGGACTTCCGTCAGGACGTACTTTTAACCAAAAAAATTCTACTCATACCGATCCCCTTCAATTTTAAAATGGTTTTCTCTAAAAATATAGGGGTAAAATGATGTTATTATATCTGTAAAATTGTTGTTCCAAAAATAACTTGATTTTTTCCATCAGGCTTCTAGTTGATGATACATTCGAAGAACAAGCCCTTTTTGAAAATAAAAATTATAAATTGTCGAATTTTCCAGCCAATTTCTAACAATCATTGATTTTGACAACCTCCAAAAACCGACCGTTCTAATCGTTGTTCCATATTCGTGTGAAATTTAATTAATTTTGGAGAATTTTTATTATCACAACATTGTACAATACTAGTCAAACGATGTGCAGAAAACCGATTGAAATTTGATTAATTGATAAATTAATTGATAAATTAAAAAGATACAGCATGCACAAGGTGTTCACTTTATAAAATGAACAGTCCTTATTCAGAAGCTTACAAGTTTCGAATTCAAATCCCCACAGATTCCCATAATCCATATACCGGGTACCCCCGTTGGTTTGACCACATTTAATCTGAACACTTTTTCATCTGTACCCCGCTAATTTTCACATCGTTCAGATTAAAAATGGTTCAAACGTCATTTAGCTCATGGAACGGACTGAAGTGAGATGGAACGCTGTGGAACGGAACGCAGAATCAAAACAAAACAAAACAGTGAAAGAGGTGACCAGAAACACGTTTCTAGGGTGACTAGATGTTCAAATTAAAAATGGACCCCGATGGTGTGCATGAGATACCGTTCAAATTAGCGGGAGTGCACGGTACATACATCCATCTCAAGTATACTACACACGCGCGCAGAGCGAGTGCGATTTATTTAGTGTTGAAACTGTTTGCCTATCATACCTGTAAAATCCGACGGGCCGCTTCTGTGCTCGAACTACTCGTTCGCCGGGGAACAACACTGCTGTTTAGTACGTTTTTATTCATTTCAAGCCAACAATCAGTTATCATTTGAAAACGTCTCAATCTTAAACAACATAGTCACGAAACTTACTTGGTCGTTTACGTGTACGTTGAGAGAATTGCTCATTGGCGATGTTTTCCTTCTCAGCATGGTTCGATGTCGTTTCCTCAGTCTCAACTGATGTACAACTCTTATCCTCTTTATCTTTCGCTTGCAATTAATCCCATTCCATTTCTCGGTCCTTCTCCAGTTTCTTCAAATGCGAGCTGTTCCGCAAGTAGACTCTATCCATTTCAGTAGATCGTACTTGAACTGCGTTATTATTGACGTTTATAACATCGAATTCTTCTCCTCTGAACGTGAAATCCAGCGCTCCAGGATCCAAGTTACGCATTAGAACAATATCTCCTTTCACCAACGTATGTTCTTTTGCATGATGTTGTGCATCTGTTGTTTGTATGTGATACTTCTTTCCCATGTCTCTGTCCCGAGCCTTCTCCCTGGAATACGTGTTCCTGTTTTGCGACCTAGCATTATTTTTCCTGATGATACGCCAGTAGTCTCTTGGGGCGTTGCGTGATATATTCATACAGTAAGTCCTGTCATTTTACAAGGTTTGGAGCCACGCACAAAACTCTCCACAGCTTTATCCAACCTTGGTAAAAAGTCATAGCTTTGTATTCTGAGAAACCATCGATCTATGCGAGCGGATGGCTTTGATTGTACTCTGTTAAATAGAAACTCTTTTTCTAAATATATATATTTCTCCAATATTTTGTAGAAATTCCCCGTTATCACACGGCCGAGTTTTCGACTTAACGATTTTTCTCGTAGCCATTGTAAAATACGACGGGCCGTTTCTATGCTCGAACTACTCGTTCGCCGCGAGCTTCGTAGACACGGCTGTCTCTGTCAATGGCCTACACATGAATCCTCGTTTTCGAGTCGCTGTACTGTAGATCCCAACACAAACACACAACCATAGCCCATTCCAACCAGCAGATAGGCTGGCTGTTATGCGATAACCCTTGTGTCACCATTAACTTATATAATAACCTTTGTACAGCCAGTAGCGATATTTGACACATCGTTACAATACCTAATGACCATCTTCCGTCTATACACTTCTCCAACACATGTCTACACTTATAGTGTCGAACCATTCAAAGTTTTTTTTTAATTTCAAAAATAAAACTAAAAGGAAAAGGGTGAGAAAAATAACACTTTGCTTTTCATGCAAAAAATAGCCCTGATGACACAAGAAAAAACAGGAATACATGGGCTTCCACGACCGAAAGAACGAAAACAACAACTCCAACGAGGCACGAAACCGACTCGTTTGTTTAGGCCACACCAAAGTACTCCAAAATCAGCGTGAGTAATTAGTTGACAAAGCTGATTAGAACCGGTTAAGACCAAATCAATTGTAAAAGGGTTTCCAGAAAAGAGAAAACAATTAGGGCTATCAGGGCATTGAATTGTGAAATATCCTGATGAGTGCTCATCAAATAAAATTCAGCCGTTGGAACTACTTTGAGATGTTTAGCATCAATGTCACCAAAACACAAAAAAATGACTTATTGTGAGTCCATTTCCGCAAGTCAGTTTGAAGCAAATTAACTTGCTGCCCAGTACTTTGAAAAGGCAAATAGTCAGCTATGAATGTATATTTACCAAGCTGTGTTTAAAAAAAAACACCCAAAACTTAAAAAAATGGTTTTTATCGACGCAAAAAGTTTATGATTGATACAGTTTATGATGAATGATGGTAGCAACTCCACCACAAATAAGTTTCAGTCCAGTCAATAAATTGTCAACCAACACGCAGAAACATTGTCCTCCACCATTGTTGTTGCAACAAATTTATTCTGCAACATCAGTTTATCTCCACTTGACCAGAATATAACAATGATCACCGCGTGCACAACGATTTCGTAGGCTTTGCATAGCAATTTTCGAAAACTTTCTCCGAGTTGAAAGAAAATCAAAAATCGATATGCTCATTATAAAGTTATGATTTTTTTAAGTTTTTGGGCATTTTTTTAATGGGAGCCCCTTATTCCTCTTTTTCCTCGCTACGACCATGTTGAGTATTTTTCATTTGAAGATCTGCACTAGAAGTGGCGAATTGTGAACCAAAATCGAAAATTGATTGCATTGTGGCACAGAAATTTTTTTTTATAGGTTTGGTAAACATTTCAGATAGGAGCCCCTCATTCTCCATTTGCTGTGCTACGACTATGTTTGATATTTTTCCTTGCAAGGCTGGTCTTGAATGTTTCCAGCAGTGAAATAAAATTATAATATTTTTGCCTGATGGCTGAGATATGAGCTTTGAACCATTGTGACGCTGTTTTTTTTAGGAAGACATATTTTCACACCCCCCTTAAAACCCTTCGTTTCTTGTCACGACTATGTAGAATATTTTTATTTATCAGTTGAAGAGTCAAGCTTTATGACTGTGAAAAAAGATTTGAAATCGAATAACTAGTTTTAGAGTAATGGCTGTTCAAAAGTCTGTGTAACGCTATTTTTTAGCACCGTTTCGTGATAGTTAATCACTAGTTGAAATGGTTGCAACACTGTTGCCCCTTGAAATTGTTATGACACTTTTTCTTTCCGCAAAGTTGGGACAAACGGTTGTGAGAGCGCATGCTTTGTTGTTTGTTTTTCATCTGTTCTGATTACAGTTTGATTCACTGTATGTTATTCAACAGCTCGTCTTCTCTATTATTCCAAGAACGAGCGTTACAATTTAATTGGACATTTTATTCTCGACAAGTTAAATACCCCGTAATACCTCTGTACGCGGCATATGGGGTACCAGATTGTTTTTGGTTCATGTAAGTTATTTTGAATTTATTTAGCTTTGAAGTTGAAAAAGGGTGCAAGTGACCACGTTTGACGGTACCAAGTAGTCTGCACTGAAAACACTCTACAAGCTCGATCAACGTGTTTCACACGTGAATTTTCACTAATTGTAAAACACATTAATCGATGGTGTAAAACCAGTCGCTATCGACAATCGAAATTCAAATGTAAAACACGTTAATTTACAAATAATCGAAACATTTGCTGTAGGATATATTAGCGATTGCGTGATTTTTCGATTCCAGGCACCCATTATTGGCGCCCGGTTTTCCCAAAAATAACATGTTGCTTAACATGTCACGCGTGAATGGCGAATGTGAGTCCATGTCATGATAGGCAAACTAGGTCTACTAGTGATGGATACCGCCATTGTAAAACACGTTCAAATTATGTGTAAAAGACTTTGCTATCGAACCAAAGTCAATCCTTAACAGAATCACAAGTTTTACACGTTATTTCACCTTGCCATTTGACACGACAGATCCACGTTGAAAAGAATTAGGATCGAACGTGTGGATTATTTTCAGTGTGATATCTGCCCTCAGTTTAACTTGACCCAAAATTATTTTTTGTAAGCTTGTAAGCAATCATACCAGCGTTAAGTTTGATACCATTTTTGATAGTTTAGGACAAGAATGTACTAGAAAATTGTTTTCGAATATTAAAAAAAGTACGCAAAACTTTTGTGCAAAGCATACAGTAAAAGATTTTACACAAATAGTTGTGCTAAACAATTTCTCTGGAAAAATTGGAAATTTTAAAAAAATCAATGGGGCCAGTTCTAAACGTCATTGTTGTACACATTTTTTTTGTAACATCATTAGTCACCGTTTGAAGCTTGCGCGTCCATGTATTACAACAAAGTGAAATAATGGGACACCCTAATCCATTCTGATTGCTGACTTCGACTCTCGTATTTTGCTCGCTATGCGAAAATCCTATCATTTAATTTTCCTCACCCTTTATCCCAGATCCACACTAACACATTCGCCCGGGAAACACCAGTCACCCCGAAACAATTGAATGAAACCAATTTGTAGTCTCAATCTTCAATTTATTCTCGATCCTAACATAGAAGAAGCACCCATTCCGAAGTGGGTTTCTCAGTATGGGTGAACGCCTCGACGCCGCCGCCGTCTCAAGTGGATGCTGAGTCAATGCGGCTGTGAGAGTTATACGGAAGCCATCACCACCCAGAACCTGCTCAGGGATGCGACATGGAATGGAAAATCTTGAGAACAACACAAAACCACACCAAAAAGATTTGAACAATGAAAAAACGCGGAGAGTGCACTCCGAGAATCGAATGGATGTGACTATGTGAGTCAGGCAGTGCATGTGGGCTTCTGATTGTGGAAGTGAGGGGAAAGCCTTTGTTGGCGGACAACGTAGAGAGTGTTGCAGAGTGAGGTGGGCGGAGTTTGCTGGTGGTTTGTTTGTTCGTTTTCCTTTATGCTATTAATGGTATGGATTTTATTGCCCGTATGAGAGTGGTTCCATGCAGAGTGGTAGGAGGTAGATAGCATTTTTTCAAATAATAGCTGAAGCAATGGAATTAGATTTAGTATCATTGAATAAAAGACTTTTATCATTATGATTTGTCACTTATCACTCTCAGTTTATTAAAATTATAATCTCGAATTGCGAATTTGCAGATTATGCAGATGAATATTCATTCAGTCTATAAAATACTTACAGTTTTTAAGGATCAGACTTTATCCAGGAACCTGAACCCTTCTTTCTAAAAATTATTGGGGCATTAAATGTGAATTTGAAAAAATAAACGGAATTTTGTGAATCTTTTTGTGAGCAATCTTATTTGTTGAATTGGGAGGATGTAAGTAGGTATAAAGTGAAAAAAGTTCAAATCTTAAACTTTCAGCTACACACAGTTTTTCTTCGAATTCAGTTGAGCTCAGGAGGACAAATACAATAGTTGATACCTAAACGAACATAATTGCAGAAGATTGTATCTTGATTTGAGGTCATTTTGGCGTTTGGCTTAGGTCAGAGCTCCCGTAAAATCACATACTTATACAGCCATTCCATGAAAAACCGATCTAGTGGGTCACCGAATTCCGTGAAAATTTGCTATTTTGTTCCTTATCCGAAATAAGGATACACGTGTTTTTCGATTTTTTTTATTAGGGTGACCATTTACAAAATAGGGTGACCAGAAAAATCGCGATTTTGCAAAATTTTCATGATCGATTTTTAATTTTCTTGGACGGCATGAAAATAATAGATTTTGACTTTTCAAGAATAATATAAAATTTCATAAAAATTGCTTTTACATAGAATAAATGAATAATTTTCGTTTTGTTTTTCGTGTTTTGAAGGCCTCGGGACCAAAGGGGCTATTGCTGTTCTCATTTTTTTAGTTTTACGTATACTGTCAAATTTTCAGCGATGTATGTTTTTTTTTATTTTTTGAGATATATTTTTTTGAAAATAAAAATTAGTCATTTTTCATCGGCACACATTGAAGGTCTCAGCGGAATAGATTTTTTATTCAAAAAAAAAAAAATCATTACTTTTAAACAGCTCATCCGATTTCCGTGATCGATCGGTTTTTCATGGAATGGCTGTATACATACAGTATTAGACAAAACATTTGCAATTTTTTCGATTTTCCATACATAATTACCAACTTTGGTAAGCTAGATCTCTGTTATTTATGAGGACCGATTCGAATGAAATTTTCTCAGAACATCATACATAACTTGAATTTAAACATATATTTTTTTAAATGATTTTGCCAATCACGAGTTCAAATGTAATAACGATTTAACTAAAGTAAAGTTTTCGATAAAAATTAAAAACTATTCATCTTAAAATCTGATAGCCCTACACAAAAACAGTCTTCAATAAACTTGTTCATTTCATCAATATCTACAACTTTGTTGAAGATACGCTGAAACCATTCTTGTGTTTAGTTGTGTTAATTTAATGTGTTAATGTTAAGTTAATGTGTTTAGTTATGTTAATTATAAAAAATATCGTCAAAACATTTACATTAGTCAAACCGTTACTGCTTTTGAACTCGTGATTAAAAAATCCACTCAAAAATATATGTTAAAATTCAAATTATGTCTGATGTTCTGTGAAAATTTCATTCGAATCGGTTCATAAACAACTGAGATCTAGCTTACCAAAGTTGGTCATTTTGTATGGAGACTGTATGCCTTGTGCAGCAGCTCGCCTATCGTCATAGGTGGCTATGATGTTTATGTTTATTTATTTCGTAAAGCATAAGCAGACTACATACAATAATTATAATAATGTTTTACATACTATGGATTTCTTTAATTGTCCTTTAGTCGTTATTAAGCTGCTCTTTGGACATTGTAAAGCCAATGAATTCGCAATGTACAATATACTGACGCATCATACGGTTAATTGATCGGTTTTGAGCATAATTCGTTCTGTATGATTTTTCTGCATTTTTTTTTATTTTTTGTCTCAAATTCCGAGAAGGTGGGTAGAAGTTTAATTGAAAAATAATCGAAATAATGTTGTTGAAAAAGAGAATCATTGCGAATTCTCGGCGTTGCTTAAGTGTTTCCAAGTTGACGAGTATGCAGCGTGCTTCATATGAGGAAAATGGTAGTGCAGTCCAATTCAATTTGATGCGCCTGATGGCTGTACTTAACAAATCTGCTTCAGTTAGTTAAAACAACAACTTTTTTTTTTATTTAAATCATGATACAACCTTCTACAATATTGTTCGCTATAATGTAGTGTTTTAGGTATTCTGGGTTCAATTCAACGCGATCTATAATTTTTTAAACCAAACTACAAACAATAGAAACAAATCCCATATTAACTTCGATTCAAATGTGCCAACACAAGGAATGACCAAATGAGCTGATATATTCCCTCAAACAATAAGTAATAATGCTGGAACCCCGTGGAATTAAACAACTTTATTTTTCTGACATACTGAGTTGGGCCAGTCTTCTGAGCTAATTTCGATTAAAACAAGTCGAGATTTGGGTTTCTAATTTGATATGCTTGAACGAGTTTTCTCATATTCGTGCTATTCACGATTAACGAGATTAAACTGTTCAAAAAGGTCAAATTGGCACCAATAAATGAGTTCATTACTTTGAAATATTTGCAATTTTTAAATATTGCGTGAATATTTAATATATTGAGTATTATTGCACATTAAAGTTGCTCAGGAACTATCCTCAGGAACTATGCAGTAAAATTCCTAATGGAACTTGGTGAAACATGTTGAGTGCGAGCATGGTGAAAAACTCATTCAACTAAATAAATAAACGAAAACCGGAATTTAGTATTATACCATTTAACTCCGCTAGAGATTGTATCCTTTGACAGATACGCGTATTTCGACCTCAACTGTAAGTCCGTATTCATTGTCGTGTACTAGACTTATACACGACCCCGAAGACGGCCTTGCAGTTGAGGTCGAAATACGCGTATCTGTCAAAGGATAAAAACTCTAGCGGAGTTAAATGGTATAGTTCTAAATTCGTGTTTTCGTTTTTTCATAGGTATTCCACTAAACAGCTCGAAGGTTTATTATCATTCAACTACTCAAAATCAAAATGGCGTTTAAATCCAATATGGCCGCCAGGTTTTCACTCAAAACAATACTTTCATTCTTTATTTCACTCGAAGAACTATTGAATGCTTGTAACTTTACTGTACAAAAATGATGTTTGCATATTGTTACTTTGCGAATCTATGACATTTAGTCGAGAGACATTTGGTCGAATGACATTTAGTCGAATGGACATTTCGTCGAATGGACATTTCGTCGAATGGACATTTGGTCGAAAAGGTTTAGTTGCAAAAGAAAGCATATATTTAGTCGAACTGACATTTCGTTGAAATGATAGTGGTCTAATCTAAATCGTATGGAAACATAGTTTTACGTTTAGTCTGACTATAGTCGAGAATAGCATTTTGTCGCTAATACAAGAGAAATTGAATAATTGAATAAGTATCAGCCATTTTACTAATAAACTCTATACGATTAGCAAGATTTTGTTATTCAATTTGATAGACGCTCTCCCAACATATAGCTCAACCTCGCGTTTTGAATGTTTTATGCTGCTTTTTCATTCAGGCATGTTCTGTAATTCGAGATAAGTTGATCTTAAATGGAAGCAAGCTAACTTTTGTCTTTTCAGTCTTCCCTTACCCGATACATAGAATCAGCACAATTTTCATTTTTAATAATTCAAAGCTTCTACTGCAAACTATGTTATTCACCCGAGGTCATCAAAGCCATATATTTGCTTGAGGAATTTTATTAAGCTGGAAGTAACATGAGCCAATTGGTCATAAGCAGAGTTACTGACACCTAACATTCTCTTCGCCATAAAGGTTTTCCCTAAAGCAATTTATTCCTGCCGTTTTTATTATGATTTCCGCATTCAAAAATCTTACCCATTACCGTAAGCTGCAAGACCCAGAATTCAAAGAAAGATCCCAAGCACTCTCTCTTAATTCTTTCATCAGATCAAGATCAGCAGTTTATTACAAAGAACGATGACTTTTCAAAAGAATAATAAATAATGCAAGTATTATGTTCACAGCGTTGAGTAATAAAATAAAAACTCTGTTGAGCAGTTTTTCAAAGAATGATGATAAGAATAATAAATTGATGATGCTAAATATTTCAGTTAATGTATAGATCTATTTTAAAAAAATAATTCTCAAAAATGCATATAATCAAGAGATACATGGAATTTGAAAATAAAATGTCCCATTTTTTATTCAACAACAGGTAATGATTCAGATTACTCAAAATAATGCATTATCTCACCAACTTTTCAAAACTTGGAAAACAACAAATAATTTCACCAACCATTTAAAAATAAGCTTTCAACCAAATTTCCGTTCAATTAAACGTCATTCCAGCAAAAAAAAAAAGTTCCAAAGCAATTCGACCAAATGTCCATTCGACCAAATGCCCTTTCGACCAAATGTACTTTCGACCAAATGTCATTCGACCAAACGTCATTCGATCAAATGTCATTCAACGAAATGTCCTAAAGCCTGCATATTGTTACTTTGCATACCATTGCTCACCTAAGTTTTGCAGCAGCTATAAATCAGTTTTTTTTTTCAGTTGTCTGTTGATGATCCCAGAATTCAGAAGAATTCAAAAGATAGCGGAACTTGAAAAAAAATAGGAAAGGTAAAAGTAATCCAATATTATATTGTGTTTTTTTCTTTATTTTTGATTCAATATTGTGACACTTCCAGAGCTTGATGTATTAGTTTAGATGTTTCAAGTTCAGCATAGACTTCAAGTTCTCCTTAACATTGGAATGTTCGAGATACAACAAACTAAGAAGCTGATTATGAACTCTGAGTGACTTTCACTTTTAGTTTCTGAAAATCATGAATTGTTCTGTGGCGTGGCATAGTGCTTATTATGCTGATCCACAATAAACTGATTTGAATCTCACATAAACTGAATATTTCTTTGAGAGCTTTCATTCAAGCTATCACACACTGTGCCTGGTAAATTAAGGAACACTAACCGTTATAATCGTTAAAATAAAACATAAAAATCATACTGTATGAGCTATTTTTTTTTCTTAGCCGTATTTTGTTAAACTCATTCATTTATTTAGTTAACATCTACACAGATAACACTGAATCAACAATTTCACGCCACAATACTCGGTTCGTGGCCGCATCTCTCCATCCTCGGTTCTGCCCCACGCTCGCCAAATCGATACGCACTTGATCAACCCACCTAGCTCGCTGCGCTCCACGCCTTCTTGTACCAACCGGATCCGAGGCGAACACCATCTTTGCAGGGTTGCTGTCCGGCATTCTTGCAACATGCCCTGCCCATCGTATCCTTCCAGCTTTGGCCACCTTCTGGATACTGGGTTCGCCGTAGAGTTGGGCGAGCTCGTGGTTCATCCTTCGCCGCCACACACCGTTCTCCTGCACACCGCCGAAGATCGTCCTAAGCACCCGACGTTCGAAGACTCCAAGTGCTTGCAGGTCCTCCTCGAGCATCGTCCACGTTTCATGCCCGTAGAGGACTACCGGCCTTATGAGCGTTTTGTACATGGTACATTTGGTGCGGGCGTGAATCTTTTTTGACCGCAGCTTCTTCTGGAGGCCATAGTAGGCCCGACTTCCACTGATGATGCGCCTCCGTATTTCACGGCTAACGTTATTGTCAGCCGTCAGCAAGGATCCAAGGTAGACGAACTCGTCGACCACCTCGAACGTATCCCCGTCTATCGTAACACTGCTACCTAGGCGAGCCCTGTCGCGCTCGGCCCCACCAGCTAGCATGTACTTTGTCTTGGCCGCATTCACCACCAGTCCAACTTTTGCTGCCTCGCGTTTCAGGCGGGTGTACAGGTCTGCCACCTTTTCAAATGTTCGGCCGACGATGTCCATATCATCCGCGAAGCAAACAAATTGACTGGATCTCGTAAAAATCGTACCCCGGCTGTTGAGCCCGGCTCTCCGCATAACACCTTCTAGCGCAATATTGAACAACAGGCACGAAAGTCCATCACCTTGTCGAAGTCCCCGGTGGGATCCAAACGAACTGGAGTGTTCGCCTGAAACCTTCACACAATTTTGCACACCTTCCATCGTCGCTCTTATCAGTCTCGTGAGCTTCCCGGGAAAGCTGTTCTCGTCCATGATTTTCCATAGCTCTACGCGGTCGATACTGTCGTATGCCGCCTTGAAATCGATGAAAAGATGATGCGTTGGGACCTGGTATTCACGACATTTTTGGAGGATTTGCCGTACAGTAAAGATCTCGTCCGTTGTCGATCGGCCGTCGACGAAGCCGGCTTGATAACTTCCCACGAACTCGTTTACTACAGGTGACAGACGACGGAAGATGATCTGGGATAATACTTTGTAGGCCGCATTTAGAATGGTGATCGCTCGAAAGTTCTCACAATCTAACTTGTCGCCTTTCTTGTAGATGGGGCAGATTACCCCTTCCTTCCACTCCTCCGGTAGCTGTTCTGTGTCCCAGATTGTGCCTAAAAGCCGGTGCAGACAAATGGCCAGCCTCTCCGGACCCATCTTTATGAGTTCAGCTCCGATACCATCCTTACCAGCAGCTTTATTGTTCTTGAGCATCCTCAAAGTGAGGGCTGGTTGGTTTCCATCTTCCGCATTACTGACGAAGGCATTTCCTCCGTTGTCCCGTCCTTCATTGCTTGTGCTCTCAGCACCATTCAGGTGCTCGTCGAAGTGCTGCTTCCACCTTTCGATCACCTCACGCTCGTCCGTCAGAATGCTTCCATCCTTATCCCAGCACATCTCGGCTCGCGGCACGAAGCCGTTGCGGGATGCGTTGAGCTTCTGATAGAACCTACGCGTTTCCTGAGACCGGCACAGCTGTTCCATCTCCTCGCACTCCGTCTCCTCCAGGCGGCGTTTTTTCTCCCGAAAGAGGCGGGTCTGCTGTTGCCGTTTCCGTTTATAGCGTTCCACGTTCTGCCGGGTTCCTTGCTGCAGCATGACCGCCCGCGCTGCATTCTTCTCCTTCAAAACCTCCTGGCACTCCTCGTCGAACCAATCGTTCCGTCGACTCCGTCCCACGTACCCGACGTTGCTCTCAGCTGCATCGTTGATGGCTGCTTTTACTGTTCTCCAGCAGTCCTCAAGAGGGGCTTCGTCCAGCTCACCCTCTTCCGGTAATGCAGCCTCGAGTTGCTGCGCGTATGCCGCTGCGACATCCGGTTGCTTGAGCCGCTCTAGGTCATACCGGGGCGGCCGTCGGTACCGTACGTTGTTAACGACGGAGAGTTTTGGGCGCAGTTTGACCATCACCAGATAGTGGTCAGAGTCGATGTTAGCGCCACGATAGGTCCTGACGTCGATAATGTCGGAGAAGTGCCGACCATCAATCAGAACGTGGTCGATTTGCGATTCTGTCTGCTGTGGTGATCTCCAGGTGTATCGGTACGGAAGGCTGTGCTGGAAGTAGGTGCTACGAATGGCCATATTCTTGGAGGCGGCAAAATCAATTAGTCGTAGGCCGTTTTCGTTCGTCAGCCGGTGGGCGCTGAACTTTCCAATCGTCGGTCTGAATTCCTCCTCCTGGCCAACCTGAGCGTTTAGATCTCCTATGATGATTTTGACATCGTGGCTTGGGCAGCTGTCGTACTCGCGTTCGAGCTGCGCGTAAAAAGCGTCTTTATCATCATCAGTGCTTCCGGAGTGAGGGCTGTGCACGTTTATTATGCTGAAGTTGAAGAACCGGCCTTTGATCCTCAACTTGCACATTCTCTCATTGATCGGCCACCACCCGATCACGCGCCTCTGCATATCACCCATCACTATAAAAGCTGTTCCCAGCTCATGTGTATTGCCGCAGCTCTGGTAGATGGTATGGTTACCTCTAAACGTTCGCACCATTGATCCCTTCCAACACACTTCCTGCAACGCTACGATGCCGAATCCACGGTCCTTCAGCACGTCGGCGAGTATGCGTGTGCTCCCGATGAAGTTGAGAGATTTACAGTTCCACGTACCAAGCTTCCAATCGCTAGTCCCTTTACGTCGCTGTGGTCTTCGCCGATTGTCCCGGTTCGTATTCTCTCGTTGATTATTCGTTGCTTGATTTTTTTTACGGCTGGCTTGCAGGGCCTGACACCAACCCCCTAGATTTCCGAAGGACCATTCCCCCTAAATGTTCGGAGGACCATAGTGCGCAGTTTAGCTTAGAGTCCTTCTCTGGCACTCGGACGTTGATCAGCCGCCCCTGACATGGGGAACAGACGCTGTTGTGAGCCGCTCCTAACATGGAGTACAGACGCTCAAGGTTTGCAGAAGCAAAAGCAAAAGCAAACCCCCCCTTCCCTGTCAGCATACGACCAGAGTTCCCACCGGGGGTTGGTTACCCGATCTTCCCTAAGTTGAACTCCCCTGAACTTCCCTGTTGAACTCTCTCTACTTATTAGTGTGTTAGCTTATGTTATAGTTGAAAATCTTGTTCGGGTTGTTTGTATCTATACGATAAGTCTTAAGTTTTTAAGATATTTTTTCAAATTAAGTTCTGCAAGTTAATTTGCAGCGATATTGAGCTCCATAGAACAAAATGAAAATGAATTCTTAATACTTTTCATTATTTTTAACATTTTGTACTGCTGTTTTATATGTCGTTGATTTTCTTTTATTTAATATACTACCCTGAGTTTGAGAATGGTAATAATTTCGATTAGTAGTGATTATACAATCGAAAAATTATTTTATGTACCACTTGTCTTCATGTGTTGCATGTGAAATACAGTCGCCTCTCCACATCTCGATATCGAAGGGACCATCGAGATATGGAGAGATCGAAACAAAGAACAAAGTTTTAATGAATATTAGATTGAAAATCACTCGGTTACCTGGAAAATAATAAACAATCTGACGTCGTTGCGCGTTCCTTATTTGTTTTGAATCCCAAAAATTTGGTCTAATAACCATCGATAATGGTCATATCGACATATGGAGAGAAAGTTGGGAACAACAATTCAACAGAAACACATCGAGATATGGAGATATCGAGATATGGAGAGAGAAAATGTATGCAGAATGAAGGGACCGAAGAAATCATCGACATAGGGAGAACATCGAGAAGTGGAAAGTCGACAGTATATTGAAACGTGAGTATCGTAATCCGGGGTAACATTGATCAGTTTTTTTTTTGATATTTCTTAAAAATTTCATTTGAGAAAGCAAATGTTGCATGTTTTGCATTTTACAGACAAGTACTGTCACCCTGTTAAAACTATATATTTTTCGTAGTTTTTTTTTTAACTAAAAGATATTTTGAGTGTAATCAAAAATTTCTATTTCCGCCCAAAAATGTTTGTCAACGACACACTTTTAAGAATTTTGTTGGATCCTCACCATAGACTGGGTATTCTGTTTACGGTTTTCGGCCGCTTCCAGCGCGTAGCTCGATGGTTTTCGTCTCCTGGAACATCTTCACAACGCGGGACACGGTGGAAAGGTGGATTCCAAGCCTTTTGCCGATCCATCTGTGCGGCTGACCAGGATTATCGATCACCAGGCCCAAGATTTGCTGGCGTAGCTCTTCTTGTTTCGAATGCATCTTAAAAACTGCTTGACAGATCGCGATCAAATTTTTCACACGTAAACATAACACTCTATATTAGTATTTCCCAAAATTTGATTAATGTTTACCCTTGCAATAGAAAGTTACACCCAAAACAAAGTGTCGCATTTTTTTCCGAGTCCAATTAGTATGTACCCATTGAATCAATTCTGTGGTTACGATACAACAAACCGAAGCCAGAGATTCGTAACAACATGAAAAAAATATCGGTTCATCCGCAGATGCTATGTGAAAGAACGTGAATGATGAACTTCAGTTGAATAATTTAAAGCAGTCAAATATGACTGTTTTTTTCACACCTAAGATACTGCCAAAAATCTTTAATAAAACTGATTAATCTCAAAATTATCGTTACTCAATGATACAGAAGTCTATAAAAATGTTAACAAGTGATTTTGAGGACATAAGTTTTTGAGGTTTTGTCCGGTTATACGTCACTGTGCTGCGGTTGAAGAGGATAACCCCTTTGACCGATGACCAAAATCTGTGAACTAAGTGAGCTTAGGACCATCTATGTATTATGGTGTATAAGAGAACAGCATATGGTAGAACAAACCACGAGCTCAGACTCTGCGAACAACACAGTAGTTAGAAGCAAAAGTTAAAAGGTTACTGAAGGCAGGTTGTGTTGTGAAATTCTGCACAAAAACCTTACAAAATGTTATTAGCTGCTGATCTTGTAGTACAAGGCTTTCGAAGGTGTAGATGTTTGATCAAGTTTGTGCTTGGAAATATGATTGTCGTAAAAGTTTCAATTGTTTCGAGATAATTGATATTCTAACACAAAATCTCGTAAATACTGTTACCCATTTGTATTTAGGATTGCAAATTCACAGAAAACCGCTACATACAAATAAATGTAACAGTATTCTACCAACACTAGTATCATAATGGACCACGTGCACTTGAACTAAGGGGAATTGAACATTGCGCAAACTCGCACTCCGGAAGCATGTCACCGAGCAGTTATACATACAAATACATTCTCGGCAACAAACGGTTGAAGAGGACAGCCAGGCAGCAGCAAACTCATTACAGGATCATATTCAGAATTAAATTCACTCTCTCCATCTAATTTGGTATCTGATGCTGCGGGATCTCTCTCTCCGGCTCATTCGCATGCTGAGCTTGCCCTCCCCCTCGCCGACCGGCACTGAGGAAATTATTGCCCGTTTTTATATCGTTTTCATTCAATTGGATTCGCCCCTTCCAACCGCGCAATCTCCTCCTTGGTCATCGCAACAGTCCAGGTTATAAGGGTATGCGATAGTTCGAAGGGGTCCGTCAAATACCGTTTGAAACGAAATACCACGGAATTCCAAGGGAAGCGAAAATTGACTTTCTAATTTTCTGAAAATAAGACTTTTTAGACTTTAAGGCTTGAAATTCTGACGATTAACATGAATTGTACGATTCGACAGATAACTTTGGATTATTCTAACAACGTGTTGTAAAATTAAAGATTTTTTGCAATCAAGGCTTCATGCCGAACACTTTTGAATGTTTTTTCTATTTCTAGAGCAAGATCAAAAGAATAGTCTTCAGATTTGTTGGAACGAATCGATTTTTTTTTTGTATGAGCCGTAGCGCTTGATCCATTATGCGATTTCAGGTTGGCCAAATATCGTATCGCCAGTACAAAAATGCTTATCGCATACCCTTACGCAGGCTAGCAGCAGAACGTTCAGTTGTTTTAGAGCAGTGCGTTGTGTCGCGCGCGCCCGCCAGCATTCTCGGCTTAATCATCGAAGTCTCTCTACGCTTCTGGGATGGGATGGGATGCTGCCCGGCACGACTTGTCAGTTTGACTGAGGACTTGAACTCTACGGCTGCGGCGATCAAACTGAACTCTATGATATGCGGGAAGGAACGGCGCACGGTGCTGGAAATTGGATAACGTGCGACACCGAAACCATCGACATCGACGACGACGACAGTGACTGTGAGGGAGATTGCTCTGGTTGATGATTCCAATCGTGACTGTCGTCGCGGATAGACGTGTTTCTGGGCTCGGATTGCAGTTTTTCGAATTTGTATCGGAACAGTGTGTTTGGCAGGTGGAAAATCCTGTACACAAATGTTGCAAAACAATTCGGCGCGAGTGTTAGCTGTACGTTAAATGGTAAATGCTGAAGAAGGTTAAGGGATTCTTTGTGATTGCTGTAATAGGTCTCTAGGAGGCTAGACTACGTAAAACAAAGCTCCATCATAAGAATAAAAAAAAACGTATTCACTTAAGTTAACAAGTTAAGTGAAAAAGTGTTCAGTGAAACAAATCAGAATCATACAGAAAAAAATCTGGTTGTTGGTTTAACAACGAGGAGTTAACAATATTAGTGACCATTATTTTGTTCGCAAAAATAATAAAACAAGTGCATCTGAGAAACATAAAATAAATTGAACGTGTAACAACAGCGTAAATTATTAAAAAAAGAGTTTCCAAAGGTAGCGGTTTTTCAGGATTATTGTTAGCAGGCATCAGCCTGCAGAACTTTAACAAAATTTTCACGGACGGAAATAAGGTAAGTGAAATGATAGCAATGTACAAGAGCAATAGTGACCGCCGTCGGCTAAACTGAGAGTGAAGTGAGATAACAGAGACAGTTAGACAAAGGACAACATGAGTTATGAAATTTTACAACACTAAAGACCCTAAAAGGATCAAAGTTTTGTTAAATATTCTCGTCGGCTACGCAGTAATACTACGTTAACGTATATACTACTCAGGGGACTATTTCCGTGTAAAATAACGTCGGACAAATAGCCAAATCGTTGTAGATCTGGTTGAGATTGGACTGTAGGGATTAAACCTACTACAGTCGATTATCATCAAGAAGAAACAAACAATTTTGCCAAAGCTGTAATTGATTGTAGCAAATACGCATAAAAACGAGATTTATTTCAAGTTGTTGATTATATAAAAACAGATTAGCCCGCAGTTCTTATGGGAAGAGTAGCCAAATAATATGTGACTGCCTACAATAATCATGCTGACATGATAAGTTCGAATCCCTGTGAAACCGTTTAAGCAAGGTTACGACGAATCGATATATATCGCGAATGTAAACAGGCAAATAAACAATTTGACTTCGTATTTCAAAGTATGCCTTTCCACATAACAGGTCCGTGTTTGCATTGGTTCACATCGGTGGAGGACCGGTGCATACACGGGGCTGTCATTTCCATAAAAGAATTGTCAAAGTGCTTCAAGATCACCTGATTAAAAACATCTCGTGGAAAGGCCTATAGAAGTGCGACATCGGACAAAATGTCGAAAGATAACGTCGAAACCCAGAACGTCGAAAGCAGTAATTTTCCTAGCTAAGGTGTTTGAATATCTAGCGTTACTAAGGAAAAAAATGTAAAATATTTTCATCACAGTATGCAAGGAATAAATTTTCATAAAAATGTCAAATTTACATCCATTTCTGACGGGAAAAAAGTAGTGCAGCACATTGTGAAGCAAGTTAAAGCTTAAGATAGGTTTGTTGATTGCATTAGATGTGACAAAGATGATAAGTACGATAATGAGGATATATTCAAAGTAGTAAGGTTGCTTTCAAATGACATATAATTAATTTTGTAGGTGATCAAACTAGTCAACCATGATTTTTGAATTCTTTGTGCTTTGAAAATTTACTCATTCTTTTGTCGAATAGGTACCGTAAAATGGGCTATCAGGTAATGCGATATGACATAACTTGTGATAATTGAAAACGGATAATAGCTCTCTTGGCTGTTCATACATGTGGGTACGGGAATGATCAACTTCTCCCCACTGATCAACTACACCCTGAATTACGGTACAATAAAATCAATTGATTGGTATTATAAACACCAAATAGGAAGAAAATATAAGCATCAATTACAGTCGGCTCTCCACATCTCAATGTCCTATACCTCGATATCTCTCCTTAAGTCGATGATTTCTTACGCCCCTTCATTCTGCATACAATTTCTCTCTCCACATCTCGATATCCTCCTTATCTCAATAACTACGTATCTCGATGTATTCTTGTTAATCTTTCGTTCCCAGTTTTCTCTCTGTATGTCAATAAAACCAATATCAAAGGTTACTAGACCCAATTTTTGAGGTTCAAAAATTTAGGATCGAGCAATGACGTCTGATTGTTTATTATTTACTTGGTAACGGAGTGTTTTTCAATCTAGTATTCAGTAATAATTTGTTCTTTGTCTCGATCTCTTCCTATCTCGATGGTCCCTTAGATATAAACATGAGGAGATGCGACTATATAAGTACAAGAAAACAGAATCTAGTACAAATGTCATTTGATTCCAACTAGGGCTTACTAATGCTTTTATCTTAAAAACATGCCCCCTTCCAACGTTTGACTAAAATTTGCACTTTGATGTGAGATTCCAATAATTGCTAATGATCTGGAAATTGAATAAAAATTCTAATTTTGGCTAGTTTTTATATACCTTCCAAGACCAGCCAAAAACTACGGTACCACGGCAATAAAATTTTGACTAAATAGATTTATCACTGCTCTTACTGTTCAAACCATATTTTAATATCGTCAAGTCACTAGTCATCGTGCGGCCTCCATTCACCGTGCACACATACAGGTTCCTACAAAATATTCATACAATTTTCACAAATTATTGTTTTGTTGGCAAAATTAGATAAAACTGATGAAATGAAGTAGCTCTTGTCACAACGCACTTTGAAAAATTTTGTTTGTGTAGTCAAAATTAAGTAAATTCTGTTCCCTAATGAGATTTTTCAACACTTTTAGTAGAAAAGTCAAAAAATCACATCTGCATTTCAACGTTAGATTATGCAATTTTCAAAAATTTCATCAAGTTTTAACTGTCGATACTACATGTTAGATGTATTTCATCGTATGAACCTAGAGATTTTAAGTCAAAAAACATTTTTATTGTGATTCAGTCGAAACACAAATGCACGGTGAATGGACCCTATTTAATGTGTATGGTTCCTTTCACCGTGCATTAGTGTAAAAGGCATGAAATTATTATGTTATTTTGGATTTACTGGTAGGTCATGATTAAACTGCTTCATATTTAGCTTTTGAGCAAAAATGAAGTGGTTTGGACAATACAGTTTACCTCCTATGACGATTTTAATTGAAAAATTTAGTGTTTTTTCAACTTTCTTTGGCTTTTTTGTAAATTGAGATTTAAATACCCTTAAAAATGAGTGCACGCACTACTAGAAACATAATTGCTTCATCAACAATGTTCTTTTTTTTTCAATATGAGAAATAAAATCATAATGAAATTAAGACGCACGGTAAGTACACTGGTGTGCACGGTGAATGGTCACATAGAACGGTACGAGGCGACCTTAACATGACATTTATAAACACAATTTTTGAGTATATTTTTGTAATGTATCACTAATTTTGGATTTTTCCATGAATTATAGTATAATTGCACGCTTCGTAGTGGTTTTCTAGTTCGCTTTAATTTGTTTGGAAAAAATATATAATATTGTGTAGATTTTGTTTAAATTCACGGTGAATGGTAGCTTAACGGTATTTTAATTTGACTATATTTTTATTGATTTTCTTCATATTTCATATTTATCGGATAGGTCAACATTCTGTTAGACATCCTGAACAGTGGATTACAACAGAGTTGTAACAGATTTTGTTACTCAGTTAGCGAATTTTTTCTAACAAAATATGTTATTATTTTGGCTGGTAAGTAGTTAAAATAACAAAAATTAAAACACGATTTCCTCTACACTAAACCAAATTGAAACAAAATTTGTTATAATTAAAAAAAAAATGTAACTCATTATGATTCAAAATAAACAAAAATATAACTCATTTTACTTGTTTTTATTTATGAATCGTGGTTCACGGCTAACCAGCCGAGTGGAAGTTTAACAACTTCCAACATTACAAGCTAAACATTACATATAATTTGCAATTGGATTAGATGGACAAATTGATGTGAAGATTTGCGAAAAAATTACACGTTACAGTTCATTTTGTTATTTTCCATAACTGAATTATAACAAAATATGTTATATTCTCCGCTCACAGGTTTTTAATAGCAAATCATGTATTAATTTAGTTGTAAATTGAAACAAATTTGAAACAACTTTTGTTATTATAATCGATTTCGTTTAAATTGTATTGTAATTTCCTTCATCAACTCTAAGTGCTTCTAACAAAAATGAAACAAAATTTGTCATTTGTAACAAATCTAGATATAATTGTGATATAATTTTGTTGTTATTCACTGGTCGGGATTGGCATATTTTTTTCTTTTCGACGTATTTTCATATTTTATCCTTTCGACGTTTTTGGATTCAATGTTTTCATATTCGACGTTATGTCTTTCAACGTTTTGTCCTTTCGATTTTTTGGCATAAAAGGTCTTGGCAAATTCATATTTTGCATTTCGACATTTTGTCACCCAACCGTACATGTAGTAAATCATAGGAGCACTGTTTTTTAGTTTATTTAAATCATTTTGTAAAATCTTATTTTATTTATTATTCAATATTTGGTTAAGTATATGTCTTATTTAACTAGATTTGTCTATGAAATGGAGAAATATTGATATTGTGATTTTGGTCAATAGCTGCAAATTACTCAATTTTTCAGGAGTTCATGTGATTTAATCTGTTTCTCCACTATGGAAAAATGAAGCATTTCACACAGCTATTGAGTACTCAATTTTTGTTCACAATAATCACAATTCTGACAACTGTGACTTTGAGAATTTCTTTGATTATAAAAACGCTAATTATGACGGAATTAAACAAAAATTAAATAGAATAGATTGGCAATCCGTTTTGAAAAACCAGGGAGATTTAGAAATCACAGTGACGGATTTTTATTCAATTTTGTCGGAAATTATTCAAATGGAAGTTCCTTTATTGCGAAGACGTCGTAGAAATGGGTCGAAAAACCCTGTTTGGATTAATAAGCAAATAACTAATTTAAAAAATCGTAAGCAAAAGGCTCATAAGACTTACAGGCAACAAAAATCTCGAGAAAGTTTAGAAAATTATTTGTATATTGTCAACCAACTTAATCAAGCAATATCCGCTGCGCTTGAAGAGTACAACACAAAAATAGAAAATGATTTAAAATCTTGCCCTAGGAATTTCTTCAATTATGCTAAATCGAAGATGAAGTCTAACAATTTTCCATCTAAAATGACATTGGATGATAGAGCAGCTGATAATCCAGATGGTATGTGCAATCTTTTTGCTACTTTTTTCCAAGAGACTTTTACTAGCTTTTCGGATGAAGATCGTGACTTTGAATATTTTTCTAGTTTTTCTGATTTTACAAGCGATATCGGTGTAAGTCAAATACTTTTACAGGACATTTTAACAGGACTGAAGAATTTAGATTCCACCAAAGGATCAGGGCCAGATGGAATCCCACCTATTTTACTGAAAAACTTAGCTAATGAATTTACAGCACCATTATTTTGGCTATTCAACAAGTCACTTGAAATGAGCAGATTTCCAAAAGAATGGAAAAGATCGTATCTCATACCCATTTACAAGTCTGGTAGAAAATCTGATGTTCGAAATTATCGTGGAATTGCTATTGTTTCATCCATTCCAAAACTATTTGAATCAATTATAAATAAAAATGTGTTCAGCCAAATAAAACATAGAATAACGAATACACAACACGGTTTCTAAAAAGTTTCTATATCGTTCTACTACAACAAACCTTTTGGAATTTGTAAATTACACTTTGAATGCAATGGATAGAGGTAACTACGTCGAAGCACTTTAAACCGATTTCAGTAAGGCATTTGGCATTGCGGCTATTCGGCCTCAATGGAAGTTGATCCTCAATATCAGCTTCTATATTCGAATAGCCTAGATAGCCGTGTAGTGCCGGTAGCCGATTGCAACAAGGCTAGAAATAACACTACGGATTGCCTGTTCCGGTGGTATAAGTCCATCATAAAGGTGGCCTCTAATTCATGGTGTCATGCGGCTCAAAGCATACCGTGCCTAGGAATGAATGGTTAGGGGGGTCAAAAGAAACCTAACCGTGAACGGTGCCTGTGGAGTACCAGGGCACCCTCCACAGTATTGTGCCCTTACTGTGCTACCCGGAGCAATGGCGCAGTTGACCTTGTACTTCTCCGAAATAATCGGCTACTCATATTTAGCCTCAAATCAGAGGCTTGATACGAGTGGGAGCATGTTAATGTAATATGAATCGAATCAAAATTATCCAGGTGAACCTTCATCATGCAAAGGGCGCATCAGCAGTGCTCAGCAGAAGGTTCACCAAGGAAAATATCAATGTGGGACTAATTCAAGAGCCCTGGGTAAATAATGGAAGGGTACTTGGTTGCCCTTCGAGCAGTTGTAGAGTTTTGTACGACGAAACTCAGTCCAAACCACGGACGGCTATTCTTGTAAATAGGGACACAAAATTTGTCCCAATCACAGAATTTATCCGTAGAGACATTGTTGCGATCAAAGTAGAGGTGCCAACTATCCGTGGGAAAACGGAGGTATGTATTGCTTCTGCTTACTTTCCTGGAGATGTTGAAGATGTGCCTCCATGCTCTGTCGTTCATTTTGTCAACTACTGTAAGAAAATTAATGCCCAATTTATAATAGGGTGCGATGCAAATGCCCATCATACAATTTGGAGCAGCACCGATATTAATAAAAGAGGAGAAGATCTTTTAAACTACATGTCGTCTAACAACATAGACATATGTAATAGAGGTGATTCTCCTACTTTTGTAAACTCTATCCGACAAGAGGTTCTTGATCTCACGATCTGTAGCGACTTGTTATCGGAGAAGATTGTGAACTGGCATGTTTCTGATGAAGAATCATTGTCAGATCATAAACAAATCCGGTTCGATTTTAAAGCTGGATCAGAAATAACAGAAAGCTATAGAAACCCGAAGAAAACCAATTGGGATCTCTATCGTTTTCATTTAACGAATAAGAATTCGTATAACGGTGAACAGTTCACGACTGTTTCACAACTGGAAAATGCCATGTTAATTATTTTTGTTGTAGAAAAAAAAACAACATTTTTAATAATATATTTTTTCCGTTCTCTGAATTAAATAGAATGGCTTCATAATCATCCCTTTTTTTAAAAAGTTCAAAATGTAATATTCAGCTTTGAGTGAAAATCTATCACAAAATCAAAGAAAGATTCTGAAACAGAAGTAAACTTGATTTTTTTTTTGTAATATTACACTTTTATGCAAAAGTTTGGGTTCATCCTTTAAAAAACATATAAAATTATTCTGTCCATATCTCTGTGATAACACGTCCAATTGAAACTCTCTATAGATATTTTCGGAAATCACAATATCAATCTTTCTCCAGGTGTTCAATATTCAATTAGTTATCAGTTTTTCGTTGACAAATGTAGTTAAAATAAGACCTAGCCAAATATTCAAGAATTAACCCAATGAGGTGTTTAAAAATGATTCGAACAAACAAAAGAAACAGTGTTCCTATGATTTACCAGATGTTCATTTGAATGATATAAGGATTTCGTATCTATCGACTAATACGTTGAAATCACATATTTCATAATTTAGTCAGCACCTGTTTATCCTTTGGTGCACCTCGAATAGTACTTTTAGCCTACTTGATAACAGAATTATAAGTGAAGCAAAGTGATAGCAATCTAAAAATATGATAAAATGACATAAAAATAGAACAAATACAAATAAATATTATTTTATTAAAACAAGCTGTAAGAAAAATATATATGAGCTAGAGAACTGTTGAGAAAATATTGAAATTGAAATTCAAAAATTATGGACAGATCTTATGACCTTTATTATAAAATTTGGCTTTATTTTGCGTTGTCTGCTAAATATACTCCCAAAATTGTAAAAAAAAGACGCTTACGTTAATGCTTCCATGGGGCGATTAGACCACGCAACGCAACGCCAGGAAAGATTTCTGGGCAGCAGCGGGAATTTAACCCAGACTTTTTAGCATGATGCGCTAAATGCCTGATGATACTAACCGCATAACCACGATGCCCGCAAAAAGAATCATATCGTCTATAAATTTAAGATACACTAGGTACACCTTAGTAGACAGTTCCCTATAATAGCACTATTTTTATGGAAGTTTGACTTTTGTTTAACTATTAAGTGTAGAAGCTAGTTAACATTGATTACATCATCATAATTATCGATAAAAGCAGTTTTTCTGCTCAAAAAATTATTCAATGGAAACGTGTTCAATGTGGTTTGGTTGGAGAATACAATACAGTGACCACATTTTCATGTAAAGTTTGTTGATTTTTTGCGGAAAAACTGCTTTTAAAAAATCTCAAACTAATGCCGGATTGAAAAAAAAAAATGTCAAGACTTTCCCGTCTGCTGACTGATTAACAATTTAATTAACTGATGGTTGATATTACTTTATAAGTTATTAGAGGGCTTCGTGGTTGTGCGATTAGTGTAGTCAGGTAGTTAATTGCGTCCTGTCACAAGGTGTAGGTTCGATTCCCGCTTCATTATTGTAACTTTTCGTCAGGAATGTATCTCTTTCGTATCTTGTCCGTTGTCCAGTATTAAGTTACAGTCTGTGCAGCTAAATGGTGGAAAACTGTGCCCGTGTCTTTAAAAATATGATTTTTATTTGAGCTTCACCTGCGCCTTGAAGCTAGTGCTACTAGAGGTACAGAAATAAGATAAAGCGCCACTATATGTTCTTATAGTAACTCAAGCGATATTAACCAAGATGAAAAGCTTTTAGATGATGTAAACTCAATAATGCTGGCCTAATCATTCAATGTTTTATAATATTTGTGCGTGGATGATCGGCTATTTTTATACCAACCCTAGATGAAATTCTTTGCTGTCGGCATATGAATGAACTACAATTCAGATTATTTTTCAT
Organism: Aedes aegypti; assembly: GCF_002204515.2. Taxonomy (NCBI): domain Eukaryota; kingdom Metazoa; phylum Arthropoda; class Insecta; order Diptera; family Culicidae; genus Aedes; species Aedes aegypti. The sequence goes on from NC_035108.1 coordinate 273,581,693, forward strand.
CCTTTAAAATACTGCAATTTACAAAAGTGAAATAATGATCGTGAATATTTCAATTCAATATTTTTAATGCAAGCTATCATTTGTACGGACCTGTTAAAAATGCTAAAAAATCTAAAAGAGTGTAATACCGATATCAGGGAATTATGAGAAAATTGAGAGTATCTCTCACTTATCGCTCTCTGATTGCAATCATGATCCGCAGCTCATAATGAGAGTATGTTTATCATCTTCTGCGGCAGCTTTGATAAGATCGGAATCGGAGGGATAACAGCTGGGCTGGGAATGGTAATAGTAGTAGGCCTGAATTTCGCGAAAATCACGTGGCTTTCTCACTACAGTAGTTTAAAATCGTGAATCTCATCAAGTAGCCTATGTTGGGTATTGCTGTTTGCATTTGAGATGCAAATGTTGAGTAAGCGTCCTCCAAATGCGGTAACACAAAATAATCAAAGGACACCTAGCAACGATTACATAAATCACCGCCGCTCTAGCAAGAAAAATCTATCTTTGACATCGCATTTCTTGTGAAAAATCTTACCGTTTAGTGTTCCCGCATTTGATATTTGCATTTCAAACGCACACAGCAATACATGAGTTTTCTAAATCAGTAGTGTCATTGAAGGTTATAAATGCGGGAAATGCTGCGGGAAATAGAACCTTTTCTACAGTAGTTTTGGGTTGCCCTTAGCAACGAGTGTTTTGCTATTTTCAAGGCATTTTGCCTACAGCAGCGATAGGCATGAGTTTCACTGGCCTCGATGACTGTGATTCGCTACGCTTGCCTACTGTAGTGTAAATCTCAGAACTATTCCCAACTCTGGATAACAGTGCATGATAGATCCCATCTAATTAGGCTGCAAACCTGGGGGATAGTATTGCTATTGGTAAATAATCGAGAAAAATGAGTTTTATCAGCGCTCTCTCTTCGAGGCTCTCGTTCATTGTTGTTATTTATCGAGCTTGTAACAACTTGCAAAACATTGCTAGGGTAAGTGATCCATTAGTTGTGTGTGTCTATAGTTGCGGTAGTGCCATTTACACTGATTCAATTGAATGAGCAGCAAATCCGACACCGCCAATCGACGTATTGGCTTATTGATACACAAAATAGATGAAAACATCGTTCAAATTGTTCCAAATTTATTTAAATACCACCAAAACTACTAAAACTTTTCTCACTTGTACCAATAGTTGCGGTAAAGTGTTCCTATATTGGACGATCCCATAAGAAAACAACGGATACCGCAACTATAGAAACACAAATTAAAAATGTACCTCATCTAGAAGAACAGTGTACCAATAGAGAAGGTATTATTTTTCACTGACATGCCGATGGTTACTGCGATAAAATCAAGTTTATCATTAAGTGAATGGTCGTTACTTCCCGTTACAATAATAATATGTACATTCTTTGCGCTACTTGAATTTTGAGGGCTCAAATGAAGTTGAACCGTGCTAAGTACCTCCACTGTTGGAACATTTACCCTTTGGCTGATCATGAACTGATGCAGATGAGATATTGTTCTTCGCATGCTTTGATCTTGCTTCGAAATCAAATAAGATCGAATGCTGCAAAGTGTGACCGATATTTTTTTTTTTGTCCATTGTTACTTTGTGCTAAGCTGGCTATCTAACAAAAAAGTTGCAAAACACAAAGGTTGCTTCGTGACATGGCGCATTTAATTTAAAAAAATAGATCTTTGGTTCCAATATATTGGAAATTGTTCCTCTTGCGCTCATTTGTTGTGTAGGGTAACAGTCGTATTTTTGACCCCCTAAGGAAGCGATTTTAGTTTTGTGTCCCAATTAATCAATTGCATAGCGTAACCAAGTTAAAGAACATGTCAAAATGTAGAGAAAAACTACCTCTACGAGATAAAAATGCCCAAAGGGTCATGTAGGATCCAAAAACGTCGAAAATAATTGAATTGTGAAGCACTGTTTTTTCATTATTTTGGACACACCAATACATTTTGGACCCTCAAAGTATTTATTTTGGACCCCCGGCATTTTTTATCGTTTGGCGACAAAGTCCATGACACTGGATGTATAATATGTTTGCCCATAGTCTAATCAATCGATCGACAATGGAAAACCGAACATATTTTTCGCTTTTTGTTCAGAAATTTGAAAAAGGTTTTGTTTACATTTGAAAAATTTCTGACGGCTTCAATTTCTGTGTGTAACGTGTTGTAACGGTTGCATGGATGAACCGATTAAATTAAATTAATTTTAGATAAAATAAACACATTTTCTTGGGACAAACGGTTGATGCAAGTGCGGAATAGTCCTATCATTCCAAATGGCATGCAAATTGAGTTGGTCTTTCGATTTAAACTTGGAAATTTGCAGGAAAATGGCCAAGGGGGTCCAAAATATATAGGGGTCCAAAATATATTGGTTACCCTATATAATTCAATTGCGTTCAATTAATCTTAAAACTTGATATCATAACAAGCATAACTGTTTAAGTATACATTATGATCTTAGCTCATTTTCGGCAGGATTTTAGTTATTGAAGGTTTAGTTGCTTGAAGGTGTCTGGGTTCAGTTATTGGTCGGTCCAAGATCTTTTCGTAATTGAAATTTTCTTGACTTTCCTGGACATAGTACGATACGAAAGCGAAAATAGCACCTTTTCCACAAAGATTTCAATCATCATGTTTTGAATATATTTTTCTTTTTGTTTTTATTTACATTACGTTCCTACTGTGAGAGAGCCTGTTTCTCAGCTTAGTGTTCAATAAGCGCTTCCACAGTTATTGAGGCAGAGCTTTCTTAGCCACATAGATCATTTTTGTAATCGTAAATCGTATGGCAGGTACGATGATACTAAATACCCAGGAAAGCCAAAGAAAATTTTAAATTACGGAAAGATCCTGGACCGACTGGAAATTGAACCCAGACACCTTCAGCATGGCTTTGATTTGTAGCCACGGATATTACCACTAACAACAGTACCAGTAACACTACAGTAACTGTAACACTACAAACATTTGTTCCTACAAGTTTTCTAAAAAAATATAAAAATGTACAAACTTGTTATGAAATACAATGAAACTGAATCTGATTATCTGGCAACAGTATTCTCAATTAGAAAGAATAATATTAATAGAAAAATGTTAGAAAGATAATATCAATAAATTTTAACAAGAAACTAGACTTTTCATAGTTTCACCATTAGCATTGAATGTTTTAAAAGAATTTGAGCAATTTACTTGAATGTGTATTCGTGGCATTCAATCATACCTAGGTATTAGTTTCTCTACTTTCATGTATACGAAAAAATCTAGGTGATCCCATAATTATAAAAAAAACAGTATGTATGTCAATAACGATCAGTGAAATTATACCACGCATTAACCATTCAACCTACTTACCGCTCAAACAATTGCCAAAAGGCCTTCTCCTAAATTTCCCTATTCAATCAAGCACTTATGCTGTCGTGGCGCGAAAATTGACCACGCCAAAATATTTGTACGTCTGCCACCCTGCTCCCGCCATCATCCCGGATGGATCAAGTCCAGACACGAGACGCACAACCGGGGCCAAAACGCGAGAATGCTAGCCTAAAACAAAATATCCAACCAAACGTTTATTAAATTAGATCTCATTGAATTGAATTAAGTTAATAATTTAAATTCATCTGCATATGTATCAGCGTCATCGCACCCGTCATCGAGTGTCGCTTGGCGTTATGACGATCCGGAGCACTCCCTCCCTAAGTGTTCTGAAAAATTGAGACCAACTTGGCAACCAGCATCACCATCATCGTCACATTTCATAGGCTGCTCCGCACCGGAGATCGTGCAAAATTTGCCCCAACAAAGATCCGAGGCATCACATCGCTGCAATGCACTATGCGCATTGCAAGTGGCCAAAAAAACTACAAACTATGTTTATTCCTCGAAAACGGATTTTTGCTTACACCCGACGTTTCGGACACATGTATTGTGCCTTTTTTACATGTGTCCGAAACGACGGATGTAAGCAAAAATCCGTTTTTGAGTTTTATTGGAGACTGAAAGCCATAACCTCAAACATCAACATAACAGTCGTACCTTCAAGGAAATATGCTTATTCCTATAGCTTTCTATGGTTCGCCATTCCACGGTAAATACATCAAATAAAGAGCTTTTGGTTTATGTGCGAATATTATTAGTTGAGTTTTGGAAGCATTAGGACAAATCTTCCATTTTTACAAGTATGAAGAAACAATATCCAAACTTGTTTGCAATCGACTACAGATGACACGCAAACTTCGTCCTTTGGCGGAGAGGCCTGTGTCATCCGCAAACAAAGATTTTTGACATTCCTGAGGTAACTGAGGTAAGTCAGATGTGAAAATATTATATAATATTGGTTCCAAAATGCTGCCTTGGGGATTACCAGCTCTTACAGAAAGTTTTTCAGACCTGCAGTTCTGATAATTAACCTGAAGTGTACGATTTGACAGATAACTTTGAATGATTCTACCCCATTACCCCGAATGCCATTTCCCAGAATTCCATCACCCCGAATGCTTTTTCCCCGAATTTACAATTATCTTCACATGATGATATTGATGACATTTCCCCATGATATTGGAATTCGGGGTAATGTCATTCGGGGTGATGGATCATTCGGGGTTTTGGAATTCGGGGTAATGGCGTTCGGGTTAATGGCATTCGGGGTAATGGGATTCGGGGTAATCCTTTGAATTATTCTAACAATGTATGTTGGAAAATTTAAGGTTTTTAAATTTTACGATCAAACCAGTAGAATAGCCTTCAGGTTTGTTGGAACGGATCAAATTTGTTGCACGTAAAAGTTGATGTGTGGTCGAATGTCCATGGCGGAATCCGAACTGTTCATTGGCAAAAAATGAATTTTCGTTGATGTGGACCATCATTCTGTTCAAAATAACTTTTCCTAAAAGTTTACTGATGGAGGAAAGCAAACTGATTGGACGATAGCTAGAAACTTCTGCAGGATTTTTGTCTGGTTTTAAAATTGGAACAACCTTAGCATGTTTCCATTTGTCAGGAAAATATGCTAATTGAAAACATTTGTTAAATATATCAACTAAGAATGATAAGCTACTTTCTGGAAGTTTCTTGAAAATTCCATCATCGTTAGGAGCTTTCATATTTTTGAATTTTTAATAACAGTTCTCACTTCTTCCAAATCAGTCTCACAGGTATTTTCGAAAACGTTCTCTTGATTGAGAATATTTTCGAAGTCCTGAGTAACTTGATTTTCAATTGGACTAGTAAGCCCAAAATTAAAATTGTGCGCACTTTCAAACTGCATAGCAAGTTTTTGAGCTTTTTCGCAATTGATTAGTAATAATTTGTTTTCCTCTTTCAATGCCGGTATTGGCTTCTGAGCTTTATTCAAAATTTTAGATGATTTCCAAAAGGGCTTCATTGAGATTAGAGTCAATATATGTTTCATACATATTCCAGTCGGCTCGAAAATCATTGAAAGTGCAGCTGATAGGATTGAGAATCGCTTCATGAGATATTTGAAATTTAACAGGGACATGATCAGAATCAAAATCAGCATGAGTAACTAATTGGCTACAAAGGTGACTAGAGTCGGTTAAGACCAAATCAATCGTAGAAGGGTATTGAATTGAGAAATATCCTGAAGAGTACTCATTAAATAAAATTCTGCCTTTGGAATTACTTTTCGAATTATTCTATGACCGATGTTTAGCATTAATGTCACCAATGACAACCCAGACAACCAGAATGTACGTATAACCAAATCACCTTTTGCTTTATGCGATGCTTTTATGTACAAAGTTTCACGTATAAGATGTCGCGAAAAGGCCTTATACGTACAAAAGTGGAGGCGATATACGTGCATATTTGATATGATGAAACATAACATGCAATGCGAGTGTGTAGATTTTCTTGCGATTTAGTCTGTACTCTTATGCGACTTAATTTATCATAACACAATTTATTTGACAGCTGCTACGGATTGATCCGATTTACTTTGTAAAAGTATACGGGACGAAATGGAATGTACATATGAACTCATAAAAAAGCGTTTTATGCGAGGAAACTCATCGATCTAACGATTTCATCCACCATGTAGTGCGGGAGTGATGCAATTTGTACAAATGAGCGACTTTATTCGTAGACTGCTATGCGACTTCTGGTTGTCTTGGAAAAAAAATGATTTATTGCGAATCATTAGTAAAGTAAATTAACTTGCTGTCCAGTGCATTCAAAAGGCAAGTAGGCAGCTATGAAAGTATATTTACCAAACTTGAAACACACAACAGAAACACCTAAAGTTTCAAAAACTTTGTTTTCAAATGACGAAAAAAGTTGATGTTTTATAAACACGCCTGTGAATGATAATTGCTACTCCCCTACATGCTCCATCAAGTCGATCATTACGATAAATAAAAAAGTTTGGATCTCTTTTGAAATTGGATCTAGGTTTTAAATAACTTTCAGTAATAACTGCTATATGTACGTTATTAGTTGTTAGAAAATTTAACAGCTCGTCCTCATTACTATTTAAAAACGAGCATTCCAAAAGACAGCCATCATATTTTTGATTACAATAGCCCATAGTCCATTGCATAGTTCTTGTTTTTTGGGGGATCGGACACCGATAGCGCAATTCCGGAACGCGTAAAAGCCACTTGGCCGGAGAGCACAACAACGCACGGGAACACGGATGCACTCGGTATATCGCTGTCAAAGAATGTCATCGAGCAGCAGTAGTATTGTTGAGACTGGGACACATCCATCCGTGATACGGTCGGTCATCGTCGAGTGGAATAAAATGTGCAAACGGTCATTAGGCATATACGGGAGCACCATCCGGACAGATTATAATGGCACCCCTACGCGGAATGATAATTTGCAAACACATTTCAATATTGTTTTCCCGGCTGAGCTGCGTGCAGTGGTCTAGATTAAATCTGGGGCTTTTCAGGTTATTTCAGTCTGATCGGTGGATCTGATCAATAGAAAAGTGGAATAGCCCTTTATTGATCAAAACTTTCAACCAAATCCACAGTGTTGGGCATGAATGCTTGATTGAAAAACTAAAAATTTGAATTTTCCAACATACATTGTTCGAATAATCCAAAGTCTGTCAAATCGTACACTTCAGGTTAATTAGAACTCCAAGTCTAAAACACTTCCTGTAAGATTCTATCAGCTTTTACCTTAGCTGATGTTCCTCAAGGCAGCATTTTGGGACCAACATCATACAATATTTTCACATCTGGCTTACCTGAATTACCACAGTGATCATTAATCGTAACAACGTGACTCATAATATTGTGGCCAGTGTTTTACGAAATTCTCTGATCATAGTTTGGTCATAAATTTTTTCATGTATCGATTTACTGCGTTTCAACCCAAATTCTAGAGTCATACACCGCTGAATGTTTCCAAGTGCAATAAAATTTAATAAACTGTTTGAAGTTCTCTACAATTTATAATTAGAGTGGGAGTACCCAACCTAGAGAGTAATCCTTTCCGTACAGAGAACCGCTTCCCCATGGGTCATTCCTAATGTAGAGTGTGGCATGATCAAATCAGAACGATGATGTGTGGATCTTTTGTCCCGGAACTATAATCTTTTGCGGTGCAACTGACGAGCATGACATAGCGTACAGCTAAATTGTTGCAGAACGGAACACTCTACTGGCTACCCAATTTTGCAATTTTGCACGGATCTCCACCAGAGATTCCTTCCGGAGCTTTCCTAAGCCAAAATGCGGAACGCCCATGTGACCCATCCCAGTCGGTCGGTCCAGCTAGGGAATGAATTTTTAAATGCCCAAAGGGTGGTGATGATATGATGTCACGTCCCTGAGAAAGCAAGACCCGTCCGAAAGTCTGTCCATCAAAAGTTGATTGACAAAAAAAGCCTAGTGACATAGGCAACTGACACAAAAATCCTATAAATTTCAAATTTGATTCAATCTGGTCACGTTTTGCCTGGCATGAACTAGTGATGATGATGGCCTTCCTAGTGCAAATGCACTAGGTTGTACGTACTGTGCTGTGCTGTCGTATATACATGCATTTCACTGCCCTATCTAATCCACAACTTACAGTGGAAAATAAAACGGAAGAATTTGAAAAATTGAGTTACTGATCGATTTTGACTGTAGTTTGCATAAAGGATTACTTTTGAATCCGTTTTATTTCAAAAAGGTTCAACCTTGGAGAAACGTGATTAATGCCATGGTATTGCCATATTTTTTAAATTTTGTTTGACAAACGTATTTCAGAGATTTATAAATACATTTCTTTTTTATTTATGAACAGCTCTAGGTCATTGTACTGTCGATCCTAAGTTAACCCGTATAGGCCTAAGTGAAAGAAAAAAAAATGAAACCCTCGCTGCTCAGCGAATTCTTAACGGATTCAAATGATTTCTTGTCAGTTCACTGACCCACATATCTAGTATCTGGCGGTGGCCAGAGGAACTCGGAAATATTCCTGTGGCCAGAGTTATTCCGGTGGGTCACTGGGTCAAGTCGGGTAAAAAAGGGCTATTTTTTGGGACATGCCAAGTTACCTTTATTAATTTGCAATGACAATCATTTTAATTTGCATAAATCATTAAGTTCTGATATTCAACATAATAAATTAAGAGTTTTGCACCGTTTAAAATATACCGTAATCCGGGGTAACATTGATCATTTTTTTTAGTTTTTCTTAAATTTTTCATTTCACAATACAAATGTTACAAGTTTCATATTTTTAAAAACAAGTACTGGCACCCACCGCTCCTAACTATGTACTTTATTTTGTTTTTCGAAAGATTTAAACATGTTTAAATAGATGTTTTAGGTGATTTTTTGATTCAGCTGCTATGGGGTAACATTGATCACCCAAGTAAACAACGTTCGCTAATATTGGAAATGTCGTTACTTACTAAAATCAGGGCCCCTGAAGCCGAATATGAAGACCAAACTCTTACAAGTCATCTACTTTTTGAGTTATTTCAAAATTAAAAACACCTTGAACCGCGGAATACGCCTAAAAGTAGGCAATTTCCTCAGGAAATTGTACATTCGTAATAGTAATTAGTTAATGTTGCCTAATTGAATAAACTTATGCAAGATTTGACAACGGAATCGTTTTCGGCGATGCCATTTTTAGTAACACCCGCATTTTCCTTGATCACATCGTCTGCAGAACTCATGTGAGACATGAATTTTCGGTAGTGTCAGTGAAAATGATAGAAATCATTGTTTCAAAAAGTTGACAAATTTGCGCATGAACTAAACGCAATTTTGGCAAAAACCTTAATTATCATTAGCTTATGAATATACGAAAGAGAGGCACCATTCATTGTTCGAAAATGTTTCATCAATAAATCTTAATTTGAACGTTTAACAAGATGAGTCATCCCGATCAATGTTACCCCGCTGATCAATGTTACCCCGGATTACGGTACCTGATGTGGCCATTCGGACGTAATGCCCAGAAGAACTGGCAGTAGATTTGTTGGATACTAAACCGTTTCAACTCTCGAAAAGTAGAAATTAAACATAATTACCCAAGGAACACACATGTTATAATTGATGCATATTAACTCTTATATGACAAGATTTTGTCATAATAGAGTTAATATGCATCAATTATAACATGTATGTTACTCGGGTATGCACTAAAATGCGTTCCCATAAGCTTGGCACAGATGTTCAGATTCAAATTGGCCACTTTATCATAAGTTTGAGGCGTCCCTGGACTCGAAAATGGTCATTTGTAGGATTAATCAAATGCAGAACTCATAATTATCCAATTCAATCGTTTCTCAAAAAGTTTACACTGATTCAATTTTTCTTAAATTCCGTCATGGCCACATCATAGCCGATTCCAGAAATTATCTGTGTCTTGAAATTTGCCTACCTTCAGGGCTCAAACGCACAGTACCCTTCTCACCCGACCTGACCCAGTGATCCATCGGAATAACTCCGGCCACAAGAATATTTCTGCGTTCCTCTGTCCACTTCTAGAAACTGCCAGTATACTGACAAAAAATCATTTGAATCCATTAAGAATTCGCTGAGCGGTGAGGGTTTTAGAATTTTTGCTTTCACTCAGGCCTATACGGGTTAAGCGTCACTTCCTTGAAAGTATCAATTGTGTGCACACATTTCTGTCACCTTGCTACTGATTTTCATAATAACCCCTCCATTTTCTTCTCCTTCTTTATGTCCTTTTGCCTTTTCTTCATGACAATACGTCCTACTGAAACAGAGCCTACTCTTCAGCTATTAATTGAGAGCGCCTAACATACAAGAGTCGCAAGTTCGATTCCACCATGGTCACGTGGATTTTTTTCATTATCCACTCAACACAGTGGAACAAAAACAACGGTTTTTCGCGTGTCTGATAGACCAAATAATGTGTCTCCAGTAAATTTGGGATTGTTGAATCCGTTGTCGCTCTCAGAAATATTCCGGCATGGCACAATTTTATGCTGTAGGTTGTCTGAGTTGCATAAAATAAAGTTGCATAATTTATTGATGTTTAAAGGGAATTTAAATTTGAAATTGAATTTGAAATTTGGGAAAAATTTCATTTTAACGTTGCCTTTCTTTATGCTAAAGATAGATCTGAGTTATTGTTCCGTAGCCACCATACAAACTAGGCTGAATTATGCTTTTAGCAATCTCAGTACGAAGGGACAGGCAACGAAAAAAAAAACGGGTATCTATAGGAGATGAACCAGCCTGTGGCTGAAAATCTCGATAATAAAGATAATAATAATAATAATAATAATAATAATAATAATAATAATAATAATAATAACGGATATCTATTAAAAGTCACCAAATGTGAAAAGGCACAAAATACACTGTGTCACACATAAGGCGAAACAACATATGTTATAATTTAAGTAAACCAAAATTATTCCTTGGCCGAGTGGTTAGAGTCCGCGGCTACCATTGGCGTTGCTAAGTTTTTTTTTTCTAGAGGGAGGCTAGCATTTTTTTTTTTTTCTATAGAAGTAAAGTCGGGCACAATAAGCACGATTTTCACAAATTTCATAGGTTGCGTAGATTTGTAATGATTTTATTTGTTTGTGATTTTGTTTCTTGTCGCTGATATTTGTAAATTTCATTTTTCATTATGGAATATATTCATTATTCGTTTGATCCAAGTAAAACAATCTTTCAAGAATTCTTCCAAAGAACCCACAAGGAATCTCCCTTGTGATTCTTGCACAAACTCCCCAATCAGCACGCGACTGCCATGCAACTTGTTGGTTGCGCATTTGTTTCTCTATGACAACATGATAGAAATGGCATTGAATAAAATGTTTCATTCTAACAGTTTTGAAACCGAACAACATATGTGTTTTGAACAAGTAATTTATCACAAGTACAACATATCTTTAACTTATACAGGGAGTTGTCAAAATAACTAGGACAGGTAAAAATTGGGCCAACTTTGGAATGCTGTAACTTTGACAAAAAATGACCGATTGGTGATTTTTGTCAAAGTTACAGCATTCCAAAGTTGGCCCAATTTTTGCCTGTCCCAGTTATTTTGACAACCTCCTGTATATAAGTGCCAAGAACCAATAAACTTACAAAGTTTATTTATATATTTAATCACTCTTCATACACATTTTGATCAAACTCGGTCAGATACAACCAATATTCGTGTTTTCAGAAAAATTTTATTGCATTTCTAAAAAAAATAAAATTGAAAAAAGTTACGTAATATGTGAATAATCCCTTCTGAAACAATAAAAACGCTAAATAACATATTCAGATCACATATTTCATCAATTAAGACGACAAAACTAGTTTTGGCCAAACATCTTTTTTTTTCGCCCATTGTGCACTGTCAGTCAGTGGCTGGTTTTACACATAAGTTACCCTGTCCAGACAACCAAAATGTACGCATAACGAAATCACCTGGAGGCTTTATATGTGCAGAATTTCACTCATAAGATGTCGCGAAAAGGCCTTCTACGTACAAAAGTGGAGGAGATATGCGTGCATATATTATGTGATGATGAACAACATACAATGCGAGTGTATAAATATTCTACCGAAATAGCCTGTGATCTTATGCGACTTAACTTATGATAACAAATGTTGATTTGACAGCTGCTACGGATTGATTCGACTTACTATGTACGAGTGTACGGGACGAAACAAAATGTACAAATGAACTCAGAAAAAAAAGTGTTTTATGCGAGGAAACTCATCAATTTGATGAGTTAAACCATGGTGTTTTGCGGGTTTGATGTAATTAGTATGAATAAACGAGTTATATCGTGAATCTTCATGCGATTTCTGGTTGTCTAGGTGAAATCTTACGTTATTTTGTTACTTATGTGTAACTATACTGAAACTGACCGAGCAATGGCGCTATAGCTAAGGCTTTTTCAGCCAGGGCATGAGGGAGAAATACTTATGTCCCATCCCTGGAAGGAAGCAAAAAAGGAGTGTGCATTAACATTCTTAGCTAAGCCACTTCCAACGATTTCCCTCACCTCCCCTTAAATGAAACGGTTGGTATGGTTGTCCCCGTTTCTTCTCTCATAAAAATGAAAAACTTTCGTCTATCACGTTATTCACACCGATCGCCGTATTATTTTTTATTATCTTCAAACCCAAGTCTGCACAGTGGGCCTGTCCATTTTAATATTTGTAACATATTGACGATATGCTGCAAGTATTAATATTGACAAGCAAATACTGGAATAATTTCCGGCATTTCCAAGATGCTTTTCAATATTGGCTGTGCCTGCGCTTAGAATAGAATAGAATTAGAATTATGTGTAACTATACTGAAACTGATGTTAATTTACACTGCTGTTAATCTGATACATGGTAACCAAACCTACACTTCATGCTGTTACTTATATGTGACTTGGCAATCTATATGTAATCCAATTTGTTATTTGTTTTTGTGCAACCAAAAATTCAACTTCAATGTAACTCATTCATTTTAACAGCTCTAAAGCTAAGTAAGAATCTTTTATATTTATTGATAAAATTGTAATCGGTTTTCTGTGCATCATTGAACTATTATTCTACACGGATAAAAATCTGATTCCCAAATCATGATTTACGAGTCATGAAATTCATAAATTGGCTTCGAAATGAAATCAGGAAGACAAATCATGGTTCCTGGAGTCATAATAATGATTCTTCATAAGCGTAACATCCAGAGTGACAACACTAAGCGGTGCGCTTTGCTGCAAGTCATTCGTATCGATCACCCACAATTCAATACGACAAATTGGTAGTGTGATAAACTACGGAGCTACTAATCGGAAGGTTCTGTGTTCGAATCTCGCTCTGACAAAATTTGCGTTTTTTTTTTGTTTTTATTGTATCAGGTTGACTGACATAACTATAAATAGATCATGAACGGATGCGCGAGTCAAGATTTTGAGCATTCGATGCATGATTTAAAGCAATCAGCTACGAAAACATAACGCTTTGTGTTGCGTTACGGCAAACTGACTCATGATATCATGAGTCCGAATCATGGTATATTTTCATAAGATGAAAACACTCTGGAACAAGATTTATTGAAGGGAGATTCAGCAATATAAGCAGTCAGTGGGTGCGAAATGAGGTCAGCTGCAATGGAAGTGGAAGTGACATCTGGCGAGCTGGTTAGCTGGCGAGTTTGTGTAGTCTGTTCTTCAATCTACCGTTTCTATGAAATTGTTAAGGGTTGTTTACTGCTAGTAACAGCAGTAGAGTGAAAATTTTCTCGCGCGTCCATGAGCCTTTTTGTCGTGGCTTGACCTGCAACCAAAACAAAGTTGCCAGCTGGAACTTGATGTTTCAAAATGGCGGAATGAAGAATCTGGCAGATTGGATTACCCCCCCCCCCCTCTAAATACCATGCTCTGGAATCATGATATCAGGGTGCAAAATCATGGTTTTGATTTCTACCCGTGTAATTCATATTACGGACAGCTTTTAATTCCGGACACTTTTCTTTGTATGGGAAACATTTCAAACGAAAGGTTTCAATTTTTGCCGTTCAAAAGGTCGCACTTTCGAAGCTTGTTTTATTAGGCATTTTCATGAATATCTATGAAAATTTACAATGCCCAACTGCCTTAGACGTCTGTTTAGTGGTTTGACGATTTCAATCGATTGTATGATTCTCTATTCATGATTTTCATGGGCTGTCCGGAATTGGAATCAAAGTGTCCGGAAATCAAGGCGAAAGTAAGGAAGCGTCCGGAATAAGAATCATGGGAAGTTCACACATTTCCATTTATTTAAAATTATTCATGTTGCGGAATCAAAATCTTCACCCACCATTCGAAAGCTAAGGGTTTTCAAGGCTCGATAACACGGAAGAATCATACAAACTGATTTATTTTATATGCTTTTTGATGAGAAACACTGCACTGATGAATAATGAAATGTGAACGTAATATGAATCAAAACGGTACAATGTTATGGAAATACAAAATCTTACAAAATGCTTTTGGTCGAAGAACTAAATTGGTTCTCATAAATCTCCTCGGAAAAAACTGTTTGTCAAAGTAAAGCATTATTTTTCACATAAAAAATCCTCATGTTTATGAACAAGTTGTATGCTGGTATCCTTAACTATTATATTGAAGGTAGAGTTAAAGAAAAATCAATAATATTCCACTATCCTCTGACACTAGGTTACTCTAGTGATTTATCCTTTATGGCCAAATTTGCTGACACACCATCGTTTTACTCCCAGCAAAAAAAGTAAAGTAAAAAAAAAAGTTTGCTCAAAATTGGTTTGAAGGAAACTATGTTTGTATAAAAGAGAGCTAAATCGTCAGTTTTATTCGGTTTCTTAGGTATAAATTTTACTCTTCATGGTCATTTTATGAAGAAAATCTCATACTTTTAAAATCATGTACGCATTTATCGATCTACAGAAAATGTTAAGAGCTTTTCTCAGAATTTTGATAGGTAATTTCAGAATAAAACATTATGAAAATTATGCATGGGAAATAAATTCGATTTCATTACAGCAGTGTTCCCAATATTGATGACTATCCTTGTGTTTTGAGAGGATTTCTAAAATAAAGAAAATAAAATTTTGCACCCATTTTCTAATGTTGTGGAGTCGAACGGTTTTAGAGTAGAAACACTTCTGTTAGCAGTCCTATGCAGAAGCAACTTGAAAGATGTAATTTATTGATGATTTAGTTAAGTTGTTTTGATTCAAATATAGTTCACAAACTTACATTCAGGGTACTACTGCCTAATCGTAGAAATCATGACTTGCCAACAATATCAAGTAATCAACGAAATTCACCTCACCTGGCGAATACATATAGTCCGATAATAAATATTAGAATGAGTGCACAAAGCTAAAAAAATGTTGTAAGTTTAAGTTTATTTCGATGCACATATTTGGAGCATCAAAATAAACCTAAATTTCAACGACCAATCCATTATTTTTCAATCGAATTCACTTTAAATTTACACGACCATGTAATATTCACCCATTTTTGGTTTAAAATTGAATGTATGTTCATTTAAGTTTACATGATGCTGTAACAACACACGAATGTGATTTATTTTTACTGTAGACTTCAGTTTACGTCACATTGAAAATTAAATATTTTTTTCTGTGCATGTTTACCTATAATTCTAAATAACATTTTAAATTGGCTTTTTAAATATAAGTTTAGGTTTTGAATTCACAATTTAGGTTAGATATTAGGTTATTATAAATTCACAACTCACGGCTCAGAATTTTGCGTATTTCAAATCTAAGAAGGTTGGTCACCTTCTTGCCTGTAAACTTCTCAGTTCGGAAAATTCAAGAAACTAGACGGTGCTTTCTGAGTCGATCTCTACCGAGTGCACACAAGGAGAAATTGCTGCAAGTGAATGCGATATGGTCTAGTTCTTTATAATACGTAGACGTGACGGCTTACCGTGTAGCTCATTCGGAATTTGGAAGGACGGACTAATCTACCGAACGAAGAAACGCTGTCCAGGTGATTATAATTTTCTGGCCAACTATTGGCAAATCGGCGTTGAACACGATCGTACAATGTTCACTCGAATGCGGTCCAATGGTGAACAATGAGTCGACCGATATTTGACACGTTTCATTTAAACCCCTTATTCTGACGTTCGGTTAACGAGACGGTTACAGGGAGCATGTGGAATTCACTCCGTCATCTGCAGTGTTGGAAGACTGGTTGTTTTTAACAAATTGATTTTGATAACCTCCAAAAATCGACCGTTTTAAACGTTGTGCCTTATAAGTGTGAAATTTTGTACCGTAAAACGGGGTAACTTTGATAGTTTTTTCGGAGAAAACTTCAATATTTATGCATGCTGTTTTAAATAATTATAATTTATATATTTAAAACAAGTACTGGCATTCTAGCTATCGATTGCAGTCGATAGATTGCCAAAAGATTTATTTTGAATGGATATATAATTTTTCATATAATCGAAAGTTGGTTTTCTGTTTTGGGGTAACTTTGATAATGGAGTATGGATCGAACAAAATTGAATGAATAACGAACATTTGTAGGGCATTGCAAACCTCTAGGCGTTTAACGTTATATGGAAATTTCTGACATAGATTACAAAAATGGTCCCAGTTTGTGAAAATGCCTTCCGCTAAGAGATTTGAGACCGTAGTCAAGTTCTATGATAACTAGGCTGTCAAAGATAAGTGACCAACTATTCAAAACTATATCAAATAGTGATCGTAGAACAGATTGTATGTAAGCGTTTCAAAAATGTTAAAATTGCGTCAATATTTGATATTCGTATAAAAAGCCTCAATTGTTCTTGACTCAAATGAAACCCGCTCCTTCATGAAATGTCATACTAATATTCTTTAGTTTTGCATTCGTTTTGCTTGACTGATTAACAGAAATTAGGGGAACTGTGGGTAAAATGAACAGGGGGGGTAAAATGAACAGGAGGGGGGGGGGTAAAATGAACAGGTTTGTGTTTTACGGTAATTATTCTATAAATCTATGCAAAACATTGCACCATCTTCAATCCTAAGACTAAGAACCTATTTCGACAACTCTAGCGCAATCTAGAACTGCCAAAAGCTGGAAAAGTAAACAAAAACAAAGTACGCCAGTCCGTTTTCTCATATGATGTAAATTTTCACTCGTGGAATTTAAGGTTTTTATGACTAAAATCATCGAAAATCTATTGAACTGCGTAGCACATCATATCTTTAAGGTATTTATGATAAGAAGACGGAAATTGAAAGTATTTTTATATTCTAAATTCTTAAAACAAATGATTTGATGATGCTGATTCTTTGGGGGTAAAATGAACCTCTCGAGATGGGGGTAATATGAACACCATGGCAGGGCGAATACTACCAGATTTTATTTCAGATGCCGAGAGTCTTCCGGAGAAAAAACATAGACAGACATCGACAGCCACCCACATGGTCGCAGCTAAACGTTCCAGCGGTTCCGGAATGTCTGTGAGAAATGCATTGGTCGTGTACAGGATGCCGAGAATCATGCCGCAACCCGTTCAATTTAAATGGTGTTCATTTTACCCCCACTGCATGTTCATTTTACCCCCAGCATGTGTTCATATTACCCCCATTGTATGTTCATTTTACCCCCAAGTATATGTTCATATTACCCCCGTTACATGTTCATTTTACCCACATGTTTGAAACATTGACTCTGTGGATAGAAATTTTCAAAATGATAATAATGATGATAAAATTCGATTTTGATCACAATATTTCAACTTGTTACATTGCATAAACATCCTTCTTCAATTCTGAGCTATTGAAAAAGAATCTGACATCTTCATAAGCAAGAAAACATTAAAATTGCTTAGGGTGTTCATTTTACCCCCAGTTCCCCTATGATATTTTGTTAAGTATGTGGTGGGTTACGCATTATCAAAGTTACCCGCATTACAATGTACAATATTATTGAACGATACACAGAAAAAAAAATGCAATTTCTTTGATAAATTAAAAAGATATTGCATATATAAGGTGTCCACTTTATAAAATGAACAGTTCTTATCTGAAATGCAACGGGAATGTAATTTGTTTTATTTTTCTAAAATATCACATTTGTTACCAGTGCTACTTGGGGCTTCATTTTTTTTTATCTACGACACTCTACACCTTAATGGTGCATTCGTGTCGGATTGAAGTTCATCAGAAATTACAATTCAAGTACAGTACAACAATAATACAATTAGTTAATTTGTTATTCTTCCTAGTTCATTTGCGTTTTCCGTTCTCTTATATTTTCTAGAACGGGTAACTCTCCATCCAGAATCCGCTAACTCGCATCGATCTTTTCCTTCTTCTATCTCTTGACCTTCACGATCACAGTGTGTTCGATCATTTTCATCGCTAGATGTTCGGGTTGACAGTCGCCGCTTCGTGGTAGTTTGCAGATCATCGTTGGTCGTACTATCGTTATCGTCGTCGTCGTCCTCATCGTCCATGTCATGCGATAGTGTTGTTGGTGGGTTATCGGGCTTCACGTGGTTAATAGCAGCCGAGCGTGACGTTTGGTCTTGATCATCTTTTTTGTCGTGTTCGGTTGATGTTTTTTGTTTCTCGTTTTTTGGATACGTAACGAGGGACGATTGATTTTCGATTGTAATGTGGGACGGCACTGGCTTCTTCATCTTCATGCGTACCACTCTTACCCCATTCGGCACTCCGGCGAAATAGTTTTTCCACACTTCGTTACTAATAGAGACAACTGTGCCGTACTGCTTTAGGTAGTCGGTGATGGTTGTATTGGACATCTGCGGTGATAAGTCGTGGATCCTGATGGTTCACACTTAGATTAAACTACTGGGTTCGGTAAAATTTTACTGGGTTTTGGAACTACCGGAAAAGTCAGTAAAATGAAAACTGTCGCCACGCGTAATTAAAAAGCAAATTTCATCATGTTTTATTTTTTATCGATATATGATGTAAAAAGAAAGCTCTCTACAAAATTTCAGTGAAAAATCTCAGTTTTTAGATTTCTGACATTTTTTTTTAGTTTACTGACTTTGTCGGTAGTTCCAAAACCCAGTTATTTTTACCGAACAGATTGAGTGTGTTGTTGTAGGACCATCCACGTAAATTGGAATATGATAAACAGCTCCGTTATGCTCGAGCCAATATCGTAGATGGTGCTGCTTTGCCAGGCGAGAGGGTAAACCAGCGTTGTGCATCTCAATGTATACACAATTTCGAAGAGTGTGCAGTTGAAGGTTCCGTACATCGGCCATATCGAGCTTAACGAAATACCGGAGGAACTCCTCAACTTGATCTGTTGGGGGACGCTTCGGCAAGACACTGAAGTCCACTACAAGAGTGTTCTTCCTGTATGAAAACATCTTGTGTTGCACAGTAATCGCGATAGCTTGAGCTATGAAAAAGACGTCGTTCGCGCACGAAGGCAACTGTCGACGTTGGGGCTTCAGATATTTAACCATGTGTTTTATAAGAATCCTCGGAGAATTCATACAGGGATTTTTTCATTAATTATTTCCATACCTTTTCAGTGCTTTGCCAAAGAACTCCTTTACA